>NW_004955445.1:5157353-5185234 GCF_000276665.1 Chinchilla lanigera
CTGTGCTGCTGAGCTAAATCCCCAACCCTAGAACTCTTTAAGGAACTGGCAGACTATTTACCAAAGTGACTGGACTATGCTGAAGTGCTGCCAGGGAGGGTTCTCTGCATGCTCGCCCACCCCGGAGGTAGCTGCATTTTAACTCTCCCAGAAAACACCGTAAATGATAAAGTAACACAACAACAAGGGTATGCTGAACCATAAAATGTGCAGAAGAATTTTCGGGGTTAGTTTTTCCACTGCCAGTGCTAGTGCTGGCCAGGAGCAGAGGGAAGAGCTCAGATGTTAACAGAGAACTGTAAATCCACGAATTTTCTGGAAGCCAGCTGGGCAGCAGATAGTAAACACCCTAAAACTTTTTGATTGTATTTTACTGAACACTTCTAATTTTAGAAAAATGTCCAGAAAGTGAAAACGCATTCAAAGACACACATGCAATGCTGTTCATCTCATTGACTGATAATGTAAACATCAAATCATGGAAATGTCATCAGTGGAGAATCTGGAAGGTAAATCTACCTCCAGAATGTTGGGCAATGACTGAAATTATTTCGCACAAGAAACCTCAACAATATGGGAGATGTTTTACGACAACAAAAGCTAAAGTAAATCTCCCAAACACGAGGTGCAGTGTGACATGTATGGGGCGGTTGTGGCTACAGGTGATAACACAGGCACTAGGAACAGGCTGGGTTCGAGGCCCCACTCTGACACATGACTCACAAGTCTTGTTCTGTTTTTACTCCGGTACCAGGAATCGAACTCACAACCTTGCGCTTGCCAGGCAGGCGCCGCGCCGCTGAGCTAAATCCCCAGCCCCGACTCACAATTCTTGATTACCAGCTCTTCCAGCTGTAAAACTGTTACCATGACATCTCTTTCTGCCAGAAAAGTAGGCAAAGGGTTTGGTACAAGCCCACCCGGGTTAATTAAATCCTTGACACTGGCTTTAAAAATAATGGTAATTTTTTATGCATAATGTTAGCCTTATTTTCCCTAAGAGTCTTTGGAGGAGTGGATGCTCTGGGAATGGAACCAGGACCCTCACAATGAGCTACTCCAGCATCCCCCAAGCCACCTTTTTGTGAGATAAAAGCTCAGTAAGTCCCTAAGCTGCCCAGGCAGGGCTCAAACTTGTGATCCTTCCACCTCAGCTTCCTACGGTTCCAGGAATACATATATATGCTCATAACTTCCTGCCTGGGAATCTTGGTACATATTTTCATCCTCCGAAAATAACAGTTAGGATCTACCACAGTTATTCTACAGATACGGAATTACTGGTGATTTCTTTTTCTTCTTGTATGCATTTGCCAAAGATTCTCTTCTCAACTCATATTCACCGGGCGTGGTGGTGCACGCCAGTAATATCAGCACTTGGGAGGCTGAAGCAGGAAGATCGTGGTGATTTCAAGGCCAACCTGGGCTACATAGTGAGTTTGAGGCCAGCCTGGCCTGCATGGTGACACCCTGTCTCAAATAAATAACAAATAAACTAATTTTCATTTTGTAATTAGTAATGGTGTATATCAAACAGAGGTAGAATTATAGCTGTGCGTTTTCCTCTGTGCTGTTTTCCTTTTGATATTTTTAGGTTAAATATGGATTGAGCTTTTTAAAGTTTTAGAAAAAAAGTAAAAGTTAGACGTAAGATTGTCGCATGTCCTAGTACTTGTACTTCGAGGTGTATACCTCAGAGTACTGAGAGCCGAGACTCAGGCTCTTATCCACTGCCGTTCACCGCGCTACAAGCGTCCACATCGGGTGAATGGAGAAGTGACATGTGGCAAACGCACATAAGGGATAATTTTTCAACTTTTAAAAAGAGGAAGGAAATTCTTTTTTTTTTTTGGTACCGGGAATCAAACTCAGGACCTTGTGCTTGCCAGGCAGGCACATGTGCCACCTAGCTAAATCCCCGGCTCCAAGAGGAAGGAAATTCTGACACATGATCCATCACTAACAGTCTGAGGACATTATGCCAAGTGAAATCATATTTTAATTTTTTTTAACCAGTATTTCAGAATGAGGAACTGTTGCTTAAGAATCTCTTTTCTGGGCTTCTCTTGAAAAATTAGAAGATTGGACCCCTGGACCCACATAAAAACAAAAAGCTGCTTGTGCCCTTTATATTGTGCCGGTCTTGGTCCCTCTACAGGGACCACCTCTGAAGGCAACGCTAAGCTTTATACCCTTCCCACAGTATGTGGTACAAGGAATGTTGGCTGCCAAGTGAATGGCTGGAAATTGCAACTGGTTTCAAGCATATAATTACACGAAGCTAAATCAGAGACAGAAGAGCCATACTCTGTTGATACAGCTTACAGCAAGATGCACCTTCTGCCAGCCGGGCGTGGTAGCACACACTGGAAAATCCCAGCACTTGGGAGGCTGAGGCAGGAGGATCTCCATGAGTTAGAGGCCAGCCTAACCACAAAGTGAGTTCAAGACCAGCCTGAGCTAAATAGCGAAACCCTGTCTCAAAAAGACACACACACACACACACACACACACACACACACACACACAAAGAGCATTCTGTAGCTTTGGTAAGAATGTAAGGCAGTTGCCATGGGAGGATGTTGGTAACACCGATCAACATTTTATTTGTTTGTTTCTGTTTTTCTTCCGGCACCAGGAATCTAACTCATGACCTTACGCTTGCCAGGCAGGCGCCTTGCTGCTGAGCTAAATCCCCAGCTCCCAATCAACATTATAAAGCCACATTGTCTTTGACACAGCTATCCACTCAGAGGACTCCTCACACACACATACAAGCATGTGGGCATCTGTACACCGTGCTGTGAATGGCAGTAATCACAGTGATATTGTTTGTAGAACCTGGAAATAACCTGAATGTCCATCAACAGAGAGCTGAGCAAATAAATGACCCGTCTGTACTAAAGGGCGTTCTGCAGCTCGGAGATCTCTTCATGCAGACACAGAGCAATCTGCCCGGTCAAAGACAAGGTTTAGAAACGCACAGGTGCCTCTACCCCGCCTGGATGAAGAGGGGGGCGGCCGCTGTGTGCGCGGGCAGAGGCAGGCACATTTGCTGATCCAGCTGTGGGACCAGATGTTACAACCTCAGCAGTATTAACATCTTGCATCAGGTGATTCTTGGCTGAGGGCAGCTGTCTTGTACTCTGTTTTGGTTTTTGTTTGTTTGTTTTTCCGGTACCGAGAATCGAACTCACGACCTCGCACTTGCCAGGCAGGTGCTGTGCCGCTGAGCTAAATCCCCAGCCCCTGTCCTGTACTCTGGAAGGTCTCTGGATTCTGCCTGCTAAATGCCAGTAACGCTCCTTTGGCTGTGACCATCAAAAATGTCTCTGGACATTGCCAAGTGTCGCCTACAGTCAAGAATCGCACACACACACACACACACACACACACACACACAGACACTCCGCAGAGAACATCTGTGAAAGAGCGCACTAGGAACTTGTAACCCTGGTTGGCTCCTGAGATGGAAAGTAGGAAACCGTAACATCAGGGCCAGGAGAACTTTATTCTGTTCTATGGACGTTCGTTTGCTTGTTTCTTTGTTTTACAGTACTGGGAATGGATCCCACGACCTTCACACCCAGGCTACATCCCTAGCCCTTTTATTATTTTTCATTTTGAGACAGGGTCTTACTAAGTTGCCCTGGCTGGGCTCAGACCTGTGATTCTCCTGCCTCCACTTTAGAAACATGAATATTATAAAACAGTTCCCTTTCTATTGTTCTCTTGTGCTTAGATGCCTCCAAATCGGAACTGCCTAAGAGGCCTCCACAGAGTAAAGTTCTGTGCATTAGTGAGGAATTCTCTTCTCTCCGCCGGTCTATCTCCTGAGATGCCTGGATGAGCCGCAGAGGATGCGATCCATCCAGTTGGCCAGGTGATAAAACTGAGTCTAGAAAAGGAACATGTCCTAAGGCCACCCTGTTGGTGACCAAGCCAAATTAGCACCAGGTCGCCTGACTCCCAGGCTGTGTGGCCACTTAGACACCCTGTGCACACGACCTTTACCATCGCTGAAAGCTCAAAGTGCTACAACTCTGAGACAGAACTGACTGTTCCCCACCCCTTGCGCCCCGGGGCATCAGATGCTGTGCTCATTTGACCTGGATGCCCAGCAGGGGATCGCTTCTAACTGGACCCTTTAGGAGTCACGGTCTCCATTCTTCTGGGAAGTTATCCACGACCCCTAAGTAGTAGCGGTACTACTATGGTACTGTGGAAAGTACTTCCACCTGCAATCATATTGGGACAGAAATCCTACTCAGAAATCATGAACAAATTATACAGATGAGGAAGCAGCTGCAGAGGGGTGTATTAAGTTGCCTAGTCATATGCTAATCAGCGGTGAGGCCAAATTTTGGAAATCATGATCAAGTGCACTTTTGCGAGTCCTTTCCTCCTTCCTTCCCCACTTCCTTCTTTCCCCCTCCTCCTCCTCCTCCTCCTCCTGGTGGTGGTGGGCGTGGTTACTGACGCTGCAACCCAGGGTCTCACTCGCGCCAGGCAAGCACTCCACCACCGAGCCAGCCCAGCCCAAATCTTTGCTTTTTATGACCCTTAATGGAAGTCTTAGCACTCACCAAAAGGAACTTTATCAGTAATAAAAATCACTTCCCAAATAGGAAATGGAATTTTTCTTTTTGTGGGTACTGGGAATCGAACCAGAACTCTTAATTAAGAAGTCAGCTTAGTAAGTGAGCTCACACCCTAAAGCGCGTGTTAGGTAAGTGCTCCCCGTGATGAGGGCCCACATATCTTCAAATTTGGAGGGAAGAAAAGGTACAGTATTACAGATAATCTAGAGTGAGGTGTGACATATCTGCTTTTATTATCTGGTTTCGCAAAGTTTTTTAAACCTGTGACTTGGTGTCCAGCAGTTCAAACTTCGGACACTCACACAAATGATCCAGACACATCTGTGAGCTACTGGGCCACAGCCCCCCCCCAGGTCAGTGGATCCTCCGGCTTCCCTTGAGCCGCCTTCCCTTGTCTGCAGTACAGGCTTGGGGTTCGCCATTTTTCCCCCGTGGGTTAGGAGAAAAGGCTGCAGGAGGCGCGGTGGCACACGCCTATAATCCCAGCACTCTGGAGGCTGAGGCAGGAGGATTGTTGTGAGCTTGGCCCCCAGCTTCTCTGCCTCCCGGCTGGGTGGAACAAAGCAGTTGGTTTCCCCTTTCTGAGTTTATCTCCTGCATCTCTGGCAGATGAAGTAGAACAATCCGCATCAAAAGTAGTTGGCAGGGGGCTGGGGATTTAGCTCAGTGGCACAGCGCCCGCCTGGCAAGCGCGAGGTCATGAGTTCGATTCCCGGTACCGGGGGAAAAAAAAAAAAAAAAAAAAAGTACTTGGCAGCCCGGCGCCATGCCCCGAACACCTCTGGGCACCGTGAGCTCCTGCGAGGTGCCCGTCACTATTCGGGGAGCAGGAGCCTGAGCAGATGGGAATCACTCAAGGATCTTAAATGGAGATCGCTGTGGTTTAATGCGTCCCCAAAAAAGCATGTGTTGGAAACTTAAGCCCCGGTACAGTGCCGCACAGAAGGGGCCTGGGAGGAGGTGATGAAGTCACAGGACGGGGCCTGATGACCCGGCTGACGTCGCCGAGGCAGGGCTGGGTGGCTCTGGCGGGGGTGGGGATCGTTATAAACGGAGCTCAGCTCCCTCCCTTTTCTGCTCTCGTGCTCGCTGAGCCTCCCCGCTCCCACGGCGGCCGAGGCAGCAAGAAGGTCCTCCCCCAACGCTGGTATCGCAGCCTCCGCCACCGGGAGCCAAAGACGCTTCTGTGCATTTCTGCGCGACTTGGTGATAGCCCCGAAGAATGGACCGAGAGACGGATTCTCTCAGGTTATGCAAGCTGGAATATGCAGGGGGTGTCCCCTAAAGCTTTCAAAGGAGCCAGCCCAGTGAGACCCACTGCAGCCTTCTGACCTCTGGAGCGGTAATGCAATAAATTTGTTGTTTTAAGCTTTTCACACATTTTTTCTGCCCCCCCTCTCATTGGACCCCATTGGTTTTTCTTGTTGTTATTTTTTGTTTTTTGTTTTGTCTTTTTGAGACAGGGTCTCCCTATGCAGTTCAGGCTGGCCTTGAGCTCACTTTGTAGCCCAGGCTAGTCTCCAACTCACAACAATCCTCCTGCCTCAGCCTCCCGAGTGCTGGGATTATAGGTGTGCACCACCACGCCTGGCCCCATTGGGTTTTAGGCATGCTAAGCATGTGCTCTGCCCCTGTGCTACACCCCTGGCCATATGGCAATTTCCTACAGGAGCAAGAAGAAACTAATCCAAGACAGGCACCTAGGAGGCTGAGGCAGGAAGATGGCAATTTTAAGGATAGCCTAATTCAAAATAACCCACTAGGTGATGTCATCCTGCTGCTCTCTGGAATGGCCAAGACACTTTCCAGGGTGAAGAAGCAGAAGGAAAAGTGGGAAATGTAGGATAAGGACACAAAGACACCACACCAGGCCCGAACCCAGCAAGGCAGTGAGGCCTTAGGAAGAACCGGAACCAAGAAGCGGGACCCTGGGAGGAGCCAGCCAGAGGGCCCTGCGCTGCTCATCCGGCTGCTGGGCGTGGTCACCCCCGCCTCTCCCTGTGGACCGGCCCTGTACCACGATGCCACCTCTGCCCTCCTGCCCTCATTGGCACATACCAGATCCGACCACACAGCAGTGACCGGCAGCCCTCAGGCGGAGTCTGTCCTCCGGGGAGAGAGACACCAAGCTCTCTAGCTTCCAGCAGATGCCCGTCAGCCACCAGCAGGAAGACAGGGCGGGCAGAGCGAAGTGGCCTCCAGGCAGACAGAGGATTCGAGCAGGCCTGGCCCCCACGGTGACCCACCCTTCTCCGAGATCTGCCTAACAGCAGTGGGACGGGGAGGCAGCTCCTTCCCCAGGGATGACCTTCATGACTGTCCCAAGCTCTCCCCCTGGTCGTCTCTTTTCCCAGGAACTATCGCTAGATCCTTGCATCAGTCCTCACAGTGACCTGGTTCCCGGGTGACGCCTCGGCCTGACTCTTCCGCCCCTCCTTTGTGGCCAGTGTAGTGCTGGCAACAGCTCCATTAAAAATGGTACTTTGTCCCCCTGCATAGCCCCCACTCTCCAAGTGTGGGCTGCCTGGCTCATCTGGAATGTTCTTTCGTGTGTGTGTGTGTGTGTGTGTGTGTGTGTGTGTGTGGTGCTGGGGATCGAACCCAGGGCCTTGTGCATGCAAGGCAAGAGCTCTACCCCTGAGCCACATCCCCAGCCCATGTTTCTTTACCTCCTCTGGTGCTCACAAGCCATACCCTGGCTCCTTTACGCAGTCTCACATCCTCCGCTCGTTGGCAGCTGTGTGCATCTGGCCCAAATTGAACTTGTGGCCAACTAGAAGCCCCAGGTCCACCTCCCAGGATCTGCTGTCTGGCCAGCTCTCCCCACTCCCAGACTTGAGTAATCGTTGCCAGAGTCCACGTCAGTGCCTGGTCAGTGTTCTCTGATCTCTTCCAGTCCTTCGTGGGAGGCTAGGGAGAGTGCCCAGAATAGATCAAAGACCGAGCCCCACAGTGTGCCACTGGGGACACCCTAAGGGGCTGTGACTATTAATCAGCATCAAATATGCTGAAAATGTACAGCTGGTGTTTTGGGGATCTTTATTCCTGGAGCAAGAGAAGTGGCTGCCTACATAAAACACGCTCCAGTATGACCGTGATCTCAGGTGCATACGTACGGGGAACCTCTGGAGACCTTTAATGTAGGAGACGCATAATAACTAGTAGCTACTAGGGAGGAAGCATCCACTGGGATCGCTGAATTTGCCTCTCACATCAGCCCACAGGTATTCTTAGTCCCCATTTGTAGGTATAACCGAGGTTCCACAGCTGGACTTTGAATGCAAGTGGGCGATTCGCAGTTTAACTGTTTAATCCCTACAGCAAGCATAGAGGTCCTGGCAGTAAATACTTTAGGCTTGGGGAACCGTATAGTTTTTTACTGCAGAGTTAGAGCAATCATCTACAATGTATGAACTGTGTGGTTCTGTTTAAATAAAACTTTATTTACAAAAACAGATCCAGCCACTGGGCTATAGGCTGTTGACATCTGGCCCGGGATGCCCTTCTTGCTTCCCCCACCTGGCCAAACCCTGCTCTAAAATGCAGCGCAAACTAGATTTAATTATAAAGCGGGGCAGCGAGCTGGGCCATGCACAGACCTCTGCCATCTGCTATGATGCCCCCTGATTCAGTAGGTTCATTTACCCCGCCCAAGGGCTGCAGAGTCAGGGAAGCACGCAGCGTCATTATCCCTGTATTATCTGGGTATTAACGTGGCCTAGAGTAAAGAGATCAAATGGACAGTTCAGCAGACCAGCGCAGGTGGACTCCAGCTCTAACACCTCTGTCTTGTCACCCTGAGTGGGTCACACCAACTTCCAGGGCCTCGGTCCATTGTCATGGGGATGAAAATTCCCACTCTACAAAGTGGTTATTCCATTTCTTCAACAAGTACATTGTTAAATACTATTACTATGTGGCTGAAACAAGAGTTTAAATCTTGCAATGGTGCAATTCTACCTCCCCCATCCTCCAACTCAGAAGACATTAGCAATGTCTGGAGAAGATGATTTTGATTGTCCAGCTTTTTTACAGAGGGGGGGAGTCCCTCCTAGCCTCAACAGGTGGAGCCACAGCTGCAGTTAAAGACCCCATATTAGCCGGCGTGGTGTATGGTGGTGCACACCTGTAATCCTAGTACTTGGGAAGCTGAGGCAGGAGGATTGCTGTGAGTTTGAGGTCATCCTGGGCTACATAGTGAATTCAAGGCCAACTTGAACTGCAGAGTGTAACCCTGCCTAAAAAGACAAAAAAAAAGCCAGGTGTGGTGGCTCACGCCTGTAATCCCAGCACTCGGGAGGCTGAAGCAGGAAGATTGTTGTGAGTTTAAGACCAGCCTGGGCTACAAAGTGAGCTCAAGGCCAGCCTGAACTGCATAGCAAGACCCTGTCTCAAAAAACAAACAAACAAACAAACAAAATGACAAGAAAGAAAAGAAGTGCCAGGGATATAGCTCAGTGGTACAAGTGCCTGCCTGGCAAGTGCAAGGTCCCGAGTTCGATTCCCAGTACCAAAAGAAAAAAAAAATCAAAAAAAAAAGGGAAGAAAATAAAAAAGAAAAGAAAACCAAGAAACTATTTCAAATGTGAAGAGAATACTTGGGAAAATACAGGTTTCTACTTAGGCTAATGCTGCCATAAACAGTTGGTGTTTGGCCCTGTCTGCCAGGGAAGACCCAAGTTAAACAAGGCATTAACATTGGTCCACGTCAAGCCACTCACAAGAGGCTGTTTCAAGATCTTTAAACATAGAGGATATTGTTTATGAAACACAATCTGGTCGCCCAAGCAAAGATGACATAAATCCCACAGCAACTGCGGAGATTAAAGAAGCCTTTTAAGGACAGACTCCATACGACCCCCTCCTCTCCTACCCTCTCATACATGTGCTCAGGGAGAAAGAGCTTCTGGGAAAGACCTCAGGGGTTCAGGGCAACTCAGTCTTCAGAGACAGACTCAGATTCAAGTATCCACACTGATGCCCTACTCAGCGTTAAACCTGGGATTTAAAGGACACACTCGGCGCAGAGCCTAAAAGTCAGCACGATAATGATAGCGGTGATGACAGCGATCCAGTTGCTGTGTACTGAGCTGAGGGCTTGCCTCGCAGGGAATCTCATTCCCAGGCTGAGTGAGTATCTTCTCTTTATAGATGAGGCGGCTGGGGCTGGCAGATTTGCCCAGGGCCAAGGCTACAGAGGAGCCCTGATCTGACAGTGGTAACCAGATTTCTGGTGGGATGCTTTTCCCCACATTTTTACCAGTGCAGATCGGTTACACAGATTAGCGGTTTTCACTTTGGCAGATTTGTACATCACGAAACGAACGTTAATTCCCCCGCCCCCATCCCCCACTTGCCTACCTCTCTGCTCCTGATTTTCACATGTCAGGGGCAGGGGTTCAAGTGTGTAATGTACTTTGATCATATTCCACCTCCTGCCAGCTTCCTTCACACTCCCTCTTTTCCCACTTCCTCCCTCCCTCTTTTTTTGTTTTGTTTTGTTGTTTTCTTCCGGTACCGGGAATCGAACTCACGATCTTGCGCTTGCCAGGCAGGCGCTGTGCCGCTGAGCTAAATCCCCAGCCCCTCTCCCTCCCTCTTGCCTGATGACAATCTCCCTTCTACTTTCCTGTCCCCTTTGTAAAGTGGTAGACTGTCAAGTACACTCACTCAGAGAACCATGCAGAGGTCATGTGCCAAGACAAACGACAACTATAACTAGCTTCACTTAGCGCCCACTGCCTGCCCATTCTAAGGCTGAGTGCTTGAGCTAGGTCATCTCATTTGTTCTCAAGACAACCCTAGGACTAGGCATTCTGCTAGCTTCCCTCTATTTTTTTGGTTTTGTTTTTTTCCAGTACCAGGAATCAAACTCATGACCCTGTGCTTGCCAGGCAGGCGCTGTGCCACTGAGCTAAATCCCCAGCCCCCACTAGCTTCACTCTAAAGCTGAAGGACTTACAGTTCAGGTGGGTTCAGTCATTTGCCTGAAGTTCCATAGCCAGTAAATGCTAGTTTAGGATTTGAACTCTATACTCTTCCTACTTACACAGTGCACTGCAGCGAGGTAAATGGAAAAGGAATCCTTGGCAGAGGGAGGGGAGAGAGAGGCTTACACGCAACTCAAATGTTGCCTCACTGTATCCCATATATGTTTCTTTTCATAGCAAGGTCATGAAAGTATGATTTGTAGGGTGATCTGTTTAGCATATGTTTCTGCTGGGTTAGACTGGAAGACCATCATCCCCTGACTGTTAATTCCAGGAGCCTGCCACAGCAAATGTTCACTGATGTCTCTGGTTTTGTTCGGATGGTTTTTTGGTTTAGGGAAATGAAGCAATAGCTGAAATGGGGAGTGAGAAGTTGCACAGAGCCATGGAATTAGGGAACCAGGAAGCATCACCCCACATTGGAAAGCAGGCACTTTCACTTTTTGCCTTCTAAAATCTGACCTTTCTTCCGGAACCTTCAGGACTAAAGCAAAAATATTCTGTACATTATTACTCTTGCCCCTTGTGGGCTGCTATAACAAAGAACCGTACACCGGGAGGCTTATAAGTCAAGGGAATGTATTTTCTGGATGCAGCATGACCGGGTCCCTGTGAGGACCTGCTTCCAGGTGCAGATCGCTGGCTTCTCGCTGTTCCTTCACACGCTGGGAAAAGCGAGGGGTTCTCGGAAATCCCTTCTGTACGGGCTCCCTTCCCACTCATGAGAGCTCCTTCTTCACGACCCCATCTCCTCCCAGAGGCCCTGGCCAGCCTCGCTACTGCAGTCAATCCAGCTGACACACTCCAAGCTCTTGTGTACAACAAGCAAAGGCTTGCAAGCGTACAGCGAAATAGCCAGTAAAGAGTAAGTACGTTTACTGAAGACGGTAGGAAAGTGTACCCAGGGCAAGTCAGTGCCAACAAGAATATAGCGTACATGGAAAAGTGCTGGGATGACATGAAAGCAAAAAGCACACAGCATACAGATACACCAGGCTTTCAAGGGTGTGCACCTCAGCCTGGGGGGGGCCTCCCACTGGGTCTTTAGGTTGGATTGATTGGAATGACTGACAGGATGATGAGGAATCATCTCAGGGGCTGTCAACAGGCATACTTGTCCCGGAATTCACTCTGATCTGAATTACACATATAAGATACAGTGCATACTTATGAACCCTTTATAAGTTTCAAGTAGGGTAAAGGTGACGAAAGGTCAGGCCAGGAGATCCAAGTGCATGCGGGCTCTGCTAGAGTTTCAAAGATTTCCTGGTCTTCATTAGGTTATTTTCTACCTTTCTTAGGACAGTGGAAGGAGGAATGGCCCAAGGGTGCTGTCCAAACTCAAACAGGTGGAGCTGTTTTCCTACCTGCACTAGTACCTTTATATTGAGGATTGGGAACTCAGCATATGAGTTTAGGGATATATTAACATGCAGGTCACTAGGACAAAATACCTTGATACCCACAATTGAAGGAGTGGTTTGCTCTGACTTATGACTTCAGGGGATTTAGACCATGGTCAGCTGGCTCCAACACAGGAAAAATCATGGTGGAGCAAAGCTGCTCAGCTCATGGGAGAAGGAGCCAGTGATCAGACGCAGTGCCCGAGTTCATACCTCCGTGACACTCCCAGGTGCACCCAGATTTGTTGTCTACCCATCGCCTGGGCAGACCCTAAGCCAGTCAAGTTGGCACAATCAAGTTTAACTGTAACAAGAGTGGTCATAAAATATAAAACTATTAGTTTTATTGTAATATCCCCCACCAAAGAGAGAAGCTAGAAAACACTCAGATGACTGCCTCTCACACACTCAGCTTCCAATCTTGGATATCAGGGGCTGGGGATTTGGCTCAGCGGCACAGTGCCTGCCTGGTGAACGCAAGGTTGTGAGTTTGATTCCCAGTACCAGAAAAAAAACAAAAAAACAAAACAAAACAAAACCAATCTTGGGTATCGTCAGATTTCCTTAGGATAAGAGCATGAATGATACTCTCTCAGGGGGTGACATCCTGGGGTGTTGTATTTGTCAGCTTTCCCACAGCTGGTTGCAAATACCCAACATCTATAATTTAACAGGGGAGAGCAGGTTTACTTTGGCTTGTGGTTTCAGAGGGTTCGGTCCATGGTCATCTTCAAGACAGACACTTCCTGGCAGAAGAAAGCTGCTTAGCTCACGGCACCCAAGAAGCAGAGAGCAGGGAACGCTACCAGAATGGAAGGAGCCAGGACTAGTCAGAGTTCCCAAGGCCACACGTCTGCGACTCGCCCGGGAGCTCTCAAGCTGGCCACGCTGACTGTCAACTTATCTGTCCCTTGGTGTCATTCCCTTATCACTACCTGGGATTTTCATCTCGTTGAGCTTTATTAACCCAGCATCTTGCTTGTCTCCAACATCTTAAATCATCTACCTGAAAATGCCCGGGTTGAATGACCAAAGTCAACAGATTAAAAGGACACTGTTCAGGTGACAGACCTTCTTTGACTGGAAAGTGGACCCAGAGATGGAAGGAGATGGACTGGGGATTTAGCTCAGCGGCACAGCGCCTGCCTGGCAAGTGCAAGGTCATGAGCTTGATTCACGGTACCAGAAAAAAAAAAAAAACCAAAAAACCCAAACCATGGACTAATAAATGTTTTTCTTTATTTTTTTTTTGTCTTTTTGAGACAGGGTCTCACTACGCAGTTTACGCTGGGCTTGAGCTCACTTTGCAGCCCAGGCTGGTCTCAAACTGTCAACCATCTTCCTGCCTCAGCCTCCCAAGAGCTGGGATTACACACTTCTGTTTTTTTATTTTTTGTATTTTTTTTTTTTTTTTTTTTCTGGTACCAGGAATTGAACTCACGACCTCACACTTGCCAGGCAGGCGCTGTGCCGCTGAGCTAAATCCCCAGCCCCTCGTTTTTTCATTCTTTTTTTTAAAAAAATTATTTATTTATTTATTTTTTAGATTTTTTAAAAAGGACAATGTTTCCAGGAATCACAGTTGGACGTGGGAGATGTTATCACTAGTGGTTAAATCTAATGCTAGCATGAAACCGACTGAGGGCTGGGATTCAAGCTGCCTAACTCGAGAGCCCAGGCTTCCTCCTGCCGCCACACTGAAGAAAGGAGGGTCAACAGGAGAGGCCCAGAGGAGCACACTTCTCTTGTCAGACTGCAGCCTGCAAGGTTCTCAGTTCAAACAGACCTGCTTTAAAACCTGGCTCTGCCACTGGGCAGACTTCGGCAGCTTTCCTTTACTTCTGTGACTCTCGTCTCATGGGAATGATCAGAAGGGCTCGCTCCAAGTGTTGGAGATTAAATAAGATAAGGAATATAAACCCTTTAGTATAATGATTTAAAAGACCTGGATAAATGTTTGCTATTATTAATGCTATTATTATTAATGATCCAATAGTCAACTATTCATTTATAGAGATACCAAGCTCTATGCAAAACAGAAACCTCCCTCTCTCTCTCTCTTCCTTTGCCTCCTGGGATTGAACCAGGGATTGAACCAGGATCTTTAAACTGACCTACACCTCCAGCCCTTTGCCCTTTTTATTTTTTTTATTAAGATAGGGTCTCACTAAGCTGCTAAATTCCCTAGACTGTGTTCAAAGTTGTGATCCAGCTGGAGACATAGCTCAGTGGCACAGTGCCTGCCTGGCAAGCGCGAGTCCCTGAGTTTGATTCCTGGCACCAAAACAAACAAACAAACAAAGTTGTGATCCTTCTACCTCAGCCTCCTAGAGCACTGGATGTATAGGCATGCACCACCACAAGTGGCTTCGTTTTTTCTTCCCCAAAAGGAAAAAAAATGTATAGCCAAAACAAAACTGACAGAACTGCTCCAAAGCAATGCAGCGCAGTTGACATTGCAGGTCATCTTTATAGTCATCTTTATACTGTCGTGACACCACTCCCAAAGCAAAGAGCAGCAGGGAAATTCTAAATGGCATCCTCCACTTAATTTTTTAAAGCATATTTTGTATCTCTTTCCTCAGCTTAGTCTCCTAACGATCGTGTGTGCTTTGAGGTATGCATCTTCTGTACACACCCCTCCCACCCCCTTTTTATATGCATGAAGATTAAGTAGACAAAGACAAATTCAATTAAGCTGCAGGCTTTGGTGACCAGCAGCTATTTTTCTTGAGGAACAGAATCCAAACATCTCAGGGATGGGGGCCAGTGTGCAAGGCGCTTCTGAATGGAAAGGAGGAGAAATTGAATATAAATCACAAGACAAGCTGAGCCCTCCTGTCTTAATCTTTTATTCAGCAGTAGACACTGTTTTAAAGGGAAATTAAAGGCAATCAATAAGCAGGCTTGCCTGGGCGGCTTCTGAGCTCAAGATGCAAATATTAGTCTAAATTCTGGATTCCAAAGAGATCCCTCCATTGATATGTTAATGGTCTCCTGTGTTTCTCTGACCCTAGATCCTGGCTGGGCATGAAGCGATACTTACAGGAAACAAAGAAAAGCACGACTTAGAATAAACATGTGCTAAGTGGACTTGACTGTACACCCGAATTCTCCACTCCAGGAGCCAAGGCCTGGTGCCTCGAGGATTTCAGGCATTTACAGGTTTAAAGAGCTGTCCCGTCTGAGCTTCTCTGGGCATCACTTGACATCTGAGCCTCACCCTCGGGGGTGCACACCGCAACAAATGTTTCGATCACCCCAAAGCAAAGCAGCTCTTGCCAATCAAACACAAGTGAAGTTCAGTTGCCTCTATGTGGGAGGTTTGCAACCAGATGTGGGTTACCAATTTACAAATTCAGGATCCATCACAGACTCAGAGAGTACCTATTTAGTACCTACTGTATACACAATATTGAGCTAGTCACTGGGGAATACACAAACAGACATGTATGCCAAAGTGCTTATAGTTTTAGGGGCAGATAGGCAAAAAAATGTTTTAATAATGATAAATCAGGTTTTGGTGGGTGCTATGAACAACAAAACTAGCTCGTAAAAAGAGTAACTGAGGGGGCTTTCTGAAGAAATTGGGTATGTATAGCAATTCAAGGGGGGCATGTCAGGGGTGGGTGGTCTACAGAATGGCCCTCCAGGCAGAAGAGCAGTGTGTGCAAATGTCCTGGGGTGGAAACGGGGGTTTGTGTTTGAGAATTAGAAAGTAGACCAGTGTAGCTAACTATGATGTATGAAGTTACATCTCACCATCAAGCAGAAGACAGATCACACAGGCTCATCTACTTAGTAATACTTTGAAAACTTGTTCAACAAATTATACCCTTCTATCAGTAAAGTTACATTTCTCTTCTCTAAACCTGGACATAATAAAAGAATCTCGAAGACTGACTAAAGTTTTTGTCTCTGTGATGCTGGGGATGGAACCCAGGATTTCCCACATGTTAAGCATACACTTTACCGCTGAGCTTCACCCCAGTCCTGAAGCGGGAGACCTAGAGTCACACAGACCTGGGAGACAGGCCAGGGACACTGGCGTCTCAGATGGAGGACTGAGAAGGGGATGGTGGAAAAAGAAGCCAACAGAGATGTTTGTGGAGGTCTTACGCACACCCGGCTCTGAATTCACTTCTTTACATCACTATAGTCAGCTGCAAAACGGCTGCCCTTGTGCTCATTGTCTCGATGAGGAAACCGAGGCTCAGGAGAGGCAAGGAACTCCCCCAAGGTCGCTGTCAAGGTATTAGGAGTTTGAGGATTCTAATCCAAGTTACTCTGCCTTTCCTCCTTTTCTCCTTTCTTCCTTTTCTCCAATGTTCTGTGGAGAAACTCTATGTGGTATCCATTCACCAGTTTTCTTTGCAGCGCAGTGAGCAGGGTGGGGCCAGTGCGCTTGGAGGTCAGGATTATCATGGGTGCTACTCAGCCTACAACCAATTGCGTCACTTCCGGTGGGGGCGGGTACCAAGGCGTCACATTCTGTAGCGAAATATTTGAGCAGGTTACTTATTCTCCCTTAACTCACGTCTTTTTCCGCCACGGCCACAAGTCCTGAGAGGGTTCCCTCTGTGGAGGCAAACACCAAGGACAGCAAGGTCTTGATTCACTGGAAACTGGTTACATAAAACCCACCTCTTTTCCCTTTATTTTTGGCTCCTGTGCCCCATTTTTAGAAATCATGCAAATCACAAGAAAACAACCTGATATTCAGAATTTGTTCTGAAACCACAACCAGGGAAACAGCACTTTGGGGGAAGTTTTGAGGTCAGTATGAGAGCAGCTCGCAGGGCTGTAAGCTCATCCCCACCGTGGGTCACTGCGCCGGGAGTTGCCGCCGGGTCACGCCACCAATCGGGACGGGGAGATTCATCCCGCTCAGCCTCTCACGGAGGAAGGCAGGGCTGGAACTGCTTCGAAGTTCTCAACTACAAGGTGGTCCTTCAGCTCCACGGCTGAGGCCAGCTGCAGCAAGCCGCCCAAGACCTTGAGCAAGATGATCCCCCCAGGAACCTGAGCCTAACGGCCGCGAGGATCTGCTTTCCGCTGGGGTCGCCCGGGGACAGCGTGCCCTGGACACGGACCTTTTCTCTGTAATTGACATGTGCCGCACTCCTCCCTGCCTCCAGCTTCTGCATTTGCTCTCTTCTCTGCCGATAAAGCTTTCTCCTTCTCCACCTGGAGGGACCTGCCTAGTCCCCTAGCCACGCACTTGCACACACACACACATACACACACACACACGCGTGCACACACACGCACGCACGAAGCCTCCTCCAGTCCGCGATCCCAGGCCACATCCCCACTCAGCACGGTTCCTGGAGGCCCTTGTCAGTGTTCAGTCATCCTGCCTACTTTGTACGGGGTGTCTGGAAGACAGTAGAGGAGTATGTGTGGTTCAGGATGATTCTAAGTCTACGTGGCTGACCTTCAAATCCCTTGGCACTAAGCTGGCTGCAGGACTTCTAAAGTGTATTTCATCTTTCAGTTTCTTAGTTCCCCCATCTGTAAAATAGAGACGCACAAAATGCGTTAATATATAAAGTGCTTAGAATACCACCCACCGTGTAATAAGTATTATATGAGAGTTGTCATGTAGTCATAAACACAGTTACCTTATTAAGTGTGCTTACAGTAAACACAGCATATTCTATTCAGTTCTGCATTTATTTATGTATTTATTTTTGTCCTTTTTGAGACAGGGTCTCGCTCTGCAGTTCAGGCTGGCCTTGAGCTCACTTTGTAGCCCAGGCTGGTCTCGAACTCCCAGCGATCCTCCTGCCTCAGCCTCCCCAGTGCTGGGATTGATTACTCGGGAGTGTAAGCGTGCACCACCACACCCAAAAGATTGCATTGATTTATAACTTAGCTAACTTTTGCATTTATTAGTTAACTAGTTTTCTTGCTAGAAATGAATTGCCCTGAGGGGAGGGGTTTTCAAATGCAGGGCCAGGCATGCAATAGATTCTCCATATGAATGAATGAATGAGTGGGTGAATGAATGATGAAAGGGCTGCCTTTCCTCAAGGGTGGTAGTAATGCTCACGGAAGCGGGTGGGAGAGCCCAGGCAGAAAGGTTGAATGTGATGTGAACAGAAAAGGCTGCAAGCTTCTCGGTAGAGTGTTATCTTGAAGGGTAGGGAAAGTCTGAGGAAGTGGCTCGCTCCCTGCAGGAGCTGAAGGTGGCGTGGTGACCATGACCGGGAGCCATGGCAGCACGCAGCTGCCCACTTCTCGCCGGCAATTACCTTCTAGGAGGCAGACGCCCTGGCCAAACCACCCACAGTCCCACAGGAGCCGGCCTCGCTGTCCACTTTCTGCAGAATCAGAGAAAATAACCTGAGTCCTTTCATTTCTGAGGCTGTGTTTATTTGGGTTGGAAGAAAACTTCAAAAACAAACTTAAAATGTGAAATCTCAGCGGACAGGGGAAAGCTAAAAATAGCTTCGGGGGAGTGCGCCTTCTCTATATTGCTTTGAGCGGGATTTATCCTGGTCACCCTGAGGAGGGGAGGGAAAGGAAATGAGGCTTTTCTTCAAAGGATCTGAGGAGGCTTTGCGGTGGTGAAGGCTGCTGACCCTCAGCTCTGGCAGACATCAGACTTCACCACATCTGCTTACGCGGAGTGTTCTGGTTTCCTCACCGCTGTCCTGGGCAGCTAGCAGTTCGGAGGTGCCTGGTTTTACATTTGCTTGCGGTCCTCCCGCGTTTCACCTCATGAAATATTTTAAGTTTCTTTTCAAAGCACTTCCTTGGGAGTGTGAACAGAAGGAAATCTCTTCCTCCTGGTACCTACCTGGCAGCAGCTGCCTGCAGGCAGTGACTCTGCCGGCCACCTGTTTTTATGTTGAATGACAGCCTCAGCGCTGCCTAATCACGGTCTTATTTGTCTCTAATGGGAGTAAGAAATATGAATATGGTTTTGACTGGATCTGGTTTGGTTTTTTCTGGGGATAAAACCCAGGGATCAGCGTGTGCTGGGTGAGGGCTCTACTACCGAGCTACATCCCCAGCCCTTTTTATTTTATTTGGAAACAGGGTTTCTCTAAGTTGCTCAGGATGATCGGGGCCTTGTGATCATCCTGCCTCAGCCTCCTGAGTAGCTGATATTACAGGCATGCCCCTCAACTAAGATGTGTGTATGTTACTTTTATTGATGCACTTTGACAGTACAGAATACTGAAATCCCTGGAGGTATATTGGTACATGCATATAACATATTTTGATGTTTTTAATCCGTTACAACCTCTCCTTCCCACTCCTCTCTGCCAAATCCTCCGCATCGGGGCTGGGGATTTAGCTCAGCGGCAAAGCGCCTGCCTGGCAAGTGCAAGGTCGTGAGTTCGGTTCCGGGTACCGGAGAAAAACAAACAAACAAAAACAAACAAATAAACAACAACAACAACAAAAAAACAAATCCTCCGCGTCACTAAAAGACCTTCTGGTCTCTTGACCTCTCTCCTTTGTTTTCGTAGAAGAGATACGTCTTTACAAAGATAGGCGAAAACACCGGGCCACAACGAGGCTTAGCAAGTGTTCCTGCTACCGGAGCCAGCATTCAAAGTCAACTGCATTTGAACTGAAATCGCGCACCCTGGTCACTGTAGGACAGCCTCTGACCTCCGGAAAGCGCCGAAGAAATGGCGCTCTGAAATAATCAGCTTAGTCCTCCAATATACGTCGAGAGCCTGGGATGAAGTGGGCACAAGCCACTGAATCTAGCATCTAACAGCAACAAGGCCCAGCCGCTTGTGAATCGTACCTGCCCAATAAGCGAGCCGTTGGTAAGCAGGAAATACCTAAGCAGGTGCTGTGTCCGTGGGTCACGGTGCCACGGAGAAGAATAAACCAGGGAGCGGAGGGGGAAGCGGCCACAGAGCTGCGGTAGACCAGGTGTCCAGGGAAGCCCTTCCGGTAAAGGGTAAAGCGACGGGAGATGCAAAATAGCGATTCGGAGAAAGTGGTCCTGGCAGAGGAACCTCAAGTACCGTGGCCCTGAGGCTTCGTAGGAGAGCAGACAAGGAGGAAGTGGAAGATGGGCTTAGAGACGTAGTATTTTCCACTACTTGAAGGTTTGCGACAGATATTGATCCGTTCTACTGCACCCATCACACAGGTGGATTTGGCGTCTGCAGGGCCCCCTTTCTAGTTCATAGATGGCGCCTTCCCCCTGTTCTCACAGGGTACAAGGCTCAAGGCAGCTCTCTGGGGCCACTTTGGAAGAGCTCTCGTAAGAGCTCTCGTGATCTAGTCACTCCCCAAAGTCGCCACTGCCTGATACCACTCGGATCCGATTCCAGCATATGGGGGCGGGGATTCAGTCATGTGTCACCTGGTAGTCACTACTAGTTATCAAATATTCTTTCGCTTCTTTTTTATTCACAGAATCGTGGTTTTATTCACAATGTGTAGAAACTTGGCTTTTTAAAAACAAACAACTTAGCCAGACATGGTGGCACACGCCTGTAATCTCAGCACTCGGGAGGCTGAAGCAGGAGGATCATTGCGAGTTCGAGGCCAGCCTGGGCTTCAAAGTGAGCTCAAGGATGGCCTGAACTACATAGCGAGAGCTTGTCTCAAAAAGACAAAAAACAAAATAAAACAAAACAACTTAATTTCCCCAACTCCCTTGCAGAATTTTTTTTTCTTTGATAAAAAGGACAATTCTAGAGTGGGAACATAGCTCAACAGTACAACATTTGCCCAGCATGTGCAAGACCCTAGCTTCCATTCCCAACACTGAAAGAAAAAATAAAAGAAAGAAAAATTTGGCCAGCATACACATCTGTTATGGTCTCTTCTCTCCATGCGCAAGATGTCACCACACCTTCCAATGGAGCAGCCTCCATGGGAACACGAGGTGGAAGGTCACAGGCAAAGGATGGCAAAGTTGGAAAAAAGACGTGTGTGGATCTCGGATGGCTTTCTTAAATGTCGCAGCCACCCTGCGAGCCAAGATCCTCAACTGGAAAAAAGACGGTGCTGCTGGTCAGTGCACTGGGTGGTAGTCCCTGCTACACACAGCAAGGCGCTCCAACGTTTAGATGGGCAGTGAATGGTACGTGCGACCTAGAAGGCCCTGGGGCTCCCACACGAGGGTCTGAAATGACCCTCGCCAATCTAGCGAACTCAGCAGAGCTCGGGCAGATCTCCTCCCCAGTGTACAAAGGTATACAGTGAAGGGGCATCTTGCACGCACTTGATCGATGAAATAAGCAGAGAGAGCAATCCTGTGGGTGACTTTGCACCAACCTCCCCAGCCTTGATGAACACAGAGAAAGGAAAGCGCGCTAACAGGAGCGAGGGGCACTCATCCCGCCCCCCGGTGCTCCATCACTCTCGTCCTAGCGACTCAGTCGGGTGAAGGCGCCGACTGATTTCCTGCCCTCTGGCTTCCCAGAAGCAACAGGGATGTGCCGTCTGGATCATGCTCTTGTCTAGTGGCTGAAGAAAAAATGTTGCACCAAATTACCAAGTGGGCTGGTGGAGGCAGAGGCCAACTCACGGTGGAATTAATTCACCAATGCCTAGGGGCCAGGGATATAGCTCAGTGGCATAAGCGCCTGCCTGGCAAGCACAAGGTCCTGAGTTCTATTCCCAGCACCAAAAAAAAAATTTACTAACATCTAAATGTATGTCGCGAATAATCGCCAGGGTGAGAGCTGAGGTTTCTCTGCGCCACCAGCCTGGGTCAGGTTCTCTTTCCATCTCAGTTTTCTCAGCTGTAAGGTGAATAGGATCGTCATATCTACCTCATAGGGTTGGTGGGAGCATGAAATGAATTCACACTTGAAAAGGAGCTCAAGTATTACCTGCCATGTAAATCCAGCTGGGCTATGATTCTTATTTAATTATTATTACTATTGCTGTTTTCATATTACTTTGTACCTGCTAGAGACCTATTACTCACCCCCACACACACCAGCATACCAACCCCGATTTGCATTTTTAACCTTTGGCTATGATTACTTTTCTTTGTTTACCCCTGAGCAAAATCCATCAGACCACCCATGTGGGCATCTGGACACCGTATTGCCTTTATAATAGCTGTCATGATGAAAAAGTACTCTTAGTATTTGCATAAAAGTTTGCCTTAGCTGGGCGTGGTGGTGCACACCTGTAATCCTAGCACTCGGGAGGCTGAGGCAATGGGATTGCCTCAAGTTCGACGCCAGCCTGGGCTACAAAGTTAGTTCAGGGGCAGCCTGAACTATACAGCGAGACCCTGTCTCAAAAAAAAAAAAAAAAAGGAAAAAAAGTTTGGCTTGAAGACAGTTCAGTCTGCACTGCGGCAGGGAGATGCCACACCATCCTCTTCTTTTTTCCCTGCCCTGCTGTGTCAGAGTTGTTCTCCACTCCATGATTCAGGCTTCCTTGTTGAAGTGAGGAGCCACACCCCTCGGATAAAAGGCAGGCTGCAACTGCGTAGGGTGACCCTCTGCTTCTGCAGGGCCCCGCCGCCACCCACTCCCGGGCACTGGTGAGGTCCTCCCAGACCAAGAGGTGCACAACCACCTCAGGTCATGAACGGTAAAATAGACAAGTTCCTGCAGGACTTGCAAAGGCTGCTGGCCTGTACCTGATAACAAAGGTGACCTCCGTCTCCTCTCTAAGCCTGAAGTAGGTATCTGGGTGAATCACGCTTACATAAACCTCTTAGGCTTGTATTGTGCCAACTGGCAATTTTTCTGTTGCCTTTAAAAAGCACGTGGGCACTGGAGTTGCCCAACTAACACAGGGTAAGGGCTGTACTTCGGGCTGTCGGTATAGCTCAGTGCGGAGTCCTTGCCTGGTATGCTCCAGACCCTAGGTTAATCCCCAGCACCACAAACAAAACACAACAAAACCAAACCATACTTGCGTTTAGGGATGAAGCTCAAACTCTCTCTGGCCAGCTGTGTACACGCGTGACTTAACTTTTTATCCCTCTCTTTCCTCATCTGTGGCATGAAGGTTGCTTACCCTGACAGCCTCCTGCATTACTATGAGGATCACAAAAGAAATAATGTGGTCATAGTGCTTTGAAAAGGATAGAAGCCGGGTGTGGTGGCGCACGCCTGTAATCCCAGCACTCAGGCGGCCGAGGCAGGAGGATCGTTGTGAGTTCGAGACCAGCCTGGGCTACAAAGTGAGCTCAAGGCCAGCCTGAACTGCACAGCAAGACCCTGTCTCAAAAAGACAAAAAAAAAAAAAAAAAAAAACGGATAGTAACAAAATCTGTTATTTATATCAAGCCTCCAAAAAACCTTTTCTTTATCTCATTCCACCAATGGAAACAATTTTTTTTCCTGCCTGAGCCTCATTTAATATAAATATACACTATGGGCTGGGGATTTAGCTCAGCGGCACAGCACCTGCCTGGCAAGCATGAGGTCCTGAGTTCGATTCCCGGTACCGAAAAAAAAAACAAACGAAACAAAAAAGAATAGAATATTATAAATATACGCTAAAAGGTGGATGTGAATACGCTCTCTTCACACACAGTTGTGTAGCCTCAGAGCACAGTGACACTGACACGCCGGATGTTAATTAACACGCCCTGTAATGTTAAAAACCTCAACCTCGAGAGAACAGTGTGTCCACTTCCCAAATCTTAATGAGGTCCACCTGTGCCGGTCACTGACTTGTCAGAGCTGTAGTGAACGCTCAGGAATTAAGTGTGATGTTGTCCTGAGAGAAGCCAGCCTCAGATTCTCAGCTGGAGAAGCGTCCACAACTGGATCCACCGCCATTTTGTGAAAATGCAGGTACGCAGCAAATGGAGATGAGAGAGGAAGATGAGCATGCCTCCATTTCCTCCACTCCGTCTTCACTTCCTGTTTGCTAGCTTCGTCTACAAGGAATACATTAAACACCAGTAACCGGCAGGAATGCCCCGACGGTGGAATACCTCTATAATCCCAGCTACTCTAGAAGCTGAGGCAGGATGATGCCAATTTAGGGAGAGTCTGTCTCAGAATAAAATTTTTAAAATGACTGGGGATGAGCCGGGCGTAGTGGTGCACACCTGTAATCCCAGCACTTGGGAGGCTGAGGCAGGAGGATTGTTGCAAGTTCGAGGACAGCCTGGGCTAGAGTGAGCTCAAGGCCAGCCTGAACTGCTTAGCAAGACCCTGTCTCAAAAAGACAAAAAAATAAATAAATAAATAAAATAAAATGACTGGGGATGTAACTCAGTGGTAAAGCACCCCTGGGTTCAATCCCCAGTACCACAAAAAGAAGGAAGGGAATAACAGGCGATCCAACGCAACTTCAATAAAAAGATCATCTAAAAACGAAGAAGACAGCTAACTACATTGTCCCACAGTGGGCTAACCAAAGGCCAAAAGTGTTTTGTACACTGTCTAAAGGACTCCCCTCCAGACCTACTGTATTCCTGCTGGGTTCTGAAAGAGGCTGGTTTTTAAATGTAGTGGGGTTTTTTCTTTAATATTTGAAGATAAAATTTGGGTTTTTTTTTTGGTTTTTGGGGGTTTTTTTTGTTGTTTTTTTTTTGTCTTTTTGAGACAGGGTCTGGCTATGCAGTTCAGGCTGGCTTTGTGCTCACTGTTTAGCCCAGGCTGGCCTTGAACACCCAATGATCCTCCTGCCTCAGCCTCTGGGTGCTGGGGTTACAGGCGTGCGCCACCATGCCCAGTCTGAAGATATAATTTGATCTTTTTAATAGGATGTGTGTTTTAGAGGACAGTTTGTAACACTTTTTTTTTTTTTTTTTTTAACTAGTAATCAAACTCAGGACCTCGTGCTTGCCAGGCAGGCGCTGTGCCCCTGAGCTATGTCCCCAGCCCCTAGTTTGTAAAGACTGCTGTTTTTTATATTTCCTATTTCTTTACAGACACAAAAACCACAACAGTAAGCAGAAAGAGTTAACAACTCTAAGGAGAGAGAGGAACAGAGAGACAGAGACAGAGATACAGAACTGAGTATTTCTCTCTCGCTCATCATGCAAGTTTCAGTAAATGTCCTCCGTAGTCTACCTTGTTCCGGGCAGGAAGAACTCTGCCTCACCTTCAAAGCCTGCCTGCACTAGGAACGCCCCCAGCCAGGAAGTTCTGTGTTCTGCAGCCTCGCGATTCTTAGAAGTTAAAGGCTCTCCTGGCCGTCCCACAAACTGCTGCTTGGGTGTATGTTTGCGCCAGCCCACTTTTATTGGAGGGGACACAGTGAAGGGAAAATACTGAAGCATCTGTGCTGAAAATAGCAACGTGCCCTTCTCTCTGACACGGCCCTGCCCTCCCCTCCCCCACCATTTCTCAGGACTTCCTGTGTTAATGTAAGAACTGATTCTTGTCCTTTCTCTACATTTTTACACTCTTTTGTGTACACACACACACACACACACAGAGATACCTGTTTTATTTTGTTTTTAAACAGACAAAATCACGTGGTATTCCCCCTCTTCCCACTGTCTTACTCCACCCTGTGGCTCTCCGGTCTCCTGGCCAGACCCACAACTCATCCCCACCTTCAAGACTTGCTTGCTTGGGAGCTGGGGATATAATTCAGTGGCACAGCGCCTGCCTGGCAAGTGCAAGGTCCTGAGTTCGATTCCCAGTAACAATTAAAAAAAAAAAAGATAGACAGGAAGACTTACGTGCTTGAAATCGCACTGACTTTTCCCCTGGAGGAAATGGTGCCCCCTTGCTTCAGAAATGGCCTCCCTCTACCCACACCCCCTCCGCAACCGCATATTCTCATCTAAGTACCTGTTGTAGTTTGGGATTTTGCAAGGCGGATAATACAATACAGGACACTTAATTGTAAGATTATTTTATAACAGTCACCCAAAGAGTCATCTACAAACAAAGTGTAGGAAATCTGTCCACACACTAATGACCAAAGAATCCAGCTGAGGGCCTGGATCCCATGGCACTGTCCTGCATGAGTCCAGCTGAAGACATACAGCCCATGACAATGCCTCCCAGGAGTCCAACTGGAGGCCAAGAGCCCACGACAATGTCTCATGCAGGCCTGTTTCATGGATCTGCACTGGGAAGATCCAAAGATCAGTGGTGAAAGCTAGAAAGCCTGTGCCAGGGGGATGAAGGATCTGTGCTAGCAGCCTGAGGGATCTGCACTGGAGCCAGGAAGCGATGCTCAAGGTAAGAGCCAGAGATCCTCTGAAAAGTACCACAGCCGTCCTCAGTGATAATGAGGTTCTGAGCTGCTCCAATGATGAGGAAAGCCAATGTCACAAGCTTCTCCAGGAGACTGAGCAGTGCACCATCTTCCCCTCTGGAGCCAGGAAGCGATGCTCAAGTGAGGACCAGCGCTCCCCTATCAGGTTAATAATATCCCTTAGCTATTGCAGGCTGATCAGGTTCACAATCTCCCAAACGAGTGTACAGTGAAGGCTAAATAAAAGAAGTGAATGGAATGATTTTAGGGCTCCAGGAGGATCCAAGCCCTCTCACAGAATTTGAGATTCTCTCAAGGCTAAAACCAAGACCTTCTCTGGGCGGCCCATATTTATTTAGTCATTAGAAGAAGGGAGGGGCAGCCAGGCGTGGTGGTGCATGCTTGTAATCCCAGCACTCGGGAGGCTGAGGCAGGACGATCGTTGCAAGTCTGAGACCAGCCTAGGCTACAAAGTGAGCTCAAGGCCAGCCTAAACTGCATAGCGAGACCCTGTCTCAAAAAGGACCAAAAACAAAAAAAAAAAAGAAAAAGAAGAAAGGGGGTACTCAAGAAGGGTGGAACCACTGAAGGACTTCTCTAAGTAAGGTGTTAAATAAATCTACCCAGGAGTGAGGTACCTGACTACAGTCTTTTTCTAGTTGAGGTTGGTGTTTTATCCTTTCGGCTTTATGGCTTCACCTGCCATTACAGGCCACATTAGGGACCAGCGACTCACAGAGGTTCACTTACTATGAGTCCACCACCCATCTCCAGACAAGGGGCCTAGGCCTTGGACAGACCCACAAGTAAACATGAAAAGCTAGTTGGTTAATTTAAGTCTTGCTCAGGTGAGCATCATAATGGTCTCCATCACTCCCGCAAAGTGAACCCTAGCCATTAACATGGATAACCAGGTCCCAAGCTCCTTTGACAATGAGAACAGCTGAGTTCATCAGGAAAGCCAGCATGACAAGCTCCTCCAAGAGAACCCACAGCAGCCCCATTAAAACCAACAGCTCCCACAGCTCCTAACAGCTTCAAAACTTCTTTTCCAGTTCTGCCTCTTATGCTGCTGGCAACAGTCCTCAGGTGGGCCTCCCACACCCAGCACCGCGCTGGTTCAGTTCAGCTGGGGGTTACAAACTGTCAATCCACCACTCTACCCAACAGGCAAGTTAAACTCTTCCCGCTGCCTGTGGTCCAGAGATTTCAGGACCGCAGCAGCTCCCTACGTCAGAGAGGCAGGAGATCATCCCTGACAAGGAGCCGGGCCCTGGTGCAGCCATGGATTTAACCGCCATGACAAACTGCCCTGCTCAGCCCTGCCCAGCTGGAAAACCATCTGTTTTCCAATCACAACCAGGGTCAGCACCTTGCCTGGTTACTAGTGAGTTTTGTCACCAGATTCATAAAGATGAGATTGCTAAAGAGCAGACAGCCACAGAGCTCCAGGGAATATAATAGTGTTGAGCTCCTTTCTGAGACCTGCATGTGCGTGTGTGCGTGTGCGTGCGTGTGTGTGTGTGTGTGTGTGTGTGTGTGTATGGTCATGCACATTTTGCGTGTGCTTCTACAGCTGCAGCCTGGAAAGATCTGACCGGGAAGACAGGAGTCTCCCAGCAGCAGGCAAACCACCCCAAACGCGACCAAACGTGATCTGTCAGTGCCATCAGCTGCCTCTGCTGAGAGCCCCGGGGCTTGTAGATTCTGCTCAGGCAGCAGATGGCTGCACTCGGATCTGGCCTCTGCCACTCACTGAC
>NW_004955445.1:5185659-5186838 GCF_000276665.1 Chinchilla lanigera
AAAAAAAAAAAAAAAAAGCATGTCATGTGCTAGAATGCCCTGTATGTCAGGCCTGTACTAGTACACCTGCCCCAATAATCACAACCAGGGTCAGCACCCTGTTTTCTACAGAGGAGCAGATAGTAAATATTTTCGCTCTGTGAGCCCTCTGTCACTGTTGACCACAAAGCCGGGCTAAGGAGAAGGGCGAGCCGTCTACCCAGAGCTTCCTGTGTGGACGCTAAGCTAAGTGCATCACAGGCCTGCCCTGCTCAGTCATCACTGTCCTAATCTCATTCTACATCCACCGCCCTTCTTGACAGTTCCGGAGAGCAAAACCAGTAGCACTGTATTCCGCTTGACTTTAAACTGTGTGCTACACCAACCTAAACGTAACCTCCACAGCTGGTGAGCAATGGACTAGACTCAAATCCAACTCTTTCCTTGTCTGTGGCTTTGTCCTTCTTTGTACCTCTACCAGGTAGAGTGAGAAAGTTACACAAGGCATGGGGAGTCACAGGGTTGAAAGCTCATTAAACCAAACCAAACCAAACCAAACTTACTTCATTCCTGAAAAGTGCTTCGACCAGTGGAATTAGCATTTTTCTTCCTTTGAATGCTCTGCCAGTCTGAACCATGTCATCTCCATTGCTTCCAAGTTGTATAGTAGACACAGGCAGTTACCTTTCCATGACAGGATCTGTGTTTTACTTTTTAAAACTGCAGTGTAATCAGTGTGCTATATAATCAGCTGTGCACACATTTAGCCTGTGCATACTTGCAGAACAAGTCAGCTAACTGGTAATCGTGAACACTACATTCAGGTATCCCAGCACTCGGGAGGCTGAGGCAGGAGGACTAAAAGTCTGAGGCTACTCTGGGCTACACAGCAAGTTCAAGTCCAGCCTGGACTACAAAACAAAGCAAAACAGAATGCATGCATTGCCCAGGAATGGCCAACAAACACTAACAAAACCCCCATGGAGAATATCAGTCTCTCACCTGGCAATATGGCCAGGTGAAAAGAAAAGACACCTTAACGAACAGAGAGACAAAGAGGGGACATTCTGCAGTGGAGGCTCTGCGGTGGGCTCTCTGTGAAACACTGGGCCACGTGTCTGCGAGCTCATGACATTATCGGTATGAATCAGGAAGGCTGGCAGACATCACAGCAGAGTGCTAGGGAAGAGAAACTTTGCA
>NW_004955445.1:5188788-5191319 GCF_000276665.1 Chinchilla lanigera
AGAAAGAGAGAGGGGAAGAAAGAAAAGAAATAGAAAACAGTAAAAATTCTCAAGGGGAGGGGGCTGGGGATTTAGCTCAGTGGCACAGCGCCTGCCTGGCAAGTGCAAGGTTGTGAGTTCGATCCCCAGTATGAAAAAAAGAAAAAAAAATTCTCAAGGGGAAAAAAATAAGGATGGATGGGACTGGGGTTGGAGCTTAGTGGTAGAGCACTTGCCTGTCACCCACAAGGCTCTGGGTTCAATCCTCAGCCGGAGGCAGGGAGGGAGGGAGAGAGGGAGGGAGGGAGGGAGGAAAAAAAAGGAGGGGGGAGAAAGAAAGGAGGAAACTGTAATTGGAATCCGTATTTCATTACATGATTTAATAAGATAAGTTTTAATTGCTGTACTGAGTAGCACGCACTAAATCTGAAAGAAAATCATAACATTTTGTATTCTGGGGACTGTCAGTGAATATTACAAAATCTTAGGTGCTTCTAAAAACCACTTGTAAGAATCAGCATCCTTATACTTCTTTAGTGGTTAACAGCTCCTAAAAAGAAATGTATGTAAGATAAAGAAATTCAGGATTTGGATACTTTATTATTAAAGGAAGGTTTTCCAAAGTCAATCTTCAGAAGAATCCCTTAGTTCAGTACCTTGGGGTTTTTTTTGTTTTGTTTTGTTTTTTGTTTTTTTGTCTTTTTTAGATAGGGTCTTGCCATGCAGTTCAGGCTGACCTTGAGCTCACTTTGTAGCCCAGGATGGCCTCGAACTCGCAATGATCCTCCTGCCTCAGCCTCCCAAGTGCTGGGATTACAGGCGTGCGCCACCACCCTCGGCTGTACCCCTATCTAAAAACCTTTGCTCTACAATATTTTACCGAGTTGTTGATTAAATGACTGATAAATTTCCAGCTAGCACAATTATATTGCATGAGCTAAGTGACTGGGGACTTTTATTCCCTTCGGTCCCCGGGGGGATCGAGGAGCATCTTCTCCCCGGATGACTACAGAGACACAGGCAGCAGTGCTGGGGCATCAGGGCCAGCGTGACGCTGGGACAAGCCCCCAGCTAAGCACAGCCTCTAAGTCCCTCCGTCTTGGACAAGAGTTAACTCACCGCAGAGTCTGCTAAAGCCGCAGAAGCAGCCTCACTTCTCAGCACAGCGAACCTGTCCCACCCTCTGGAGAGTCTTGGGTGCCCCCTCCCCGGCTCTTCCTCTGGACTCTGCATCTGATCCGCGGCTGCCGCTCCCCGCCCATCGCTTCCCCGGCTGCTCGTCCCATCTGCCCCGTGTCCCTTCCTCCCCGGCGCCCATCGCTTCCCCGGCTGCTCGTCCCATCTGCCCCGTGTCCCTTCCTCCCCGGCGGCCCCATCACCTGATTTCCGGCTAAGTTGTTGTTTGTCTCAGTCTCCGCTGAATTAGCTGAGGCAGCGCAGTGCCGGCACAAGGTAGGCACAAAGGAGGCGAGGTCTGCCGGCCTCAAAATGTGAGCGGTGAAGCCAGCCTCCTCCTGGAAGGGACCGAGTGTGGACTTCGGGCTCAGGACTCGGGGACATTCCATCATATACTAGCTGAGGCGCTTCGCGTACCTGGGGTTCCGTCTTATTTAGCAAAAGAAAACAGTAAGGCCTGCCTGGAAGAGCTGGTGGGCGCCCCGGAGGGATGGATTGGGAACTCTCTGCCCAGGATCCTGAAGGGTGAGATGCGGGTGCTAGCATTAATTTTTTATTTTTTTGTCTTTTTGCGTTCAGGCCAACTTTGATTTCACTCTGCAGCCCAGGATGGCCTCAAACTCGCAATATCCTCCTGCCTCAGCCTCCCAAGTGCTGGGATTACAGGCGTGCACCACCATGCCCAGCTGCTATCATTTTAATTTTGTCCACGAACATTTTTTTCTTTAAACCTGGATTGTTTGTACAGCTGCAGACATCAGTTCTGGAAATCAACAGAAACCAAGGCATATGCCAAGCACAATGGTCCACACCTATACTCCCAGCACTCCCGGAGGCTGAGGCAGGAGGATCAAAAGTTCAAGCCCACCCTGGGCAATTTAGTGACTTACAGACCTGGTTTTAAAACAAAAATAAAAAATTTAAAAATGTAGCGCAGTACAAAGGCTCTGGATTCAACCCGTAGTACAGAATTTTAAAAAAATAAATAAAAATTTAAAAAAACCTAAACTGTATTACAGCCTTGAAAATTTTAACTTCTATGGCAGCAAGAATCAACTTCCAAGATCTTTTGGGATTAGAAGCTCACATAGTAGTTTCTTGCTTGGGCAATTTAGTCAACCCACAGTCTTAAAAAGAACATATATGAAAACTTATTTTTATGACTCCTGAAAAACTGAGTTCCATTTCTCTAGTATTTTGGAAATTTCCCTAGCATGCACATTTGATTTGGATTAGCATCTATATGCAGTTTTGACAAAATGGATAAGGCAATGAGATTCTTTTGTTTCTTTTAAAGATATAAGCACTTTTCAATTGGGGGGGATTCTTTAAAATATTCCTGGCCTGGCATGGTGGCGCACACCTGTAATCCCAGC
>NW_004955445.1:5192167-5196398 GCF_000276665.1 Chinchilla lanigera
CCTGGCTTAGAATTTCATTTTGTCTCTGTCCCTTTCTAGCTGGGTGATCTGCCTGAACCACACTCTATAAAGTGAAGATAATAATTATACTACCTTGTCAGGTTCCAAGGGTAAAGAGGATACACAAATGAAGTACTTATCCCATAGAAGCGCTCTATAAATGTCACCCATCATGATGATGGTGATGATTACCTTCTTTTTTACAGTAGGGATATTGGGGGGGGTTGTTTTTTTTCGAGACAAGGTCTCACTATCCAGTTCAGGCTAGCCTTGAACTCACAGCAATCTTTCTGCCTCAGCCTCCCATGCTGGGATTACAGGCGTAGGCCACCACGCCCCGCTACAGTAGGGAAATTAAGCAACTCTTCAGTTTGCCTCAACTCAAACTCGCAGCCTCAGGAGGCTGTCTCCTTTACCGCATGACTTTAAGGTGGTATTTGCCTGGCTTTTGACTCCTACCCAAATCCACTCAAGGAGGCCAGAGTGAGGGCCGTGAAGGGGGAACCTTGGGGGTGCGCAAGTGACCCCGAACGCTGAACTGTGCGGAGCGAAGGTGACCGCCCGCCATCGGCGCCAGGATCTGACAAGGAGGAGGGCGCCCGTCCCTCAGGTGGCCCGTGTGGCCCAAGGCTCTCGGGGCCTGGACGCAGCCACTGAAGTCGCACAGTTAGGGCGATTTCCTGACAGGCGGCACTGTTCCCGGGCAGCCACAGCCAAAGCAACCTTTACTACACCGCGGGGACACGTGGCAGAGGAAGGGGGTCCTTGGCGGTCTGCGCGTTTCTTCTTTGGGGCATTTCTCTTGACGCCTGGCTTCCCACGTGAGCGCTTAGGATTTCCGGCAACTTTATGAGCAGCACCTTTTCCTGGGCCATGCCCCTTGCTTTTTCTGAACTAATAGGACAGCCTCCCAGATGCTCAAGTTGGACGCAAACAAGACTGTGGCTTTCAGTGACAAATACCACAGGAGACTCATTTTGCAGCGTTACACAATTTTGATTTTTTTTAAAATTTTTTTTATTTTTTATTTTTTGTCTTTTTGAGACAAGGTCTCATTATGCAGTTCAGGCTGGCCTTGAGCTCACTTTGTAGCCCAGTCTGGTCTCGAACTCGCAACAATCCTCCTCCCTCAGCCTCCCGAGTGCTGGGATTACAGGCGTGCGCCACCACGCCCGGCTTCCAGAATTTTGAATTTAGAGCTGGCAGCTGCCTTCTGTTTCTCTGCCCCGAAAGCACACAGGCCCCATTCCTGCTTCGCTTTGGCCTTGGGGCTCCTCTTCCTGAATTACGTTTGTCAATTAGCTTGGTTGCTACGAGGCCCCAGGAGCGGTCTTCCTCTTTCACTCAAATTTCCTTCTCCCAGGCGTCCCAGAACTGTGTTGCACACTCTGCAAGACAAAGGACAAAAAGACCGCGGAGCGGAGCGGAGCAGCGAGCGCAGCCGCGACTTCACCGGGTTCCAGGACGCAGTGAAATCCGACTCCTCCCCCGGGCGGGCGGGAGAGCGCTCGCAGCCCCTGCACACACACTTCCACCCGCTTCTTTGCAAGGGCACACTTTGTGCGGATGCCAGCGGCTTCCCTTTTGCACACAAAGACACACACAGATACACACACACACACACACACACACACACACACACACACAGAGCAGGCAGCTGCACCTCGGTCATCAGCGAGAGTCCAAGATGAAAGGAGCGGAAGAGGAGGATCAGGACGATGGGACGCTGCGGGGTGATCTGGGGGCCGGTCCCCTGGGGGGCAACCACTCCTGCCCCCCCCCCGCGCCTCTCTTTCCCTGTCTCCCGCTCAAGCTGGAGGCGCAGGAAAGGGGCTGGAGAGGTTAGGGGCGCAGCGCAGTGGTAAATGTGCTGGCCTGAGTTTGATTCCCAGCACTGGAAAAAAAACTGCAAGAAGGCGCGTGTGTGAAGGCGCATGTGTCCTTAATACGTTTGTAATAGGGTAATAATATGGTTTTAAACCCTCATTTAAAAATAAAGTTAATTCGATCAATTCTTCTTTGGCTTCAGGCAACTTGAGGGCCGGGGTGGAGTCACAGGAGATGCACGCAGTAAGGGTGAGAGTGTCTGAGCAGAGATGCTCAGAGACAGTGTTCAGGGCGCTGCACGGCGTAGCGGCAAAGACAAAGGGCACCTAAAAGGCTGGCAAAGAGGACACGTGAAGCACATCGATAAGTATCCCAGCCCGGCGCAGTGGCGCACACCTGTCATTCCAGCATTCTGGAGGCTGAGGCAGGAGGATTGCCGGGAGTTCAAGGCCCATCTGGGCTACAAAGTGAGTTCAAGGCCCGGCTGAACTACATAGAAAGACGCTGCCTAAAAAGGGGGCGGGGGGAAGGAGAAGGAGAAGGAGGAGCAGCAGCAACATCCCAGAAAATACTACATATACCACTATTTAAAATGTCCCGTTCTCTGAGACACTTAAGTAGAAAACACAAAGTCAAGAATACGGGTGTAGCCAGGCATGGTGGCGCACGCCTGTAATCCCAGCACTGGGGAGGCTGAGGCAGAAGGATCGCTGCGAGTTCGAGGCCAGTTTAGGCTACAAAGTGAGCTTAAGACCAGCCTGAACTGTATAGCGAGACCTTGTCTCAAAAAGAAAAAAAAAAAAAAAAAAAAAAAAAAATTCATGGGGAAGAGGTTCTCCCAGATTTACAGCTAATTTTCAAAAAATGCATAAACTGAAGAACGCATGCGATGGCCATTTTAATTGCATACACCAAGGATACACTTTAAAACAGCGTAAAGGTATGTATGCATGCATATTCATGAGAAATACGTATTATGCTTATTTATGCATATTTATGTTACAGAGCTGTGTCTCGCAGTGAGATCCCGAGTTTAAGGCGCTAGGCACAAAGAGTGAGGCACTTCAGCCCTTTTACCTTACGTTTTATACTGTTTCAACTTGTTAAAGAGGTGGTTGTGTCACTTCTTTTCTTAAATGCTTAAAACTAAAACAGGAGCGTGGTGGCGCACACTCGTCATCCCAGCACTCGGGGGGCTGAGGCAGGACGATCGCCGTGAGTTAAGAGTCCACCCTGGGCTACATAGCGAAACCTCCGTTTCAACCTCCCAACCCCAAAGGAAGAGAGAGAAAATAAGAAACAGGAAATGCTCCAATGCGGCGTCCCAACAGGTGAGGAGCGCGCGCCGTCTCCGCAGCGCAGTGGAGCCGCCGGGAGCCCGGGGAACCCTGCGTGGGGCGCGGCGCAGCGCCTCCCTTCCCCAGCCCTGCGCTCCCGGGCTCCGGAATCGGGGTCGCCCGGGGGCGGCTCCGTGCAGCTCGGCGCCAGCACGGGGCCCCAGCACGTCGGGAGATGGGGCGCGGTCCCCGCTTTCCAACCCGGCCCGGCGCGGGGGCTGCGAGTTCCCCGCGGTGCCCGCGGCCACGGAGATCGCAGCGCCGGACGGCGTCCCACCCGGCCGCCCCGCTCCCGGGAGACCGCGCCGTCCCCTGCCACCGCCTCGGGCGTGCGTAGGATCGTGCCGGAAGGGTCAAAATAAGGCTCCAGTGAGACGGCTTGAAGAGTCCCGCCAGGCGAGGTGGCGCGCGCCTGCCATCCCAGCGCTTGGGAGGCTGAGGCAGGAGGCTCGCTGGGAGTTGGAGGCCAGCCTGGGCTACACAGCGAGACCCTGTCTCCAAAAAACCAAGAAGCCCCGCCGAGCTCAGGATCCTTCTCCCACTCCGCGGGCGCCCGGGCCGCGCTCGGCCGTCGCAGTCAGCGCGTCTTCGCGGAGGCGCGGGGTCTGCGCGCCGCACTCAGCTCTCCCAGAAGCCCGGCCGTGACAGCCGCGGCTCAGAGACCGGGCTAGCGGCTCCTCCGGAGCCGGGCCGCGGCGGCGCTGCCGGGCGTCTGTGGGCGGCCTCGGGTGCCCGCCCGTGCGGAGAGACAGCGGGAAGCACGGTCGGAGAGAACGGAGAGGAAAGCAAGGGGGCGCGGCGGGCGCGGGCTGCTTGTCCGCGTTGACGGACGGCGGACGCCGCGTCTCCACGGCAACGGGTGACGTCATCCCCGCGCGCCCCCCCGACCGGCAGCGGCCTCCGCCTTCCCCGAGCGGCCCGGAGTTTCTCTCCGTCCGAGGAGCGGGCTCTGGGCCCGGCTCTGGGGCGGGAGCGACACGCACGGGCCGACAGCGCGCCCGAGACGCCGACGCGCGTCGCCCCTCGCTGACAGCTGTGGCGATTGGGTTTATGGTTTTGCTTGTAAA
>NW_004955445.1:5197503-5198812 GCF_000276665.1 Chinchilla lanigera
GAAGCGCAGAAGCGAGTTGCACACCCAGTAGGCGGTTTTCAGGAGAATGCAGGTCGGAGGTGCCCGCGGGTACTGGTTGCGACCTCTCCCGGACCCCTTCCTGCATCTCAGGGGGCTCCTCCGGCCCAGCTGCTTCTCATGTGGGCGGGAAGGCGGCGACCAGGCTGCGCACACTGCCTGCATTGTGTCCGGAGGGGCTGTGGGAGCCCCGGTAATGGGCACGCAACCCTCCCCGTTAACGGTGCAGACAGATAGGCGAGTTAGCTGAACCCCCCGACGTACGCCACGCATCAGCCAACGGGACTTACAGTTCTGACGTCCCCACGGATACACCAGTAATTAGGCTTTCGGACTGCATAACTTCGGGGAAAATCAGTGAGCAACGGGGAAGTTGAGTACTTCCTCACGGTGTTAAAGGTCCATCTCTGACAGTGGAGGCTGAACATGCGGGGGTGGAGGGGTGCAGGCTGGGCTTCTGGGGGGGATTATTAAGTTTGGGGAGTCTATGCAGCTGCTTTGACTGCCAAGGAAAGCGAAGAGCAAGGGACCCTTGTCGTAATAGAACCCGCTGTGGTTTGAAGCCCTAGGTGAGGAGATGTAGAACTGTACGATTCTTCTTTTTTTTTTTTTTCCCCAGTACCGGGAATCGAACTCACGACCTCGCCCTTGCCAGGCAGGCGCTGTGCCGCTGAGCTAAATCCCCAGCCCCGATTCTTAATTCTTGGCTAGAGTCACATCAGCTGCTAAGGCCGAGGAACGACCCCGGGCTGAGGAGCGGCACAGCGGCAGCCAGACTTCCTGGGTTTAAAGTACAACCCTCCTGCATGCTGCTTCCGACCTGAAACATTGGCTTAGCCGCTCCACACCTCGGTTTTGTCACGTGGAAAACGGGAAGAAGAAGAATTTCCACCCCACTGGGACTTCGTCATGGTTACTAAATTGTTACTTGCAAACTATCCAGAAACAGCACAGAATATAAGAACGTTTCTCTTTTCATTTAATAAATACACTGAAAGGGCTAAAACGGCAGGTTGTAAGCTCTTAATAGATGGTAAGGTCATTGGGGGGGTTTAGAACTATTACTTTTTAATGAAAGAGGATAGAAGAGAATGACGTAGCCCATATGGGAAGAGTAAGCACTGTTTTGTAAAACCTTTTTTTACATAAATAGGTGTATGCATGCGGCATATTGGATCCTAATGTAAAAAGTGTATTTTTCTTTTGTTTTTTTTCCGGTATCAGGAATCGAACTCACGACCTTGCACTTGCCAGTCAGGCACTGTGCCGCTGAGCTAAATCCGCAGCCCCC
>NW_004955445.1:5199132-5201163 GCF_000276665.1 Chinchilla lanigera
TTTTTTTTTTTGGTACCAGGAATTGAACTCAGGACCTTGCGCTTGCCAGGCAGGCACTGTGCCGCTGAGCTATATCCCCAGCCCCTAATGTACTGATTTTGTACAGCTGTCCTGTAAATATTATTACACAAAAACGAAAGGCATTGCTCTGTGTATTTATGACAGTCCTATTTATCTAAATAGGAAGGAAGCTTTATTTTGCTTTTATTTGTTTTATTTGAATCCATTCCACTGGATGGCAGGCCGCAGGCTGAGTGGAGTCTGGTCTTCCCGAGTTGCCTTCCTCAGCGACTGGCTTCCCTGCCCCCCAAGTGAGTGACCCCGGGGTCTCGGAACCATTGTCTCTGGAGCACCATCGGGGAGCCAAGATCCACTCACCTGGCTTTACTGTACCCTCAACCCCTACCTGAAGCTACTGTTACCTCTTGCTTGGAAACCATATCAACTCCTGACTGGTGAGAATTCTTAAGGGACCGTGACTTACACAGGCATTTGTGGTACAAATTCATGGAGTCCTTGGCCATCAGAAGAAGAAGTTGTAACTTGGGCTTAAACATACAAGAAATTCCTCAGCTTCTAAGTACCTATTACTGGGGGCCGGGGATGTAGCTCAGCACCACAGCGCCTGCCTGGCAAGTGCAAGGTCCTGAGTTCGATTCCCAGTTCCAAAAACAAACAAATAAATACATACAGACATACATACCTGTTGTTAGGTCTGGGTGAGAATTCACAGGACTGTCTTCTGGAACCGAAAAACGCAGCTGAGCTGTGAATGACTGTCTCAGTTGGTCTCTGCTGCTATAACAAAATACCATAGGTCAAATAACTTATAAATAATACAGATTTACTTCTTTACTTCCAGGTCCTGGGAAGTTTGCAGATGAAGCCGCAGCAGATTCGGGAGGGCTTCCTCTCTGCCTTCTTGCTTCATCTTCCCAAAGGGACAAACACTATGTCCTCCCCTGGCAAAAGAGGGAGAGACACCCTCTCTTAAGCCTGTTGTAAGGCCACTGATCCCATGCATCAGGGCCTGGTCACCTCCCAAACACTCCCCTCTTGAGACCGTTACCTTGGGAGTTAAATTACAAGGTGGGAATTTGGGCGTTACATACATTCAAAATGTAGCAGTGATCCCAGTTTGTCCTAAACATGGGACTTTCAGTATTAAGTCAGACAAATTATCCAGGCATGATGTTTGTTTGTTTGTTTGTTTGTTTTTCTTCTGGTACCAGGAATTCAACTCATGACCTTGTGCTTGCCAGGCAGGCACTTTACCTCTGAGCTAAATCTCCAGCCCCTATCCAGGCATCATGGCACATACCTGTTATCCCAGCACTTGGGAGGCTGAGGCAGGATTATCTAGAGTTCGAGGCCAGCCTGGGCTACATGGCAGGACCCTGTCTCAAACAAAACAAAACAAAACAAAAGTCAGACAAATCCAGGGCAAACTGGGAAGAATTGGTTAACCTACTTCAGTAAGGATTTGATATTTCATACTTTCAGCATCTTAATGACATTTAAAATATGAAAACAGGGTGCATTTTTTATACCTTTGTCACTAAGACACTATTGTTTTTCGCATTTTATTTTATTATTTTACTTACTTTTGGTTTTTTGAGACAGGATCTATCTAGACAGTTCAGGCTGGTCTTGAACTCACTATGTAACCTAACTTATACTGATCAGCCTCAGCCTATTGTGTGCCAGGATTATCAGTGTGTGCCACCATGCCTGGCTAAATTCTTTTATCATTTTTAATTTTTTTTCCGGTACCAGGAATTGAACTCATGACCTCACACTTGCCAGGCAGGTGCTGTGCCACTGAGCTAAATCCCCAGCCCCTGTTTTTTCTCTTTTCTTTTCTTTTATTTTTAGACAGGGTCTCATGAAGTTGTTAAATCGCACAGGCTGGGTTCAAACTTTTTATCCTTCTGCCTCAGCCTCTCAGAGTGTTGGGATTACAGAAGTGTGCCACCACACCCAGCTATGGGTAGCTTTTAATGGTCAGGTATTTTATTGCCAATAAAAAGA
>NW_004955445.1:5202083-5203704 GCF_000276665.1 Chinchilla lanigera
AAAAACCACAAAAAAAATAAATAAAATAAAAAATATATTTTATGTAAAAGACAGATTGAACTTAGACTTTTACAGTTAATATTCTTAATAATTATCCATTCCAGTCAATTATTTGTGGCATTTGTCGTGTGTAGTGAAAAGCGGCATATCCATTATTTTTCCCATATAACAAACCACCCTACCTAGGCATGGTGGTGCACGCCTGTCATCCCGGCTCCCAGGAGGCTGAGGCAGGAGGGTCATTGCACTACATAGTGAGTTCAGAGCCAACCTGAACTACATAGTGTGACTGTCTCAAAAAAAAAAAAAAAATAGTAATAACGTAAGTACCTTTGAACCCCTTGCTTCTGTAGTAGTCAGGTTTGCATCACTGTGACAAAATACCTGTCAAAGTCAACATAGGGCAGGGAGTGGTTACTTAGGCTCATGGTTCCAGAGGTGTCCGTCCATGGTCAGCTGGTTCCATTCCTGTGGGCGTAAGGTGAGGTAGAGCAGCATGGCGGAACAGGAGGGTGGAAGAAAGCTGCTCACTTCAGACCAGCCGGGAAGCAGAAAGATGAGAGAAGCAGAAGAGAAGGGACCAAGGATCAGATATGGTCCCCAGGGCCACATCCCCTACGACCAAGTCCCTTCAACCAGGCCCCAAGCCAGGCGTGGTGGCACACACCTGTAATCCCAGCACTCGGGAGGCTGAGGCAGGAGGATTGTTGCGAGTTCGAGACCAGACTGGGCTACAAAGTGAGTTCAAGGCCAGCCTAAACTGCATAGCGAGACCCTGTCTCAGAAAGACAAAAAAAAAAAAAAAAAAAAACAACGAAAGAACAGGCCCCCAGCTCCTGTTTCCATCGCCTCCCAGTGGTGCCATCAAATTATGATTTTCCCAGGGAATGAACCCACTGATGAAGTCAGAGCCCCACGATGCACCAGCTCCCTGAAGAGCCCCTCAGCAACCACACCTTCAACACAATGAGTCTTTTGCGGGGACATTTTAGATAACAGCTAGAGCTTCCTTCACATTTTCTAGAGATATATTGGCCACAGCCAAAACGACACACTGGCCAAAACAAATCACATGGCCCAGATTCAAAAGGGTAAATGCCAGACTCCACGCATCAGCTGGGGGTGCTACAGAGTCGCATTGCAAAGCTGTGTGAACAGAAGCGGAAAAAATCCTTCATCTCCCACAGGTGGCATGAGGGCTTCATTTTATTTATGTACTTATTCTGTTCTGTTTTGTTTTTGTCTTTTTGAGACAGGTTCTCACTGTGCAGTTCAGGCTGGCCTTGAACTCACTTTGTAGCCTAGGCTGGTCTCGAACTCCCAATGATCCTCCTGCCTCAGCCTCCCAAATGCTGGGATTACAGGTGTGTGCTACCACTCCTGGCTATGTACTTATTTTGGTCAGTAACTAATTATCCCATTTGCTTAACTTTTGGGACTTTGGCTTATCTACAAAATGATAATGAAGATGATAACTATATTTGAAGTATGATTGACAGTAATAGCTGGGAGTGGTGGCACACACCTGTAATCCCAGCACTGAGGAGGCTGAGGCAGGAGGATCACTGGGAGTTCGAGGCCAGTTTGGACTACAGAGCAAGGCCCTGTCTCAGTAAGACAA
>NW_004955445.1:5205012-5216743 GCF_000276665.1 Chinchilla lanigera
CATGGGCTGGGCTATAGCTCAGTGGCACAGCGCCTGCCTGGCAAGTGAGAGGTCCTGAGTTCAAATCCTGGTTGTTGCGACTGGGGAGGGGTCCCCCACACAGTCTCCTGCCTTCTGCCTGGGCTCTCTCAAGGTCCTTACACCTTTGCTGGGCACTTGGTCCGACTTCTCACTTCTTTCCTTTCTGCTTGTATAAAATTGAGACATACTTCACATATCCTAAAATTCGTCGTCTTAAAAGACACCATTCAGTGGTGTTTAGCGTGTTCACCAAGTTGTGTCACCCTCACGCCTGCCTAACTTGAGGACAGCGCCAAGCCCTATGCCCCTCGGCAGGCATCTCTCACGCTCCATGGCCCTAGCCCTGCGCAGTCTCCAACTGCTTTGTGTCAGGGGAGTCACCACTCCGGAACATCGCGCATAAACGAGATTATCCGGCAGGTGCGACTTGCTGACTGCCTTCATTCAGTTAGCGAAATGTTGTCAAGACTCCTCCATAGGGGCTGGGGATTTAGCTCAGTGGCAAAAGTGCCTGCCTGGCAAGCACAAGGTCATGAGTTTGGTTCCCGGTACCGGAGAAAAACCAAAAAAAAAAAAAAAAAAAAAAGACGACTCCATGTTGTGGCACACAGGAGTACTCCTCCCTTTCTTAAAATTTCCAAATACTACTCCACTACACGGATAGCCCACCTTTTAAAATCCACCCATTGGTGGATGGACATTTAGGCATTTCTGCTTTTTGCTGCCTCTCAGTGGTGCTGTGACATTCAGGTACCCGTGTCTGCGGCACGAGCCTGCAGTTGTCCCGCGGGGACATTTGGGAGTGGAGGTGCTGCGCCTTCGGTGACTCTCTATTTATTTAGTTATTTATTATTTATTTACTTTTGTCTTTTTGAGACAGGGTCTCGCTATGCAGTTCAGGCTGGCCTTGAGCTCACTTTGTAGCCCAGGCTGGTCTCGAACTTGCAATGATCCTCCTGCCTCAGCCTCCCGAGTGCTGGGATTACAGGGGTGCGCCACCACGCCCGGCTGGTGACTGTTTTGCTTTTGCAGCGCTGCTGAACTGTTTTCCAGCATGGCGGTGCCAGTTCCCTTTCCTCCCAGGATTCCAGTCGCTCTGCATTTCCACCAACTGCCTGTTATTTCCATCTTTTACTGTAGCGCTCCTCGTGGGCCTACTCTAGTTCTTCGATGTACTTTCCAACACCTTGACAGATGGTCTTGATTTTTTTGTGGCTTTCCATTTGAAATCTTTGTGAACGCTACAGAAAAATATATATGTGCACACATAAAAAAAATGGGCCTGTAATTTCAAGGGTTTCGTGGACCTGTTCCCAAACCACCTACCTGTTACCTAGGGGACTCCATGGGTCCCAGGCGAAGCGTGGAAGACCCCTGTGAATGCGTGAGCTCAGTCAGACGTGGACTTGAAGAGATGAGGAGAACCCAGGCCTGGTGCCGACCCCCAGGATCCACCTGGCCAACGGGTGAGCCGGGCTCAGGGGAAGAGCGCAGACTTCGGAATCCCTCCGCACGTTCTTCCTGCCCGGGCCGTCCCTGAGTCGTTTTACCTCTCAGTTCTTGAAAGACTTTCCTCATTTGTGCAGCGGGTATGGGAGACTTTTCTTGAGGTGACACTGTTGAAAGGATCAGATGAAGTAAAGCTGGCTGTGTGTGTCCAGACCGGAGTCCTCAGCACGATCCCAGGGTAACTCGATTCTCTAAGGAGCAGGGTGAGTGTGAGACCAGCATGGCCGCTGCGGGTCAAGTTGACGAATGTTTTCTTTGGCCTACAGAATGTGTTTGTAAGTAGGGAAAGTTTTCTGGGTGTGGTGTTGCACGTTTGTAATCCCAGCACTTGGGAGGCTGAGGCAGGAAGATCTCTGTGAGTTCAAGACCAGCCTGGGCTACAAAGTGAGCTCAAGGCCAGCCTGAACTACATACCCAGACCCTGCCTCAAATAGACAAAAAAAAAAAAAAAAAAAAAAACAACAGGTGGGGAAAGTTCTTCTACTAAATGTATGTTTTTAGTTTCCACTGAAAACCTGGGTCAGAAAATCAGAAAAGTTTTTAAACTAAATTTTCTTTGGTTTTTCTTTGTTGTTGTTTTTGCTTTTGGCTTTTTTGGGGGGGTCGGCAGTACTGGGGTTGAACCCAGCCCCTAAATCGTGCTGAGCACGCCTCCAGCCCCCAGCAAAAATTGCAATTTTGGTTGTTTGAGTTTTTTAAAATTCTTTTTTAGTTTTTACTTAGTAAAATTAATACTAGGCTCCTACTCTCAAAGGACACAGGCAGGTCCCAGCTGCGCACTCCAGGGCTCCCTCCTCAGACTGCCACCCTCGCCTGGTGCCTTAGACCCCTCCCACTTCACCCTGCGCCTCCGTGGCACTTAAGAGTTTGACCTCTCTAAGGAAATGCACACTCCCTGCAAAGGTTTGGTGTCCGAGGAACAAAGGGAGGATTGCAAAACTGCACTGGAACCAGAGGCAGTAGGTGCCCTGAGGCTGAGAGCAGCCTGGGCTTGGCTGGCCAGGACCTGCAGGCGGGAGCCCCTCGGGACTGCGTGCGGTTTTGAGAGGGAGGCAGTCCGCTCAGACCAGCACCGCACTCGGGAAATAAACGCCCCAGCCGCCTCTAGCCTCCTCTAGTCTCTCGCAGGGGCACCCGTGACCAAACCAAGCTGGGGACCTGTGAGCGAGGGAGGGGGCCAGAGCTGGGGGCAGGGGTCGGAGAAGGAGCCCGTCCTTGATGTTTACATTCTTCCGCTTATTATCGAAGGCTGTTAATAGCAGCATAACACCCACCTCCACCCTCTGCACTTCTCCCGTGTGAGATGCCAGCTCCTCTGTAAGGTAGTTTAGGCCACTCTTCCGCCTAATCACGGAACCGAACTCTTGCGTTTCTCCCCCTGTACCACCTTCATGTCTGTCACCCGCTCAGCTTCTTTGGTATACGACGGCTCTGCAGGCAGCCCACCACTGTCCTGAAACAGGGACCGTCTTCACCTCAGAGGTCCCAGACCTTGGCCTCAGCCCCCACGTAGCACAGCTATGAGAAGTCCGGAGACTGGGCAGATTTCCAGGCACTGTCCCTGAGACAAGGGTGAGCCCTAAAGAGTGAGGAAAGGTGTTTTAGTCGTGAGATACTGAGGATGGAACCCAGGGCCTGGGCACACCCGGCAAGTGCTCTGCCACTGAGCTACATCCCCTGCCCGCACCTACATCCTTGTTTCTGAGAAGTGAGCAGTCGTTCACCCGATCAACAGAGCAATAAAAGCAATATGTCAGACACTTTATATATGCATGATCATATTGTCGTGTGTGTGTGTGTGTGTGTGTGTGTGTGTGTGTGGCTTTTTGAGTCAGAGTTGCACTATGTATTTCAGGCTGGTCTTGAGCTCACCTTGTAACCCAGGCTGGCTGGGAACTCAGCGATCCTCCTGCCTCAGCCTCCTGAGTGCTAGGATTACAAACATTCACCACCACATCTGACTGATATTTAAATCTTTTAACAATAATACTATAAGCTGTGTAATTTGATTCTGCCCATGTACGGGGAAAGAAATTGAGGCATTGAGAGAATAATTATCCAAGGTCAGTGGCAGAGTTAAACTTAACACCAGATCTCATAGATTTGGAGTCTTCAATTTTAGATGCTGCCTTTTCATAGTTAAGAGGACCTTAACTTACTATTACTTCTAGTATTTATAAGCTGAGCAGTGTCTGTTGTTCTTATCAACAGGTGTTGGAATTTTGGTTCGGCAGCTGATAGAGACCCAAATTAAACAGTGGCTTAAGCATATTTACTGCATATAATGAGGAGTCCAGAGGTCACCTACAGCTGGTTTTGGTTCACTGACCCAAGAATGTAAAGTTGGAGGTTTCTGACATTTTTTTTAACTTGTCCTCTTAGTTACAAAATTGCTGCTTGTGTTCCAGCAATCATGTGCATGTTCCAGGCAAGAAAAAGGAGGAAGACAAAATGGTGTCTGCTTGACAGATAAAGCCCCTTTACAAAGCATTCCCCATGCCTTTTCTTTCTGCTGCCACTTCAGGAAAAGGGCCCTCGGTGAACCTCAGTGGGAGACTGCCTGTCTTGCTTGCACAAGACCCTCAGTTTGATTTCCAGAACCACTAAATGAATAAATAAGAATCATGCATATTAGCATGCAAACAGGGACACTGTTGTCCCCAACCTTATGGGGATCCTTTCCTTAAGGGAGGTGGAAAGTAGGCAATTAACATTCTCTCCCTACTTCAAGTGTGCCTTTTATCTGCATCTACTCATATCTGTATCTTTTTTTCTTTTTTTGTCTTTTTGAGACAGGGTCTCACTATGCAGTTCAGGCTGGCCTTGAGCTCAGTTTGTAGCCCAGGCTGGCCTCAAACTCACAAGAGTCCTGATCAGCCTTCCGAGTGCTGGGATTACAGGCATGCGCCACCACGCCCAGCAAACATTTGATTTTTTTTTTTTTTTTTTTTTTGGACTGGGCATCGAACTCATGACCTCAGTCTTGCCAGGCAGGCACTTATGCCACTGAGCTATATTCCAAGCCCTGAGGAGTTTTGTGGGTTGTTTTTTTTTTGTAACAGGAATTGAATCCAGGGCCTTGTGCTTGCCAGGCAAGTGCTTGCACCACTGAGCTAAATCCCCAGCCCTCTGTATCTTTAAATATTTATGCTTTTCTTCCAAGGTTGGCACAAATGAGGCCTTTAACCTGTGCTTACAAATAAAGTTTTATTGAGAAACAGGCACGTTCACTTGTTTATATATGGCCGCTTCTACACTATCAGGGCAGAGTGAGTTTGGTTTGTTTTTTGGTTTTGGTTTTTTTGTTTGTTTGTTTTTTCTTTTTGAGACAGGGTCTCACTATACTGTTCAGGCTGGCCTTGAGTTCACTTTGTAGTTCAGGGCGGTCTCGAACTCACAGCGATCCTCCTGCCTCAGCCTCCCGAGTGCTGGGATTACAGGTTGTGCCACCACCCCCGGCTCATCTTAACACTGCTTTCCTAACAGCACTTACTGTTTTCTATTTAGAGTGAGACTCAACAGCTTTTGTACCTTATAAATCTGGTATCACAGATCCTTTGGTTCATGAGCGTGATGATTGGGTGTTCATGACATCTGCATGAGATGTGCCTTACTCAAACCTTGTTACGACATTGGCGCATTATCCGCCTGACGTAAAAAGAAAAAAAATAACTCTGATATTGTAGCAAGTATTAATTTTTTTAAGTAAATAGGTATTTGAAAATTTAAATAATGTTCCTCCAAAAGTAATGCCTTGGTTCACAAATGCTTCTGTTCGAGAACAGTTCAGTTCCCGAACAGAAGTGTTAGCCAGGTGTGGTGGCACACACCTGTGATCCCAGCACTCGGGAGGCTGAGGCAGGAGGATCATGGCAAGTTTGAGACCAGCCTGGGCTACAAAGTGAGCTCAAGGCCAGCCTGAACTGCATAGCGAGACCCTGTCTCAAAAAGACACACACACACACACACACAAATCCTTTGACTTTTTATCTGAAAAGCCTTTTTTGAGGGCAGCTTTAGGTTTATGGCAGAGAGTGAAGAGCTTCCCCATGTACCTCCTGTTCCCCTCCATGGACAGCCTACGTATTTATCAATGACCGCACCAGAGAGGTCCACTGTTAGGACGGATGAGCCTGGACAGACCCTGTGCTGGCCCAGGGCCCGTGGGTGACACCAGGGTGCCCTCTGGGGTGTCCCTTCTGTGGGTTTAGACAAGCTCTGATGCACAGCCCATATTCCTGGGCTACACAGAGTAGCTTCACTGCCTTAACATTCTCCGGCCTCAGCGCTCTGCTTTGGTTGCAGCACAGTTTGTTTCTGCCAGGGAACAGTCAGGAATCGAATGCAGTCGTGTACCCTGTGAAGCCTTGTCCTTGGATTCGACCCCTTCTGCTTCAGGCTTTTTTGGGGGTGCTGGGGCTAGAACCCAGGCCTCATGTAGGGCAGCAGGTGCTCAGCCAATGAACCACGTCCCCGACTCTTTATTCCTTTTCTTACTTTGAGACAGGGTCTCAAGAAGTTGTCCAAGATGAGCTGGAACATGAGATCTTCCTGCCTCAGCCTCCCAAGAGGATCTGGGATTACAGGTGTGCGCTGCCGCACCGGGCCGCACTCCCAGGCCTTTTAATTGGTGGGGACGCCTCCTGGCCACCGCCCTTTCCTCCCTGCTCTCCTGCAGCCCCAGATGGCGGGCTCCTGCTCCTTTCCCTCCCTTTATTTTGCGCCTTTAACTCAGCTCTGCTCCCAGAAGAGAACTCAGTTTTCCTTTTTGCCTTACTGCTGTAGGCAAAGCTACCTGGGGGTCCCTCTCCTCGGGGGTCACTCAAAGCCCACCCACCATTGAGCCAGGTCGCAGTCGCCCTGCCCTGAACCTCTGATCCCACCTAGGGCTGGATTTCTTTGGACGCCCCAAAGATAAAAGAACCAACCAAGAAATGGCAACCAAAGTGAAGAGACGCTGCTCAAAAGAAGAAGCACAAATGACCACAGGTACGTGAAAAACGCTTAGCACTTCTGGCCATTACAGAAGTACAGATTGAAACAGAGATGCCCTCTTCCTCTGTAAAGAGCGGCACCATTAAAATCTCAAAAAATAATAAATGCTTGGGCTGGGGATTTCGCTCAGTGGCATAAGCACCTGCCTGGCAAGTGCAAGGTTGTGAGTTCCATCCCTGGTACTGGGAGAAAAAATAATAATAATAATAATAATAAATGCTGATGAGGTTGTAGGGGAAAAGGAAACTTCTACATTCCACAGTGCTGGAGAGAATGTAAGCTACTACAACCAGCATGGAAATCAGTGTGGAGATTCCTCGAAAAACTAAAATTAGAAATTCCATTCACCCAGCTATCTCCCCTCTAGTATCTTCCTGGAAGAGCTGAAGTCACCATTTTACAGTGAGCCATGCACACCCCTGTGTATAGCAGCACAGCTCATAATAGCGAAATCTTGGAAGTGACCCATGTGTCTATCAACAGATGAATGGATCAAGATAATGTGGCATTTACACACAAGGGAGTACTACTCTGCCATAAAGAAGGATAAATTTGAGTCATTTATAGGAAGATGGATGCGTAATGTTTGGTGAAATAAATGGGACACAGAAGCCCCAATATCACATGATTTCTGTCATGAAAAATTCAAAGTATAAATAATTTAAAGAAAAAATAAAAGATGATAAGAAACAGGGAGATAGCTCTTCTGCAGATGGGAAGGGGATCTAGACATGGAGGGAGAGGAAGGAAGGTAAGAAGGATTAAGCTGTCATCCGTCCAGGTACCAGCTTGCCAGGCGGGGTGTGGTTATTGTGGTATTATGTACTATGCCACAGTACCGAGGAGACAGAGACTGCCGGGTGATGAGGGAGGGGCCCAGCCACAGCCACTCCTGAGCATCCCCAGCAGGGAGGGACGGGGCCTGGCCCTGGGGCTCACATCCTGCCCCTCACTGTGGGGTGGGCCTTGGCCCCCGTGAGGGCGGCGGTCCTCGAGCTGGGCACTGGGGCTGGTCGTTCCTGCCTGCAGGGAAGGTCTTATCCTCATACATTAAGTGCACCTGTGACCTCCTCTTGGCCCCTGTGGGCTCAGGCAAAGCATCTGAACGGTTGCGTGAAGGACTCGGCTCGCTTTCGTTTTTTGTTTTTTTGGGGGGATACTTGGAATCGAACTCTGGATCTTGCCCTTGCTAAGTAGGCACTTGTGCCGCTGAGCTATATCCCCGGCCCTATCCACTGTGAACCTATCCTTGGGTGAGGGGATTTTTTGCCTGGCGAAGTGCTGAAGGAGCCATGCGGGCCTCCGTAGCCAGCCTGTCGGACCGGGAGCCTGGCGGATCATGGAGAAAAACTTGCGGGAAGGACACGCGGAGGGCGGGGAGAGAGAAAGGAAAGTTGACCGACCTCCACCGGAGGAGCTCGGGGACGGAACAGGCAGAGACAACACACCATGAGGCATTGTTTTTGCCTAAAACAATAGGAGCGGGCTGGGGATTCAGCTCAGCAACACAGCGCCTGCCTGGCAAGCGCGAGGTCATGAGTTCGATTCCCGGTACCGGAAAAAACAAAAACAAAACAAACAAACAAAAAAACAATAGCAGCAAGCAGGTAGATTGTTTTGAATTGAAATGACAGCTTGCGTATCTGTCACCTTCCACCCCGCAGCCGCCCTCACTGTGGTAAGCGCGTGAGTCAGCGCTGTGGCTCGACCTTGGGGTCAGGGTCACGTGTCAGGCTGAGGCTGCAGCGGGTAAAGCCAGAGCCAGGGATTCACCCCCGGATGGCTCCGCGCCGCAAGCGACTGGGAAGCACAGGGCTTTGCGGCCACAGGCGCACAAGCTGGAGAGGCCTCCAGCTGCGTAGGTGGTGGACAAGCAGAGGTCACACAGCCAGCTCCTCAGTCGCCCGTGTGTTCTCAGGGAGCATCTGCTGGGTTCCAGGCACTGTCCTAGACGCTGGAATACAGCCCAGGGCTGGTCCTCCTGGAACTAACACCATCAGCCCCGGAGAGGGCAAGTCAATCAGTGTCTAGAGTTAAGGTGCCGGCCAGGCTTGGTGGTGCATGCCTGTAACCCGAGCACTCAGGAGGCTGAGGCAGGAGCATTACCATGAGTTTGAGGCCAGCCTGGGCTACCTAGCAAAACGCTATCTCAAAAATACAGAGAGAGGGAGAGAAATAGACTTAAAGTGCTTAGAATTCCTATAAGAAAAGTAAAGCTAAGCCCAGGGCTGGGAAATGGTAGAAGCTACTTTAGAGACGCAGGATGGGAAAGATCTCTCCAAAAACCGAGGTTTGAGGTGGTTCTAGTATTCTCAGTGTTGTGGGTAAGAACTGAGTCCACAAAAAAAAAAAAGAATTGAGTCCACGAGTCTGAGACACACTTTTTTAAAAAGGGAAGTTGTGGAACAGACATTTGTACATCAGTACTCACTATAGCTCCAAGGTGGAAAAAATACAAATTTCCACCATCCAATGAATGGATAAACAGAACGGCGACGGCTGACTTGAATGCGGTGCTAGTCAGCCTTCGAAACAAACGGAATTCTGACACAGTTAGAACGTGAGCCGGGCATGGTGGCATCTGTGATCCCCGCACTCAGGAGGCTGAGGCAGGAGGACTGCCTTGAGTTCAAGGCCAGCCTGGGCTACAAAGTGAGTTCAAGGCCAGCCTGAACAGCACAGTGAAACCCAGTGTCAAAAAGACAAAACAAACAAAACCCATGTTCCAATGTGAACCTTGAAAACATCAAGCTGAGTGAAAGAAGCCAGCCGGAGGGACAGTTTTGTGTGGTTCCACTGAGGTGCCTAGAATGGCCCAGTTCATAAAGACAGGAAAATGGCGGTTGCCAGGGTCGGGGGTGGCAGGTGGAGAGTTCTTGTTGAATGGGGACAGAATTCGGTTTCAGAAGATGGAAACCTGGACGTGGATGGCAGTGATAGTTGCCCAAGAGTGCAGATGAGCCTAATGTGCCTAAAGAGTCCGTGAGAGAATCTTTTCCCGAGCCTTCTGCAAAAGCCTCCAGCGCGACTGCCGCGTCAGAAGCCCGCTGTTCGTTCGTCTAATGCTCGGGGCTGCACCGCGCGGGATGGAGCCACACAAAGTCGTGCCCCCCGGAAGCCTGACGGCCGACACCATCATTTCCGTGTTGAAAACCAGTCCCGTCGCTCACTTTGCAGCCAGTCCTGGGGCTTTTCTGGGCACTGGGGTGTCTGAAAGACGTAAGACAGGGAGGTGCTGAGGAAGATCATAGGAGACGCAGCTAGACAGCCACAGCCCAATCCTGAGCTGCAAACGCTGCGTGCACGTTACACAGAGACCTGCTTGGGGTACAGAGGAGGCCCGGAAGAGTCCGGAAAAAAATAGTTTCCGTTAATGCCAAGAAATCAGAATGTTCTTCCTCCCTAAAAGAAAATGTAGTCACCCAAGAACTTCACAGAAAGGCGCTAAGCAGACTTTCCCTCCCCTGCCCACTGTCCTTCCCACCGGTCAGTTTCCCGGGAAACATACACATTTGGAGAGCAAAAATACCAATACCATGTCATTAGAATGACATCAACAGGACAAGAACATTTTGTTAAAATAACTCCAAGTCCTAAAGTATAGGCAACCATTATTTTTTTTTCTTCTTCTAAATTTTTTTCACCAACAATAAGGGCTTTTTTTTTTTTTTTTTTTTTTTTTTTTTTTTTTTTTTTTTTTTTTTTTGTCTTTTTGAGACAGGGTCTCGCTATGCAGTTCAGGCTGGCCTTAAGCCCACTTTGTAGCCCAGGCTGGTCTCAAACTCGCAATGATGCTCCTGCCTCAGCCTCCTGAGTGCTGGGATTACAGGCATGCGCCACCACCATTATTCTGAAATGAGATTAATTCCACACAGGGGGAGGCCCTAGTGAAATGTTTCAGGTCTGTGTTTTCATACACGAAACGCTGGATTTCTTAGGATGCTTATCCCCGGAATCGGGACAGTGGTTGAGATTGAATGTGAACTTTGGAACAATTTAAGTAAATTCTGTTACTCGGAAAGAATTAGCAGTGCCTCTGGGATTTTCTGAGCGAGGCAGAAATCATGGGTGTAGCAAAGCCTCTTTTTTAACTTGCTCCAACAAAGAACAGGAGGCTGCTGTTCAAAGAGACCTGGGTTCTTCTGCCTCGGTCAAAGGCAGGTTTTCGGGTGTGGAACTGCTGAGTTCCTCCCCCTCCACAGCCACCGCCCTGGAAATCTGAAATCGGAGCCGGTGGGAATATTTACACCGGGGAAATTGGCAGGCACAATCAAAGCCCCCCACGCTGGTTTCCCAGCCTGCCACGGGGCTGGGAGTCACACCCTTGTTCTATTAGAAGCTCTCTGCTTGGCCCTAGATCCTGAAATAGACTCTGTTCATGTGAACTGCACTCTTGTGGTTAGAAGTGCCGTTACTGTAATTTATGGTACAAGGTGGAGCTTTTTCCTCTTGTTTAAATCCGGACCGATAGGATGTTACCGGCCCCAGACGTGGGTTATCACTGCCTGCTTAGGAGGCGGAATTTGTAAAACAGCAATTTCTAGTGCTGGCAAGAAACTCGATCCCGGCTCCCAGTGAGGGATTAAATATCACACAAACACATTCTTGCAGCAGGCTGATTCAGCAGGGAGGGAAGTCTCGCCACAACTGAGAGCTTCAGAGGAAAATAACAAATTGCTTCTCAGAACTGCTATAGAGGAACTTTCAATTCAAGAACATAACTAGAGCAAAACGCAGTGAGGGAAGGTGGGGATTTCTCCCCAGGGAATTGTACTCCGCACATGCTTTGGGTCCATGGAAAGAGCACACCTTCTCCCATCTGTAAGAGAATGTTTTAGATTCCTGAAATATTTTAAGTTTCCTGAAGAATTTTACCCCCATGGGTCATGCCTGTGTGGTTGAGTTACAATCTTAGAAAAGCCCCATCTGCGGTGATCGCAACGGCTGACTGTTTAACATGGATAGGAATGTACTCCAAGCTGCCTCCCGTGAGGGAAATGGATGTACTCATTGTGATCGGGCCAGGAATTTGAAAATTCACACAAACACACCCTTGAGGGAAAAGTTGTATCAACAGCTTGCCTAATATAGTATAATGTACAATTGTGTGCAGTTATTCATGTGTATCCGCAAACATTAAAACAAAAATACACCCAGAAAAGGAACTTACTTACGCTTGAGTATCAAGCATGGTATAACATTACAA
>NW_004955445.1:5221120-5223508 GCF_000276665.1 Chinchilla lanigera
TAGCAAGACCCTGTTTCAAAAAATAAAACAGAAGCATGCTACTGAAAGACAAAAGAACAAATATACCATGAGTCCACTTATTTGAACCATCCAGAATGTTTCAATTTGTAGAAACCCAAAGTCGGTCAGAGGTTAACCGGGCCTGCAGGCAGGAGGGGATGGGAAATCGTTGCTCGATTTTCTACTTGGAATGATGTCGATTTTGGGAAATAAATAGTGATGATAGCTGCACGCCACTGGGAATGCAGAGAAGGCGTTATTGGGCCGTACACTTAACAGTGCTTGGGGCTGGGGATTTAGCTCAGCAGCAAGCGCAAGGTGGTGAGTTCGATTCCCGATACCGAAAAAAAAAAAAAAAATCAGTGCTCACGATGGCCAGTTTCATCATTTGAAGTTTGTTTATTTGTATGAGGACATGCCTGGAGTTCACCAATGCCGCGCCTCACGGGGAGTCAGCACACGCACCCAGCCCTGTTGCTTGTCCGTATTCCCTTCTCCCCTCCCCCTGCGTCCTCCTGGCTCTGTATCCCCCTCCATCCGCAAGAAGCCAGTTGGATGTCACGTTGCATTTGCGTCACCACGATATGAACAGCCGTAACCCAGCCTGGTGGCCACGCCCGCAGCCGCTGCCGTTCTGGGTGACTGAGGCAGGAGGATGAAAGTTCAGGGTCACCCTGAACAATTTAGCGACTTGGGGAGACCCTGCCTCGAAATTAAAAGTAAATTTTATAGAGGCCTGGGAGTGGAGCTCAGTGCAAAAGTCCTAGGTTCAGTCCCAAGGTCTGCAAAAATAATAGCCATAACCATAGTCATGAATGAATTTAAATTAAAACCTTTTTAAAAAGAAATTGATTCTGCCCTTTTTTTTTTTTTTCTTTGAGACAGGATCTCGCTATGCAGCTCAGGCTGGCCTTGAGCTCACTTTGTAGGCCAGGTTGGTCTCGAACTCGCAACAATCTTCCTGCCTCAGCCTCCCAAGTGCTGGGATTACAGGCGTGCGCCACCACGCCTGGCACACCGCTCTGTCTCTATTTTCAAATTCCAGGCAGTGCCCGCAAGGTTGGTGTATTTCATCTAATTTCTGCTCACTGTTGGTTCGTGAATCTCAAAACATAACTCAGCTTCCAGCATGGCACATCACCAGGATGGCGTTTGCCCGGAAGCAGAGCGGCAGGTGCTGGGATCCCGCTGCTGCGCTGGAGCAGGTTTGATCTTGTCTCGCAGAGCCCCTCAGCTGGGACGGCCGCAGCTGGCCCCGTGGGACGTGACCGGGAGGGAGACGCGGATTAACCTGGGCTGTGTGGCACGGGCATCCCGGGTGTCAAGGCTTCGAGCCCGACTCTGGGCCAGACTATACACCCAGAAAAGGAACTTACTTACGCTTGAGTATCAAGCATGGTATAACATTACAAGATTTTTTTTTTTTTTTTTTTTTTTTTGAGACAGGGTCTCACTCTGCAGTTCAGGCTGGCCTTGAGCTCACTTTGTAGCCCAGGCTGGTCTTGAACTCCCAAGGATTCTCCTGCCTCAGCCTCCCAAATTCTGGGATTACAGGCATGCGCCACCACGCCCAGCAACAAGAATTTTTTTCAAGTTCTAGAGAAATTATATTTTCTCAAGACTTCTGAAAGGAAAACTTGCCTTGCAAGAAAACTCGAGACTATATTTCCCTGACTCTCTTTCTGAATATTAACTAAAAGAATTATAGATGGAATGCTTGATAGGAAAAGGGAAAATGTAATCAGTGTGCTTATACAAATTCTGAGCTCAGCTAGGAGACCTGTGTGTGGTTTCTTTCTCTTTGGCTCTTTTTTTTTTAAAGATTTTGGGTTTTTTTCTCTTGGTTGTCTTTTTTTTTTTTTTTGGTTTTTCTCCTGTACTGGGAACTGAACTCATGACCTTGCGCTTGGCAGGCAGGCGCTTTTTGCCGCTGAGCTAAATCCCCAGCCCCGGCTCTTTTTTTTTTTAAGACAGGGTCTCACTAAGTCACTAAATTGCCTAGGCTCAAATTTGTGATCCTCCTGCCTCAGTCTCCCGAGTGCTAGGATTACAGGCGTGTACCGCTATTCCTGGTTTCTCTTTGGTGCCTTCTTCTGCTCATTGGACTTGTCCTGGCAGTTCCTCAAACAATTAAACATGGAATTACTGCCTGAGCCAGCAGTTTGGCTCCCAGCCAAAGAATTGAAAACAGGAACTCAAGCAAATACTTGCATACCCATGTTCCTAGCAGCATTATTTGTAGCAGCTAAAGCAGGGAAGCAACCCACATTCCTTGGGGGATGAAAGAGCAGACAAAAATGTGGCACATCCATGCACTGGAATATTACTTGGCCTTTAAGATGAATGAAGTTCTGACATGTACTACAGCATGACGTAGATGAAAAAAAA
>NW_004955445.1:5228596-5229910 GCF_000276665.1 Chinchilla lanigera
CCTTGTTCAGGCTGGCTTTGAACTCATGGAGCCCGGGCTGGCCTCCAGCTCTAAGTGATCCTCCTGCCTCAGCCGCCCGAGTGCCGGGATTACAAGCAGGCATGCATCACCACGCCCGGTTGTGACTTTGTGACTTTAACTTCTTACTTTCCTCATCTATAAACGCAAGATAAATAATAGCTACCAGCTCGCAGGGCTGTTTTTTGTTTCATTCTGTTTTGTTTTAGGGGTCTCAGAAATTGAATCTGGGGCTTTTTCAATGAGCTACATCCCCAGACTTTTATTTGTTTCTGTTTTTTGTCTTTTTGAGACAGGGTTTCGCTATGCCAGGCTGGTCTTGAACTCACTTTGTAGCCCAGGCTGGCCTTGAACTCCCAACGATCCTCCTGCCTCAGCCTCTGGAGTGCTAGGATTACAGGCATGCGCCACCACGCCCAGCTCTACAGACTTTTTCTTTTTTTTTTTCTTTTCTTTTTTGAGACAGGGTCTTGCTAAATTGCCTAGCAATCAATCCTCCTGCCTCAGCTTCTGAGAGTGCCGGGATCACAGGGACTGGGCCCACACCCTGGTCACAGCTCAAGTTAGTATACAACAGCGAAGTCACAGTAGGATTTTTAATAAAGTATCCTAAATATAGCTCCACCTTTGACTAAAATGATTTGGGATGATTCATATAATATAACGATCCATTATTTATATGTGTAATATGACAGTATGTGGAATAGTACTTGGCAATGAAAAGGAACTAATACAGGCATAATGATTTGGACAAATCTCAAGGACATTCAATCAAGTGGTCCGCAGGCCACACTGCACCTTCTATGTACATGATGTTCTCAAAATGACACCATTGGGCTGGGGATATCGCTCAGCGGCACAAGCATCTTCCTGGCAAGCACAAGGTCCTGAGTTCGATTCCTGGTACCAAAAAAAAAAAAAAAAAAGACACCATTACAAAGATGGCGAGCAAGGGAGGGGCCCTCTGGGATTAGGACAGTGAGGATGAGGAGGAGAGGGGCTGTGTGACCAGAGGGAGGCACAGGCGCTCGCCGTGGTGACAGTCAGCCCTGGGTCTGGAGCATGGTCAGGCCCAGCCACACCCAGCCACGTGGCAGAGACCCCACGCACCAGCACCAGCTCGCTGGCTTTGCTGTCACACTGCAGCTCCATCTCAGCAACCGGCAACCGCAGGGACCCCCTGCGTGACCTTTGCCACCTCGTGGAAACCGGAGTGATTTCTGCTTATTTTGAAACTAAAGCTTAGGGGCCGGGGCTGTAGCTCAGTGGCACAGTGCCTGCCTGGCAAGCGCAAGG
>NW_004955445.1:5230710-5240956 GCF_000276665.1 Chinchilla lanigera
GATTACAGGCGTGTACCACCATGCCTTTCTGTTATTCTCTGCTCTAGTTCCTGACATGCAATGTTTATGTTCACTGAGCTTCTTGGGTTCCCGGAACTCTTCCCTACCCGGCACCCTCAGTGTCCTGAATTTCCCATTTGCAAGAGATCTACCCCCTTGCTTCTTCTATCTGTCCTTTATTCTGTTCTTCGTTTTTATTTGTTTGTTTATCTTTTTGAGACAGGGTCTCCCTATGCAGTTCAGGCTGGCCTTGAGCTCACTTTGTAGCCCAGATTGGTCTTGAACTCGCAGTGATCCTCCTGCCTCAGCCTCCCAAATGCTGGGATTACAGGCGTGGGCCACCACACCTGGCTTTCTGCTCTTTGTTTGTACTTCCCCTCACTCAAATGAGAGCTATCCTGTGGTGTGTAATCGTGCGTGTCTGATTTATTTCACTTAACATTGTATTTTCCAGCTGCATCCATTTCCCTACAAATGTCTCAGATTTATCCTCCTTTATAGCCAAGTACTACTCCATTGTATGTGAATATCACTTTTTTGGGTGGGGGGGGCAGTCTTTTTGAGGCAGGGTCTCGCTCCGCAGTTCAGGCTGGTTTTGAACTCACTTTGTAGCCCAGGCTGGCCTTGAGCTCGAAATGATCCTCCTGCCTCAGCCTCCTGAGTGCTGGGATTATAGGCGTACACCACCATGACCGGCTCTCACTTTTTTAATATCCATTCATCTGTTGATGGGCATATGGGCTGCTTCCGGGACTTAGTTATTATGAGCTGTGCTGTTGCAAACCTGCGGCGTGTGTGTGTGTGTGTGTGTGTGTGTGTGTGTGTGTGTGTTGTACTATGATATCTTTAGCTCTTTGGGGAAGATACCTAGAAAACGGGAACAGCTGGGTAAAAAAAAAAAAACTTTAAATAAACAAAAGTAACCATGATTAAATTTTTCTGTTGGAATTTCCAGATAGCCAAGTCATGAAGGGGAAAGATCTGCAAATAAACAGTCAGGTTCTTTTTAAATTTTATTTTATTATTTTTATTTATTTATTTATTTATTTATTTATTTATTTTTGGTTTTTCTCCGGTACCGGGAACTGAACTCACGACCTTGCGCTTGCCAGGCAGGCGCTTTGCCGCTGAGCTAAATCCCCAGCCCCCATTTTTTTTATTTATTCATTAATTTTTTTTGTGGTACCAGGAATCAAACTCATGACCTCGCGCTTGTTAGGCAGGCGCTTGCACCACTGAGCTATATCCCCGATCCTTTATATTTTTACTAATCGGGGTTGAGCCTAGGGTCTCACGATGAGCTGTATTACAGGGTGCTACTAGCTCACCCAGGCTGGCCTTGAACTTGATGTCCTCTTGTCTCACCCTCCTGAGTAGCTAGGATTACAGCACTGCGCCACTGCACCCAATGCAAATTCCTTATTCTGTTTTTCAGATACTAAATTCTAAAAGCTACTGAGAAGTCCTTACTAGGAGGTTTTTAAATTGGGGTCCTAAAAAATATCCTCAAGAGGGGCTGGGGATTTAGCTCAGCGGCACAGCGCCTGCCTGGCAAGTACAAGGTGGTGAGCTCGATTCCCGGTACCAGGAAAAAAAAACAAACCAAAAATATAAATAAATAATTAATTAATTAAAAATTAAAAATATCCTCAAGAATGGCTTCCCCAGGGACAAAATTTTTGTGGAGATTTTCTCTTTTTTTTTTTGGCTTTTTGAGACAGGGTCTCGATGTGCAGTTCAGGCTGGACTTGACCTCACTTTGTAGTCCAGGCTAGCCTCAAACTCGCAAAAATCCTCCTGCCTCAGCCTCCTGAGTGCTGGGATTACAGGCATGCACCACCACGCCCGGCAGCATGGTTTCCTGATCCCGACCTGGGCCTGGAATTTTACAAGTGAGAAAGGTTGATTCTCTGAACTTCCAGTGTGCATAAAAATTCCCCTAGGGAAAATCCACTTCTTGGGCCACATGCCCAAGGGGGACCAGGAATCCTCCCCCTCTGGAGGTGGTGCAGGTGACAGCTTGGCCCTTTCTCAGCCTGGCCCGTCCTCCTGCCAGAATGTTCCGGAAGCCCCAAGCCTGGGGAGCGACCCAGGAGGAAGGAGCCATGCAGGGTGCCCGGGGCTGAGGGGGTTCCCAGGACATGGGAATTTCGTGCCCAAACCAGGAAAGTCCCAGCCCAACCGCAACCAGGTGATCGCTGGCTGTGTCACTTGGAGGGACCAGGCAGTCCCGGGCGCCTCATAGCAGAGACCTTGGCTGGGCTTGGCGACCTACGTACGGCCTTCCCAGGTCAGGCAGCTGAGAAGAGCGAATCCCCCCAGGGGTCCCCGGGCACTGCCTGCAGTTGCGCCAGGGCCAAGAGGGCCTCTTGGCCACACCCAGAGAGCAGGGCGGGCCTAGCCTGCCCCCTCGCTACCTGTTGGCCCTCAGAAAGTTAGGGAGCCCTCTAAGCCTCAACTTCCACATGTGAAAAGTAATCAAGTCTATTTCTGTTTCTTTGTTTTTTTTTTTTTTTCAGGCAGGGTCTTGCTTTGTAGTGTATACAGGTTGGCCTCCAACTCACTATGTAGCCCTGGCTGGCCTTGAACACATGGTGATCTTCCTGCCTCAGCCTCCTGAATGCTGGGTTAGAGGCCTGCATGCACCACCACGCCCAGCTCCACTATTTCATTTCTAGTTCATTGATTGTTTTTTCACTTGACTTAATTCAGCCCTTTTCAGTTTATTTTATTTTGTCCCGGGAATCAAACTCAGGGCCTTGCACTTACAAGGTAGGCACTTATGTTATTTTATTTTTATAAGGTTTTTTAATTTTTAAAATTTTTGGCACTGAGAATCAAACTCAGGACCTTGCACTTGCCAGATAAGCTCTGTGCCTGGGAGCTATATCCCCAGCGCCCCCCACATTTTTTTTTTTTTTTTTTGGGTCTTTTTGAGACAGGGTCTTGCTGTGCAGTTCAGACCAGCCTGGAGCTCACTTTGTAGTGCAGACTGGTCTCAAACTCACAAGGATCCTCCTGCCTCAGCCTCCTGAACGCTGGGACTACAGGCATGTGCAGCTACACCTGGCTCCCCAGCCCTTTTTCCTAGTCTCTGATGTTATTATGTTATTCTTTTTCATCTTTCTTAGGTTAAAACGTTCACTACTAATCCATTTTTACATCGGTTTCTAATATTTTCAAGCGATACCTTTCCTCTGGACACTGCTTTCACCTTGTTCCAGGATTTTTACTATATAGCATTCCCGTCTCTTTGTGCAGCTCTCCTTGGATTACAGTTCTCATGCTGACATTTGCTTCAGCTGAAGAAGTCATGTGAGCCAGGTGCGGTGGCGCTCACCTGTAATCCCAGCACTAGGGAGGCTGAGGCAGGAGATGGCTCTGAGTTCCAGGCCAGCCTGTCCCCATAGTGAAACTCTGTCTCCAGAAGACAAAAACAGAGAAAGAGAAAAAAAGGGAGGGAGGGAGGGAGGAAGGGAGGGAGGGGAGAGGGAGGAGGGGGAGGGGAGGAAGGCAGAGGAGCACAGGAAACGCCCTCACCCCGCAGCCTCGAGCCCGGAGCTCCGCCCGCCAAGGCTCTGAGAAGCTAGAGCTGCTCTCTGCTCCAAGCGCGGTTTGCACAGTTTCGAGGGAGGCTAGAGACGTCGGCGCCGCGATGAGACTTGCTCCTCTGGGTAATGACAGGGAGGCGCGCACAGTGAAAGGGTGTTATGTTCTCCCGGGACGCTGCGAGATTAAAACTTCACCCTTAGGCCACGCGGGCGCCCCTCCTACCGCAGACGGGGCGGGGGCTGCCGCGCCGGCGCCCCGCGCTCTCCGCGCTCCGGTTCTGGTCTCCAGGGTCTGTTTCCTCCGCAGTCCCCAAAGCAGTCCACGCCAGCGCCCCGAACACGCGCAGTCTCAAAGGCAACGAAACTGGAAAGGAAAAAGCCGGGTGTGTGGAGCACACCTGTCGTCCCAGCTACTCAGGAAGCCGAGGCAGGAGGATCAGAGTTGGAAGCCAGTTTGGACAATTTAGCGAGGCGTTGTCTCAAAATAAAAATAAAAATAAAATAAAATAAAGTGGGCTGGGTGTAGCTAAGTGACAGAGCGCTTGCCTAACATACGTGACAAAAGTATGTGAAGCCCTGCGTTCCATCCCCAGTACAGAAAAAGAAAATGCCGCCGGGCATGGTGGCGCACGCCTGTAATCCCCGCACGCGGGAGGCTGAGGCAGGAGGATCACTGTGAATTGAAGGCCAGCCTGAACTACATAGTGAAATACCATCTCAAGATAAAGAAACTAGCTGCTGGCCCAAGCTGGCGGGGGCGCCCAGGGCCATCAGTCCCCACACAGCCCAGAGCTGGGCCGGTCCGTCGAATCTGGAGACTGAGGAGGACAGTGTCCTCATGGAGGTGACATCCCCCAGGTGGGGAACAGCTTGACCGCACCAGCCCCTGGCCAGGTAGGGTCAGCTCAGCAGAAGTGTCCCGCCGGTGATTAAGCAGGATGGTGGGAGACTGGGCCAGGGCCGACGAGGTTCCAGGAAGTGTGGTCCACCCCCATCCCGGAAAGCCGAGGCAGCAAAGGCCCTGGGGCAGCGGCGGCCTGGCCGGAGAGGTGGACCGGATGCTGGAAGGGCGAGGTCACCAGGGATCTGAGGGGTGAAGGTCCAGGGCTGCCGGGCATTCGGCCCTGGGGTCACCTCAGGCAGAGGCAGTCCTTGGAGAGGTGAGGACGGTGAGAACCACTGGAGCCCCTTTGGGGACGCCCTGCACCCGCCTGGCTGTGGCCGGGCTGAGCAGAGACCAAGGAGGCCTCCATCCTGCTGTCATCTGTGTCCTGAGAAGCGGGAGGAGGCCGTATGGGTCCTCAGGACTTTCCAGGTATTTACAACCCAATTTGTTTGAACAAAAGTCTAACAGACGCCCTGAGCGCCCTCCATCTGCCCGGCTGTGGAGGCTGATTCAGCCAGCAAATGTTCCGGCAGCGGACACCTTATTCCCCGGGCAACGGCTCCCTGCAGCGTCGGCCCTGCCGCCCAGGCCCAGAGCAGGTTTAATCAGGTTTAAAGCAGGTTTAAAAGGTTAAGGGCTGAGCCAGGAGTGGTGGCGCACACCTGTAATCCCAGCACTCGGGAGGCTGAGGCAGGAGGATCGTTGCAAGTTGGAGACGGGCCTGGGCTACAAAGTGAGCTCAAGGCCAGCCTGAACTGCATAGTGAGACCCTGTCTCAAAAAGACAATATATATACATATATATTTTTTTCTCTTATGTTATACAATCTCCCTCTGTGTGTATGTTACTTATTTTACGCACCTACGTTAGTATTCTTTGGTGTAATCGAAATACAGTCCGTTCGCAGTCGCGGCAGAGGGGTCTCCCCACATGACAAGGATTTAGGTCCTTCCGCCGCGTGGAGGGACAGCTCTCCGCAGGACTCCGCACCGCATGGGGTCTCAGGACCCGTGGCGGCCGTGGGCTCCGCACTAGATCGCAACCCTGGCCGGGCGGAGGGACGCACTCGCGGGCCTCACGCGACCCGCGCTGGGGCTCAGCAGAAACACAGCAAGACTGGGGTCCCCACCCGCCCTTCCCTGGAGAATTCGCTGACCCGCCTCCTCGGCCGCCTCGCGCTGGGCTCGCCGGCTTCCCTCGGGTTCCCTCGGGTTCCCTCGGGCTGCACACGCCCCGGCAGGCGTCTGCGCTCCCCTAAGCTCCTCTCCGCCGCACGCCAGCCTGACGCTCGCATCCTCGAATCCCAGCCCAACTTCATTTCCCAAAAGTTCGTCCCTGGCCCTTGAACACACACTCGCAGCTCCGCGGGACGGTCCACTTCACGTCCCTCTCAGGCCTCCCGCCTCTGCCGGGGCACAGCCCGAATTTTACACAAATCGGTATCATCCTTAACTGACATCCTTCGCAGCCAATAGGCTGTGAGCTCCATGGAAACAGAGACTCTATCAGTTACTGTTGCTAAGCAACAAACGACTCTAAAACGCAGCCGCTTCAAAAAACAAACGCAGTTTGCTAAGGAATCTGGATGTCACCGGCCCAAGGGACAACGTAGGTGTCAGCCGGGGCTGCAGCCCCATCTCAGGGCTCGACCCGGGACAGAGCGGGCTCCGAAGTCTTGGGTGCCTGGGGCCGTGGCTTTGGCCTGCCGGGCAGTTTGTCACCGGCTGCCGGCTGGAGATTTGCTCCGTGGGTCCCTGGGCGGGACAGCTCACGGTCAGGCGGTGGCTTCTCTCCGTCCAGGTCGCCAAACGGGGAGAACGGAAGGCAAGCCAGAGCGCAGGGGCAGCGCTTTTGGAAGCTCGCCTTTAAACCCTTCCCTTTGCTCTTGCCTGGCAGAAGTGCGCCCTTGGGTTCAGCAACACTCAGAGGTCACACTCCGCCACATCGCAGGCCTTTTGAAAAAATTTTAGTGTGAAACAGATTCTCACTAAGCCACTTAGCTGCCCAGGCTGTGCTCAAACTTGTGATCCTCCTGCCTCAGCCTCCCAGCCTCCTAAGTGTGAGCCACTAGGCCTAGAATCACCGGTGTAATCTCATCTCTCTCTCTTTCCCGGTAATCCGCTCTCCTGCAGGCTCCTTTAGTCCCCACCTGTTCACCTTGTTTTGTTTTGTTTTGTTTTGTCTTTTTTTTGAGACACAGTCTCACTCTGCAGTCCAGGCTGGCCTTGAGCTCACTTTGTAGCCCAGGATGGTCTCGAACTCCCAAGGATCCTCCTGCCTCAGCCTCCCAAGTGCTGGGATTACAGGTGTGCGCCACCACACCCGGCTCATCTGTTCACCCGGAACTTTATCTCATTCACTCCAGAAAGTTGATTTCTTTTTCTAACCTTGAAAAGTACAGTTTCAGAAGCCATAAATTTAGGACACTTTTTAAAAATCAGTTTCTTCTTAGGAAAAAAAAATCAGTTTCTTCCTGTGTATGGCCCTGGGGTTTTTTTGTTTTTGTTTTGTTTTGTTTTTTCCCGTACCAGGAATCAAACACACGACCTTGTGCTTGCCAGGCAGGCGCTGTGCCGCTGAGCTAAATCCCCAACCTGGCCCTGGGTTTGATCCTCAACAACACAAAAAAACAAACTGCTCCATGGTAAAGTTTGTCAACTTTTAAAAATAATCTTCAAGATGGGCATGGTGGCACACGCTTGTAATCCTAGCACTCAGGAGGCTGAGGCAGGAAGATCCATTGCAAGTTCAAGACCAGTCTGGGCTACAAACTGAGCTCAAGGCCAGCCTGGACTGCATAGTGAGACCCTGTCTCGAAAAGACCAAAAAAATAACATAAAATAAAAAAATAAAATAAAATAAAAACAATCTTCACCATAAAGCACAAACGCTTCTCCAGTTTCTGGCTGCATCTTGCCCACAGTTGACTTCTCACTCCATCTTCACCTGGCAGACCACTCTGTACCCATTTCCCGGACAGGCAAACTGAGCCTCGGACAAGTGAGGCAGCCTACACACATCCATCTGATTCTATAGCGGTAGGGGCGGATCCAAACCCAGGCAGGCCGACCAGAGTTTAAACACTGAGGAAGGAACCAGTGAGTCTTCTTTCAGAGGAAACAGACAAACAGTATCAAAAAGACATCATGGAGCAAGCACAAGGTCACGAGTTCGATTCCCAGTACCAAAAAAAAATTAAAAAAAAAAGGACATCACAGGTTTAGCTTTATTTGGAGGGAGGGAAGAGATGGAAGCCAATCACCACGCCCTCTAACACCTTCAGCCACTTGGTTCTTCTCAACTAAATGAGTCCTTGGACTCCTCATGACCGTGAGGTGCGCACTACCATGCCCTGCAGGCAGACCCCACGTGCCGCTATTGAACAGCTGTGTGTTGTCTGGAAGCTTACTTAACCTCTCTGGGCTATTTTTGTGGGTAATAAACGTCAGCTCAGAGCCCAGCACTCAGGAGTGTAAGAACACACTTGGGAATTTATTCCAGTTTCCAGTCTGCAAGTTCTGTTTAGCGCGATCAAGCTCCATTACAATCACCCTCAGCTCCCTATTTTTTTAAAGGCAGCATGAGTTACTACTATTACGAAATGACTCACAGAAGGTGCCAGGTCCTACCCCAAGCTCTGTGGTAACCGATAAATATACAAAATGATGAACCAGCCGGGCGTGGTGGTGCACGCCTGCAATCCCAGCATTTGGGAGGCTGAGGCAGGAGGATCCTTGGGAGTTCGAGACCAGCCTGGGCTACAAAGTGAGCTCAAGGCCAGTCTGAACTGCATAGCAAGACCCTGTCTCAAAAAGACAAAAAAAACCCAAAAAAACAAAATGATGAACCAGCTGTTTTTTTTTTTTTTTTTTTTTAAGAAAAAGGGAAGAAAATAGGGCTGGGGATATAAATCAGTGGCACAGTGCCTGCCTGGCAAGCATGAGGTCATGAGTTCAATTCCCGGTACCAAAAAGAAAAGAAAAAAGGAAAAGAAAGAAGAGTGGTAGAGCGGGAAGTGGAGGCGGGAAGGAGGGAGGAAAAGCCTGCGTGCTGCAGGGTTTTTCCACAGAAAGAAAAACAAAATCTCGCCGACCGGTGTAAAGGTTAAAAACTCCAGAGGCAGCAGCACGGAATGACAAGCGCAATTTCAGTTCTGTATGACGCTGCCGGGGGCTTCAAACAGCTTCTTCTTTCTCAGTCAAATAAGTGTAAGGACACCACACACCTCGGCACAGGGAGCTGTAAAACTACTTTATTAGGGAAGACTCACTTGGAAATACAGTATTTCTTTTAGCATTTAAAGATGCCACAGGTTTTTTTTTTTAGTACAAAAAAAGAAAAAAGAAAACTTTCAGTTCTCTTTTAACAGTTCTTTTTTTTTTAATGATGATGCTTGCCTAGCACATGTGAGGACAGAGTTCATTTCCCAGTGCCGCAAAAACAGAGAGAGGGAGGGAGGGAAGGAAGGAAGAAAGGAAGGAGTGAGGGAGAGAGACTTATAGATTACATGATCTCCTTCCTCATATAATGCAACAACATAATTAAAACTTTAAGCCGGTCAGGGTAGTACAGGCCTGAGAGCCCAGCACTTGGGAGGCTGAGGCAGGAGGATCTCTGTGAGTTCGAGGTCACCCTGGGCTACATAGTGAGTTCAGAGCCACCCTGCTTTACATAGCAAGACCCTGTCTCAAAAAAAACTTTAGTACTTGAAATACTTTCCCTATAAATAAATACTTTCCATAGGCTTTATTTTCTCCATAAATAAATTCACTCTGTGTGTCTTGTGCTCTACCATTAAACCACACCCCAGGCTTTCTCGTTTTATTTTATTTTATTTTATTTTTTCTCATTTTATTTTGAGTGTCACCCAACAGTGTGATCACTAAGGGTGACCAGGGTATCACTAGATTGTCCAGGCTAGCCTCGAATTTGTAATCCTCCTGCCTCAGCCTCCCTAGGAGCTTAATTTCTCACATCAGTATGTTCTGCAGCTTCGGAGTTATCACTCAGAATTCTCAGGCAGGCACTGAGACAGGCAGACATTCAAGTGTTTGAATGTGCTTCATGTGTGATGGTGGATTCATTGTGTCAACTTGAGAAGTTTAACTGAGTGACTCAGCAGAGGGCCGGGGTCCTCACTTTGTAAACATCCTTAGCCTGGGCAAGAGGAGGGCAGGGAGAGGGTGTGAGTGCTGCGCCTGCCCTGGGAGGTGGTAGGCGGCTTATAATGTAAGGGAGGGAAAGAGGCTTGCTTTTGCTCTTGCTGCTTTTGCTGTCTTCTGCCACCTTGAAGTGTTGCCCCTCTGCCACATGCCACCCTGCCTTGGAGCCGGATGAAACCTCCATAAACTGTGAGCTAAATAAACCTTTCCTTCCTTAATTTTGGGCCTCGGGTATTTTGTCTCAGCAAGGAGGCAAAAGTAACCAAGACACTGTTTACAGTGCTGGAATAGCCGCCTTCACCTTACAGCGGCCCCCCACTGAGCTCCCGCCCCAGCCTGACCTTCAGAAAGGTTTACCCCCAGCGTGAGCCCTAAATGGCAGGTGCATACACGCATTTTCTAAATAGTTTTTCCCTGGACCTCTCAGTAAGCAGATGAACTTTATTGCCCTGAAATATAAAGGTGCTCTGACGATTCATCCTTACACCATCAGTTTTGTTTTGTTTTGTTTTGTTATTTAATCTTTTTTTGAGACACGGTCTCGCTATGCAGTTCAGGCTGGTCTTGAGCTCATTTTGTAGCCCAGGCTAGTCTCCAACTTGCAACGATCCTCCTGCCTCAGCCTCCCGAGTGCTGGGATTACAGGC
>NW_004955445.1:5241551-5252000 GCF_000276665.1 Chinchilla lanigera
GTCTTTTTGAGACAAGGTCTCTCTACGCAGCTCAGGCTGGCCTTGAGCTCACTTTACACAGCTGCTCTTGAACTTACAACGATCCTCCTGCCTCAGGCTCCGTGGAGTGCTGGGATTACAGGCGGGCGCCACCACGCCCAGCCTCATTTCACTCTCTCTTAATGCTCCTTTCCCTCCTTAAAGCCCCCAAAATGTGGACTGCTAAACTGAGTTGACTTTATAAAAACGTGCAGAACTCAGCTCCGAACTCAGAAGGAATACAGCGGAAGGTTGGGAGCCGGCGGGGCCCCCCCCACAGCCCTAGCTGTTACTACTGTTATTACTCAGTGCCTATATTTGGACAGATCTCCCATTTCTTCTTTACACAGGAAAACTAACAGCTACCAACACAGCTTTATCTCTCCATACCCAAGTTTATTGTGCCTTTTATAAAAATATTTTTCTACAAGGACGGAATCTCCAGTTAACTGTGTTTACCTCAGTTAAAACGAACTCCAGCTTGCAAGCACTGTTTCCAAAAGCACATAAACATTTTCCAGGTGCATGAATTCAGACATGCCATCTTACTTTCAGCCATTAACAAACACACACAAGCCAGCTCATCAAAACAGAAGATTTAGCCAGGTGTGGTGGCACATGCCTAGAATCCCAGCATGCAGGAGGCTGAGGCAGGAGGATCGCTTCAGGCTACACAGTGAGTTCAAAGCTACCCTCAACTACATAGAGATTGTTTTAAAACCCATACATAGGCCAGGTGTGGTGGTGCACGCATGTAATCCCAGCACTCCGGAGGCTGAGGCAGGAGGAGCCTTGAGAGTTTGAGACCAGCCTGGGCTACAAAGTGAGCTCAAGGCCAGCCTGAACTGCATAGCAAGACCCTGTCTCAAAAAGACCAAAAAAAAAAAAAACCCATACCCCCCCACACACACACCCTAAAAACCCACAAATAAATAGGAGATGTAGGGATGAATTCCAGGATAACCATGACAATACAGCAGTCAACTTCTTTTTTTTTTCTTTTTTTTTTTGGTACTGGGACTTGAACTCACGACCTCGTGCTCACCAGACTGTCACTGTGCCACTGATCTATATCCCCAGCCCTTTCTTTTTTTCTTTCTGTTTTTTTTTTTTTTTGGTGCTCAGGACAGAACTCAGGGCCTAGCATGTGTAGGGCAAGCTCTCTACCACTGCACTACACTCCTGGCTCCGTGCTAGATAATTCTGATACTTGCCTTATGTCAGGTGTAGCTGATGTTCAGCCTGTAGCCTTTAATTCTCCCAACAACCAGACAAATGAATTATTACTAAACATTTTTAATACATATAGTACTGGGGCTCTACTCCTGAGCTATATTCCCAGACTTTTGTATTAGTATTTATTTTGAGGGAATCTAAATTGCCCAGGTTGACTTCCATCTTGCAATCCTCCTGCCTCAGCCTCCTGAATAGCCGCAATCACCAAATCATCAGCGTGTGCCACCATGCTCAGCTTGCTAAACCCATTTTATAGTTGAGAGACCAGAGGTGCGAAGCAAAGGCTTATTACTTTGTCCAGGACTTTACGAAGTGGAGGGGTCCACCCTACAACTGAGTTTACTTTTGCTCCCAAACTTACTTTGCATAGCTTCAAGTCACAGACAATTCCTGGAAATCTGAGGATGAGCAAAATTCAACTCTCTATCCATATTCTCCAGTTGTTATTGTTTTTGTTTTTAAGGATAATCTGGGTTTTTTTGTTTGTTTATTTTTTGGGTTTTTTTTTTTTTTTTTTTTTGTCTTTTTGAGACAGGGTCTCGTTATGTAGTTCAGGCTGGCCTTGGGCTCCCTTTGTAGCCCAGGCTGGTCTCGAACTCATGACGATCCTCCTGCCTCAGCCTCCCAAGTGCTGGGATTACAAGCGTGTGCCACCATGCCTGGCTAGGATAATCTATTTTCCATATCACTGTTTTCCACACACTGAACAAGAAGCCCTTGACTTCGGAGGCATGGGTTTTTGTTTTTGTTTTTGTTCTGAGACAAGGTCTTGCTTTGTGGTTCTAGCTGAACTTGAACTCATTCTGTAGCTCAGGCTGGCCTCATAGTGCTCCTCCTGCCTCAGCCTCCCAAGTGCTGAGATTTCGGGTGTGCACCACCATGCCTGGCCTGGTGTCACGATTTTCACATCTCTTTCCTTCCTCAAAAGGGGCTATAAAAGTCTTCAGAGGGGCTGGGGATTTAGCTCAGCGGCAAAAGCGCCTGCCTGGCAAGTACAAGGTCATGAGTTCGGTTCCCGGTACCGGAGAAAAACAAAAACAAACAAAAAAAAAACAAAAAAAAACAAAATAAAAGTCTTCAGAAAACATTCTCTACACATTCCCTAAAGCGTCTCCCCTTCCGCTGGGTATTCCTGCACTTTTAAGCCCGAACAGGAGTGTTCTTCTCAGTGGCCACCGACCCACTCCCGGCGTGTGCAGCACCATCTGCGGAGCGGAAGACACCCGCGTGCTGTGTGCCAGCCCCTAGCGTGCTTCTTGGCCCCAGCCTCAGGAGTTTCCCACATAAATCCTGAAATGAAGAGTGACTGCAGTTAGGAGCCAACCCCTGGGCCCCAGGACGAAGCGGCAAAAGTAGACTTTGCCTTATAGTTCCCTCGTTTTTTTTCCTTCCCATCCTGATCCTGTAATTGGTCTGTAAAGGAAACAGCATTTAGTAAAGCACCTCATGAAATACTGAGCGATTCGGTCTCTGCCCCACCTCCCCCTGGCTCTCAGACCTGGCTGGCAAGTGCTCACCTGCGGGACCCCTTCTTCTAACTTTGTTTGTTTGTTTTTGTTTTTGAGAAAGGGTCTTGCTGTGTAGCCCAGGCTGGCCTCGAACTCACAGCGATCCTCCTGCCTCAGCCTCCCTCCCAAGTGCTGGAATTACAGGCACGCTCCACCACACCCAGCAAGCCTCCCTCTTTGACCTCTTTAGAGGTCATCCTTTCTTTCACCTTTGGAAGTCTTCAGTCCAGCGGAGCCCTGCAGGTGTGGCCTGGGGTCTCACGCTCTCCGCACCCTGCTGAAGCAGTTTATCCAGTGCTCACGCAGGTCCCTCCAGGCCGTGGGTGTGAAACTCGCCTGGGACGAAGCCTGCTGTCCCAGAACATCATGGCAAATAGATCCCAGAGGATCACAGCCTTCCCGCTGGCCTCGGGAGCAGATAGAGCGACTGCACATTTTCGAGCTTGGCATAAGATTGTTTTTATTCCCTCTTCAAGGGAACATTTAAATGGTCCCCCTGCCGTTGTTCTGTAAGCCCCGTAATTAGCACGGTTTAAACAAGGTGGCCTTAACTAAACCAGATGATCTAGCTGCACTTCATGGCAGGGGGAACAAAGGACCCATTCAGCTTGCTCTGAGCTCCCATTTACCACACAAACATGAATGGGAAGTCAACATTCTCGGCAACTTGAACACAGTCCTGTGATTTTTTTTAAGTACATGGTATACACTAGAGAAAGGCAGATGTCTACAGAAAGAAATCAAACCGTAAAAGAGTACTTGGGCCGACCCGGAGGAAGCTGCTGCAAGGTGAGCAGTGTGGAGCGGACGCTGCTGGGCGCCTCCCAGCTGTCTGCACCGTCAGAGGCCCCGCCCTCCACAAGGGAGTCTTTCATCGAAATATAAATGTAAGCCTCTGTTCAATAAAAGGACAGCCCCGCTTCCCAAATGCCCAACTTTCCCAGCACATCGTGCTAGAAACAAGCGCTGCTCCGTTCCTAGCTCTTTTTTTTTGTCTTTTTGAGACTGGGTCTTGCTATGCAATTCAGGCTGGCCTTGAGCTCACTTTGTAGCCCAGGCTGGCCTTGAGCTCCCAGCGATCCTCCTGCCTCAGCCTCCTGAGTGCTGGGATTATAGGCGTGCGCCACCACGCCCGGCTTGGTTCCTACCTCTTAGGGAAATCTGCGATCCACAGGACTTGAAGGAAGCTGAGAAGACACACACTGCTCCCCGATTCTATGTTTGATAAGGTCTAGGGAAGATTTTTTTTTTTTTTTTTTTTAGCCTTGCAATTGTTTAAGAAAAACGCATTTCACGCAATCCAAGTTTGAGGTTTGTTTGTTATGATTTTTTTTAAAAAACCAGGATGTGCGCGCTCTTGCTATCCACCTTAGCTTTTTGTTTACGCTATTAATTATATTCTTGTTCCGCCTGCTGTAAGCTGCCCCTATCGGCGGAGATTTAAGGGAGATTTGAAAGAGCAAGCGTATTTATCAAAGGAGGGGGAAAATGAAGAAAATAAAGACAGCATGCCAGCATGTTGGATATATAAACTGTTCTTCCTGAAGAGATAAACGATTTGGTAATGAACAGATCCTTTAGGCCATAAAAAGTCCATTTATTTTCTTTTGAATTTGAATAGGAGAGATTTGCATTTTTCCCTTCCCAGTTACACTTACATTGAAATGCAGAGCATGCGGCTAGGATACGATCAAACTAAATAATAACCGGGGAGGACTGTGTTAGTCATAAAAGCAACAGAAGCAGTTTGGGGAAGGAGGATCTCGGCGGGCAAAACGTACCTGGCCACCCACAGCCACCGTAACGCCTCTGCCCAATTCTAGGGCTTGGTGGGTGGAAGCTCGCCCTTCATTCTTGCGTTATGCGGGGCGGAGGGCGAGGGCCGTGTGTTTATCCCGTAGGGAACCTGCCACGCCCAAAGCGTCCGCCTCCCTGAGAACAGAGGGTCTGGGGGTCTCATTCTAGTTAGAGAGGGGAAACAGTTTGTTGTGTTTTTTTTTTTTTCGGTACCAGGAATCGAACTCACGACCTTGAGTTGTGTGTTTTTCATTAAAGCAAGGTGGAATCATGATCCACCCCTCAAAGATATGTTTTTGTGTTTGTTTTTGTTTTTCTTCCGGTGCCAGGAATCGAACTCACGACCCTGCGCTTACCAGGCAGGCGTTTTGCCGCTGAGCTAAATCCCAAGCCCCCAACCCCCCAAAGATAAACAGAACAACAACTCCGCCGAAAGTTGGCGTCCCTGGAGCTGGCTGCCAGGCGGGGAACCTTCCTAATCGCCTCTTTCTCCTTGTCCCCTCCCCCAGCCCAGGAGCCCGATCCCCTGTCCCCGACCGCCACCAACCTTCGGTGGAGAGTTCCCTGAAAGCCGGCTTTCTGGAGTTTTTCCTGCTGCAGACAAAGAGAAAGCACAAGCCCCCCGGGAGGGAGGTGCGGAGCACAGAGGCCTTTAACGCTGGGGCAGGGACGGCGAGCAGTTCCTGGAGGGGGGAGACATCTAAGATCCCCGATGACCCCATCCCCAGCGTCTTAGAAAAGGGGGATTTGGCAAAGCCAAAAAGGCCTACGGCGGTCCCGCCCACAGCCCTGTGACCTCGCACCTTCAAGTGGGGACCCTGTCTCCACCTGGAGCTCACGTTCCGTCAGAAAAGCCAGAAATCCAGGTCTTTATGAGAACGCTTCGTTGGAAAAGTCAGTCACTATTTCCAAATATTGTGTTCCCCGCAGTGACAAATAAAACCGACGGCGTTCACGCGGCCCTTGCTTACGGCAAATGTCTCTGCTTAAGGAAAGCATGCAAATCCAGAGAGGCCAGGATGAATGCAATCATTCTGAACACGTACTAAAAAAATGTTTTACGCCTGTAATCGCACCACTCGGGAGGCTGAGGCAGGAGGATCACTGTGAGTTCGAGGGCCGCCTGGGCTACAAAGTGAGTTCAAGGCCAGCCTGAGCTCCATAGTGAAACCCGGTCTCAAAAAAACAAAAAAAATTTTAAAAAATAAAAAAAATTTAAAAATGTTTTAAAAGTTAAAAAAAATTAATTTCTGGGGCAGCACTGGATATTGAACCCATGGGCCTTCTGCTTAGCTATATCCCCAGTCCTTTTTGAATTTTTAATCTTTTTTTTTTGACACAGGGTCCCAGTAAGTTGCTATGTAGGCCAGGCTGGGCTCCAACTTGCAATCCTCCTACCTCAGCCTCCCACAGTGCTAGAATTACAAGCCTAGACACCAGCCTAGAAAAGGATTATGTAAAACGCGGACTTACACCACAGGTTGCCCATTAATTGTTCATGAATAACTCTGCCTGATCAGATAGATTCTGATTGATAGGGCAGTTTACTTTTTAACTTTGCAATATACTATGCATTCATTCAGTTGTTGTTGTTGTTGTTGTTGTTGTTTTTTTTTAGTTTTTCTCCGGTACCGGGAATCGAACTCACAACCTTGCGCTTGCCAGGCAGGCGCTTTGCTGCTGAGCTAAATCCCCAGCCCCCAGTTGTTGTTTTTTTAAAGTGAAGGTCTATTCCCATGCAGGGAACTGGTCATTGTTTAAAATACTGTCTAAAGGGAAAAACTAGCCGGGTGTGGTGGCGCACACCTGTAATCTCAGCACTTGGGAGGCTGAGGCAGGAGGATCCTTGGGAGTTCAAGACCAGCCTGGGCTACAAAGTGAGCTCAAGGCCTGTCTGAACTGCACAGGGAGACCCTGTCTCAAAAAAAAAAAAAAAAAAAAAGCTGGGGTGGGGGGAACTAATTCATGAGTCTAAATAATTTTAAACGGAGAAATTGATTTTTTAAAATGTTTATTTATTTATTTATTGGGTTTTTTTCCGGTACCGGGAATTGAACTCACGACCTCACACTTCCAGGCAGGCGCTGTGCCACTGAGCTAAATCCACAGCCACTTGATTTTGGTTTTTGAGTCAGGGCCTCGATATGTAGTTTAGGCATGTCTTGAATTTATTATTTGGGGAGGTCCAGGCTGGCCTCCAACTTGTAGTGACCCTCCAGCCTCAGCCTTCTGAGTGCTGGGATAAGAGGTGTGCGCTACTCCCACCTGGTTAAAGAGAGGAGCTGGACAAGCGGTATACATTAATAAATTAGCAGGTTGTTTACAGAACATTACATTTATATCTACTTAGAAGGACTCATTAACAATTTCCCAAAAGCCAGAGAAGATGAAAAAGGTAAACAGTTCTTCATCACATCTGGCTTGGGTTTTTTTTGTTTTGTTTTTTGGGTTTTTAAAAATCGTTGTACCAGGCTGGGCGTGGTGGGCCACGCCTGTAATCCCAGCACTAGGGAGGCTGAGGCAGGAGGATCCTTGAGAGTTCGAGGCCAGCCTGGGCTACAAAGTGAGCTCAAGGCCAGCCTGAACTGCATAGGGAGACCCTGTTTCAAGAAGACAAAAAAAATAAAAATCCTTGTACTTTAAAGCCATTTATGATCCTAATCTCGACTTCAATGTAGTCGCAGAAGAAAGATTTGTCCTGTATTGAAGTGGATCATTTCAGAGGGAAAAAATGCCTACAGTGCAGCCAGCCAGTATCCCACTCTGTCCACATAGTGCCAGAGGTAAGGGTGAACAGCTGTTTCAGGGAATTAGCTAGTGTTTTAAGCAGCAGGGGCTGGGGATTTAGCTCAACGGCACAGTGCCTGCCAGGCAAGTGCAAGGTCATGAGTTTGATTCCCAATACCGGAGAAAAACCAAAAAAAAAAAAAAAAAAAAAGCCGTGCAGAGGTAAGATTTGGGCTCACCAGTTGTAATATAAACACAAATGAGAAAAAATGCACAAGAAGGTGCCTCTCCCCCAGTACTGGGGATTTAACCTAGGACCTGGCACGGATCTACAACCCCAGCTCCTTTTATCTTTTATATTGACACAAGATTTTTGCTAAATTGCCAGGCAGGGATTCAACTTGTAATCCTCCTGCCTCAGCCTCCCAGGGTGCTGGGATTACAGGCATATGCCACCAGACCCAGCAACTCGGGGGTGTTTTAAACCACAAAATCTCTTTCCTGAAAAATTGGGAATATATGAAGCTGAGAAATGTCTTGAATGCTGAGTGCGAATGAGAAAAAAAAACAAACCCACGATGTATCAATAAGAAAGCGGAATAAATAACTTTCTCAATTAAACAATTGCGCGGGCCCCACATTGAGCAATAGCTGAGGTTGCGATTTCCTGAGGTCGGAGCATCTGTCACTTACTATAAACAGACTGTCACCGCGGTACCCCGAGGGGGGCGTGGCCGAGAGACGGACGAGCCAGGGATGCTTTTTGTCCCTGCGCTTTCTTTTCTTCCTAGCTCTGCCTGCTTTTCCCCAGGTCTGCAGCCCTTTGTGACCCGGCTTTTGAAGCCACATCTGCACAGATCCACAAGCATCTGGGCAAGAGAATGGGCCGGCCGCTGCCCGGCTTCTCGCCTGGATCCTAACCGGTGCCTCGCCTGAAGTCACCTTCTGATTCTGACGCGCTCGCCCCACGCCGGCTGGCGCTTCCGGAAGGCGGCGGTGCTGCAGAGCCGCGCGGACCGGCCGCGGGGCACCCGGGCGCGGAGTGAGGGTCAAGGACCGGGCCGCGCGCGCATCTCCGCGGGAAACTCCAGGCCGGTGAAAATCAAACTCTTTTTCTTCCTACCCTGTTTGCCCTCCCGGGTACCGGGAATCGAACTCACGACGTCGCGCTTGCCAGGCAGGCGCTGTGCCGCTGAGCTAAATCCCCAGCCCTCCCCTTTTTAAAATGTACACAGGCACTGTAGATTTTCCAGGCGAGGAGACTGTATTTCCTGAATTTACTGCCCGTGGAGTTAGTCCCTCCCCAAAGAACAACCAGGTTCTTCAAAAGGAAAATATGTGAGTCATACCTGCTTTAAAAAATAAAAAAGGCTTGGTTTATGATTTCTCTGAATATGCTACTATTTTCTGCACATCCACAGCTGCTCCTTCATTCTTTCCGTCCTGCCAGCTCCTAGACCCGAAGTGTGCAAAGGTTTTTGCATGAGGGATAATTCAGAAAAAAAAAAAAGAAAAATTTGTGTACTAGACTATGGGGAGCCATTCTGCATGACGTCACTTTATTGCACTGGGTGGAGTATCTCTCTATGACTAAATCTGCCCACTCTGATAGGTGCTAGGGGTGATATTTAGGAGTGAGAAAATGTCTCGCTCATAGTCCCGCCTCAGTCTGGGCTTATATATTAACCACAGCCAGGGCGGCTTAAATGACAAGCATTGATTTCTTACCACTCTGGAGGGTACAGGTTCAAGATCAAGGTACCAGGGTGGATGGCTCCCCATGAGGACCCACTTACAAGTCCCAGGCCTCTGACTTCCCCTGGTCCTCACATGGTAGAAAAAAGCAGGAAGCCAGGCGCGGTGGTGCAGGCCTGTGATCCCTGCACTCAAGAGGCTGAGGCAGGAGGAGCCCCCCCCCACCCAGTTCCAGACCAGCCTGGGCTACATAGTAAATTTAAGACCAGCCTTAATTATAGAGCAAGATGCTGTCTCAAAAAGCAAAAAACAAGAAGCTCAAGCCGGGTATGGTGGCACACGCCTGTATCCCCAGCACTCCAGGAGGCTGAGGCAGGAGGATTGCTGTGAGTTTGAGACCAGCCTGGCCTACAAAGTGAGCTCAAGGCCAACCTGAACTGCATAATGAAACCCTGTCTCCAAAAGACCAAAAAAGAGCTGGGACTATAGCTCAGCAGCATAAGCGCCTGCCTGGCAAGCTCAAGGTCATGAGTTTAATTCCCAGTGCAAAAAAAAAAAAAAAGCCCAAGGTGGCATCCTGGCCTCCTCTTAGGGCACATTAACTGCATTCACTGGGGCTCTGGCCTCATGACCTCTGACCTCCCAAAGACCTCATCCCCAAATACCATCACGCTGGAGATCAGATTTTTATTTATTTATTTATTTATTGTCTTTTCGAGACAGGGTCTCGATCTGCAGTTCAGGCTGAACTTGAGCTCACTTTGTAGCCCAGGCTGGTCTCAAACTCACAGCAATCCTCCTGCCTCTTGAGTGCTGGAATTACAGGAGTGCGCCACCATGCCCCGCTTGGAGATCAGATTTTAATGTGTGAACTGGGGGGACACAAACTTCAGAGTCTAGGTACTGTGCAAATGTAGCCTTCTGTTTCCCGTGTTGGGATGCAGCCAGGGGCTTCTATCTGGTCAGCAAAGCCCGCGCTGACCACTTCCCACTACACGACCGCCGTGGCCGAGGTCCTGCTGGCGCCCTGGTCTTACAGAGAACGCGAAGGCCATCGTTACGGAAGCTGGACGAGTCACGCCGTGGACGCAGTGGGGCAGGGGCGAAAGCCAGACCCTGCACCGCAAGCAGCTCAGGTTGGAAGGCAGGGAAGGCGGGGCGAAGTAGCCCCAGGGGCAGGAAGCCTGGCTCAGGGGCAGCCACGGTCCTGCCCGTGTTGAAGAAAATGGAAGAGCAGAGTGGGGCTCGGCGCCTGCCCACGGACCTCGGGCTCGCAGAGGAGGAGCGGAAGCCCTGGCTCGTGAGCACCTGCTACAGTGAAGGCAGCCCGCCCGCCTCAGTGCGTCTTCCTCCAGAGTCCGTTCATGTCCCCCAAACTTCCCAAGCAGGTGAGCATGTGTTCATTCGTGCTATTCTTTCCTTTTCTCTCTTTCTTTCTTTCTTTCTTTCTTTCTTTCTTTCTTTCTTT
>NW_004955445.1:5252105-5254415 GCF_000276665.1 Chinchilla lanigera
TTTTTTTTTTTTTTGAGACAGGGTCTCACTATGTAGTCCAGGCTGGTCTCAAACATGCAGCGCAATCCTCCTGCCTCAGCCTCCCAAGTGCTGGAATGACAGCATTCACGCTATTCTTCCATCATCATTAGAGGAAAGGTATCCTGTCCACAACACTGTGGATACTGTGTTGTCTCAGCAATGAAGGATCACGTGATCTTCACTCAAGCACGGTGCCTGTCATCAAAACCATTTTATTTATTTATTCTTTACTTCCTACCAGTTTAGGAGATTTTTAAAAAGTTTTTATTAGTACCTGTTTCAGTACATACTGATTACATTCATTGTGGAAAATTGGATCATTTCCATAATATGCCTCAATTACTTTTGTTCCCTTTCTTCTCCACCCTGTGTTTTAAATTTGTTTTCCTTTTTTTGGTTTTCATGTAAGCAGTTTTAGGTGGGCGTGGTGGCACATGTCTGTAATCCCAGCACTCCAGGAGACTGAGGCACAGGATCACAAATTTGAGCCTAGCAACTTAGTGAAACCCTATTTCAAACATATGAATAAAATAAAAATTAAAAAGAATAGAATGAAATAAAAATTTTAACCGGGTGTGGTGGCGCATGCCTGTAATCCCAGCACTCAGGAGGCTGAGGCAGGAGGATCGTTATGAGTTCGAGACCAGCCTGGGCTACAAAGTGAGTTCAAAGCCAGCCTGAACTGCATAGCGAGACACAAACAAAAAAGAAAAAAAGAAATAAAAATTTTAAAAATCCAGGCAGGGGCCAGGGATATAGCTCAGCACCTGCCTGGTCATGAATTCAAATCCCATTACCAAACAAAAAAAAAGCCAGAGGTGGTAGCGCACGCCTGTAATCCCAGCACTTGGGAGGCTGAGTCAGGAGTATCGTCATGAGTTCGAGGTCATCTTGGGCTACATGGTGATCTCAAGGCCAGCCTGAACTACACAGAGAGACCCTGTCTCACAGAATTGAAAAAAAAAAAAAAAATTGGACTACTAGTACGTGTCAGGCATTGTTCGGAGTGCTGGGGATACAGCACTGAAGTAAGACCTGTCCCCAGGAGGCAGGCCTTTTAGGCTGAAAAGACAGACAATAGGGCAAATAAGAAAAATACCTATAACGTGAGATAATGACATGTGCTGCGTGGATGCGTCCGTGATGTTTTGCAGATGTTATTTACATCTGCCAGACACTCCCGTGCGAGCCTATCTCCTGCACAGCAGAGGAACACTGACCGCAATTCCGACTTCATCCAGCTTCGACTGACAGATAGAGGCTGGGCTTCACTCTGCAAAGGGGGGGCAAGGTGAGGCCTTCAGCCCCGTCCCTCGGGGGTGGCAGCCCGCGGTGCACCTTCTATGACTTCCGAACAAAATGGCTGCCGAGGTGACTGCAGGTTCCTATGGAAACACAGACGCCTTCTGGAAACTTCTGCAGACCTTGCAGGCGTGCGGGGGCTCCTCTGGGACAGACTCCAAAAGGGCCCCCGGGCCGGCAGGCCTTTCCGTGTTACTCAGGGCAGGAACTGAGACCCGCCGGGAAGAAACGCCCGCCCTTGGATGGGCCCTGATCAGACAGTAGGCAAAGGAATTCTCCAGAAGGATGGGCCCAACCAGCGAGGACGGCAAATCTAAAGCTTCAAGCTCCAGAGCCCCGCCTTTCATGCGACCCTCTGGGGGAGGAGCATGATACAAAAATGAAACATCTCTCCTGGCCCTCCTAGCACTCCCTCCTTCTGATCTTTCATTAACCAACGCCTCTTTACTGTCCTGGGGAATCTGGCCTACTGATTTGTTTTAAGGGAAAGATCTCCCCTGAAGAAAGGAAAGCCATCTTTGATCCGATGGACAAAAAGATCTAATCAAACAATAAGACCTAGGGGGCGCAGGCTCCTCCACGTCACACCGAGTACACCAGGGAGAAAATATTTCATGTGAATGCCGAAAACTAACGCGAAATAGCTTGGAACGCACTAACTTCCGCCGGATAAGCGAGCCCACACGCGATGCCGCCCTGCTTTCTGACACGCAACTGAAGGTCGGCCCGTGCCCAGATGCTCGGGTTTGCCCAGGTGCCAGGGGTTTGGGCAGCTGCTCCAACCCAGCACAAAGGGGGCTGGGGTGGGCCACCCCGTGAAATGTCCCGCCCTAGGCCGGGCACACATGAAATCAGCACTCTGTAATCCCAGCACTTGGGAGGCTGAGGCAGGAGGATCATTGCGAGTTCGAGGCCAGCCTGCACTACAAAGTGAGTTCAAGGCCAGCCTGAACTGCATAGCGAGACCCTGTCTCAAAAAGACAAAAA
>NW_004955445.1:5255258-5258453 GCF_000276665.1 Chinchilla lanigera
AAGTTGTGACATTTTTAAAAATGCTTTTGATCTTTAGGAGGCTGAGGCAGGAGCATCACTGTGAGTTTGAGGTCAGCATGACCTTGTGTCAAAAAAAAATGCCTTTGATCAATAAAATCAATCATTGGATCTTTGCAAAGCTTAATAAAATTAAGACAGATCATTGGCAAGAACAAGGGAATGTGACATACACAGCATCGAGAGCAGGGCAGCTGGGGGAGCGTGGGAGTGGAGGTGCTGGCTGAGCACGCGTGAGGTGGGCTCCAGCCCCAGATCCACCGTTAGCAAATAAATAAATATGGGGACAAAATTAGATTCATGGTGCCTTGGTTACTTTTCTCTCCTTGCTGAAACAAAATACCCAACGCCCAAAGTTAAGGGAGGGAAGGTTTATTTAGCTCAGTTTGTGGAGGTTTCAGTCCATATTTGGCTGGCTCCAAGGCCGACTGGCACATGGTAGAGGGCAAAGGTTCATGGCAGCAGAAGACAGCCAAAGCAGCAAGAGCAAAAGGGAGGAGTGGCAGCAGGGAGAGCAAGCCCCTTTCCCTCCCTTACACTGTATGCAAATTACCCACCTCAGGGCAGGTGTAGCACTCACACCCATAATCCCAGCACTGCACCATGAATCAGTCATAAACTCTAGAGGCCGCCCCATGACGGCATGAGGCTTTGGGGGATGTCCAGACACAAACCATAACACATGGGGTAGCTTTTTTCTCTCTCCTGTGCTGCTGTGGGAGTCCAGGGCTTTCAGAGCAATCTTTTGGGGGCTAGAACTTGCAATGTTCCTGCCTCAGCCTCCCAGAATACTGGGATTGTAGTTCTGCACCACTGCACCTGGTTTGGCATTTTAAATTTTAAGGCACTATTATGTACAGCTGCATACTGTTTGGCATAAGACTCTACTTTTGGCTTGGCATGGTGGTGAATGCCTGTAATCCCAGCACTCTGGGAGGCTGAGGCAGGAAGACTGCAAATTCAAACCCGGTCTGGGTAATTTATGAGATTTAGGGAGACCTGGGGCTGGTGATGGGGCTCAGTGTGAAGACCCCGAGTTCAATCCTCAGTACCACACACACAAACAAGAAAAAGCGGATTCTTTTGTTTTTTTTGAAACGGTCTTACTATGTGGCCCAGGCTGACCTTGAACTCACTGTGTAGCTGAGGATGGGCTGAAACCTGTGATGATCCACCTGCCTCAGCCTCCTCAGTGCTAGGATTACAGGGGTGTGCCGCCATCCCTGGATAAATAGCAACATTTTGGGCTGGGCATGGTGGCACATTCCTGTAATCCCAGCACTGAGGAGGCTGAGGCAGGAGGATTACAACCAATTCAAGGCCAGTCTGAACTACATAGCAAGATGCCTCCCCATCCAAAAAAGCTGATTTTTAATATTTTTATTGGGGCAGGCTCATGCAGAGCACTTGCCTAGCATATGGAGAGCCCTGGGTCCTCTCCTCAGTATTGCAAAGGAAATTTTTTTCTTTAGATGTTTATTTATTAGTTCACTTTCAGGCTAGAGAAATAGCCTGATAGCAGTTGATAGCAGTTTCTTCACAGTGAGGAGATATGGGCCAGCCTTTTGTGCAGGGCCTCCTCCGGGCTGGACACCCTCTTCAGCATCCTCCATCCTCAGACAGTTTGAGGCAGAATCTGCTACCACACCACTCTGCCCATTTTCTAGCTGGTAAAACTGAGGTGGGAAAAGGCCGCCCAGGATCAGAGATTCAGGTAGCAGAATTAAATTGCAATGGAGAGGGGCCGGGGAGATAGCTCAGTGGCACAAGCAGCTGCCTGGCAAGCGCAAGCTCCTGAGTTCGATTTCCAGTATATATATATAAAAAAAAAAAATTTGCAACGGAGACGTTTAGGGTATCAAAAATCACACTGCAGATCGGAGGTATAGCTCAGTGGCACAAGTGCCTGCCTGGCAAGCACAAGATCTTGAGTTGGATTCCTGGTACGCCCTCCCCCTCAAAAAAAAATCACACCGCACCGTGGAGAATCTTCCCTACCTGGACGGGGACCCCTTAATTCCACCCCGATGATGAGCTGGTCTCCCCAGTCCTCCTTGGCAAGAGTGAAAGTTTACGGGAACAAAACCCCAGCGCCCTCAGGAAGGAGGATAAAGAATTTTAAGAAACTGGGGAACACCTGATAGGGCAAAGTTTACCTACTTGAAAGTTAACAGAAAAGCCTTTAACCTTGCTGAATCACCAGGTCAGATCAGCGAGGGCCTACATTATTTTCTTTTTTGTTTCCGAGACCCGGTCTCACTAGTGCAGGCTGGCCTCGAACTCGCAGTGATTCTCCTGCCTCAGCCTCCCGAGTAGCTGGGATTACAGGCGTGCGCCACCAAACCCCGCTCCTACTTTACAAAATTCCTTCTTTCTCTCTTCTCTCCGCCTCCTCTCCCCACCACCAAAACGACCCACTAAACCTAAATCCACTCAAAAGACCCCGCAAGGCTCTGCACACCGTATTCGCATTCCGAAGAACAATGGCGGAGCCGCGGGAGGGTGGCGGGTGTGGGCGCTCCGAGGCCGGGTCCTCCCCGGGCGCCTTGCCGGTCCCGTGGCGTGGGAGGGATCTGTGGCCCAGCCCGGCGAGGGGAGCGGCGCTGGTCCCCGATTGTCCTCGTCCCCACCTCCCTTTGTGTGTGGCCATTCATGAAATACCTGTCCCCCACCCCCGCCCGCCGGAAGCCTTCAGAACGCCCTGGCAACGGAAAACAGAAAGGATTTTGGCGAGAAACGCTTTCGGCTTAAATTTACCCCGGACTTGCTTGGACCTCGGGGATTCTGAGTTGTTCCCAGTAGCTTCGGGGAAGTGGATTTCTGCAAGGCAGGGCATGTGTGTCCCTTCAGACGACGGATGAGAAACTATTGTGCCTCTGAGAATCCCTGCCTGCAGTGGCTCTGTACTAACTAAACTTGTGTGTGGGCAGAAAAGGACTTTTTTTCACCTGTTTTTGTTTTCTTGTTCTTGTTTTGTTTTCTTTTGTTTTTGATGGTACTGGGGATTGGACCCGGGGCCTTCACACCGCGCTACAGCCGCAGCCTTTAAAAAAAAAAAAAAAAAAAAAAATCTTATCTTTTAATTTTGAGACAGGGTCTTGCTAAGTGGTTGAGGCTGGATTTGAGTTTGCAGTCCTCCTGCCTCAGCCTCCCAGAGTGCTTTTGCAGTCCTCCTGC
>NW_004955445.1:5259703-5264416 GCF_000276665.1 Chinchilla lanigera
AAAAAAAAAAAAGAAAGAAAAAAAAAGAAAAGCTGAAAACTACGGGAAATGGAGACCAAGTGCAAGGAGGGGGAAGAAGCAGGGAACCGGATGGGAACAGTCAGGGTAGTCTCCACTCTGCTGCCCTGTGGGCTCAAGGAATCGACGCTAATCTGTATCTCCAGAACCAGAGGCTGGTGCAAATGCACAGGCCCCACGCCTGGGCAGGAAACTATACCACCAGAACGTAGCCTTTTAGCTGAGAACGCCGATGCCTCTTCAGGACCAGAACCAGCGGGTCCACCCGGTGCGGTTGACTTCCCGGTCATCTGGACTCTTGGACACTCCCCGCTGCGGGCTCCAAAACCCACACTTGCAACGTCGTACCTATTTAACGAGCTTACCCGCCCCCTGGTAGTCCCATCTTATGTACAGATAAGGGGAACCTCGAGCCCTTGAGGTAAAGTGTAAAATTATACGGCAAATCGAGCATCAGAGCCCAGCTATCCTGAAGCCAGCTAAATAGCTTCTCTTAACCCGCATAGCTGTTTATATAATTAAAGAGGTGGACTAAACAAAATTGTATGGTTTCCAGCTCTAAAGTACTATGGGTTTAGTATCTTGATTCCAAGTCTACTATCTCAGTAACCTCTGCGTGTCTGTGTCCGTATACATGTATGTACATACACATATATATGGAAAAATGCCATACAATGGAAAGACCTATAGGCATAGTGGCTTTTTTGGGTTTGTTTGTTTGTTTGTTTGGGGTTTTATTTTTTATTTACTTTTTTTTTTCCTTAGATGAAGTCTCACTATGTAGCCCAGGTTGGTCTCAAACTCGCAGCAAACCTCCTGCCTCAGCCTCCCGAATGCGGGGATTGCAAGTGTGCACGACCATGCCCAGCTCTCACAGTGGCTTTTTTTTTCTCCGACATAGGAATGGAACCCCCACCTTCTGAGCCAGGCTCTCTGCCACTGAGCTCTACCCACAAGCCGGTGCTCTATAGGAACCAATTTCCATAGTTCCATAGGACCAAAGTTAAGTCTTTTTTAATTTTTGTTTTTGTCTGTTTGAGCCAGGGTCTCGCTATGCAGTTCAGGCTGACTGTGAGCTCACTTTGTAGCCCAGGCTGGTCTCGAACTCGCAAGGATCCTCCTGCCTCAGCCTCCCTACTGCTGGCGTGTGCCGCCACGCCCAGCTCAAAGTTAAATTTTACTGATTTCTATGTTACTAAATCTTCTAAACATGTGTCTAATGTGTTCACTTCCTGTATCATGCGTTATTTTTTATACTTACTGAGTTCATAAGAAAAAAAAGGGAGGGGCTAGATAATTCTGGAGATTTAAAATTCCTCACACGAGATAAAAAGAAAATGATTACTGAGAAATGGGGAAATAGTGGGCTGCTTTAAAACCCTACCTCCTCCTTTTATTGTAAAGATTTAAATATCTCTAGATTGTGTTAGAAAAGAAAAAATGCTTAAGAATGGGCAAACTGGAGTAACAAAGCACAGTGAATTTTAGCAGCGAATTCCTCTCCGAAAGATAATCCACCGCGGGTGGGGTGGGCTTCCTGAATTATCTTGGGAGCCCAAGTGATTAATCAGAAGTGAAATCAGGAACGAGATTTAGGGAGTTTTCAGAAGGAGGCAGGAAGGTTCCACCAGTCAGTGCTACTGGGGGGGGGACTCTTTCTCTTCTTGATTTGCCGGGTGTTTTACAAAACACACTACATAAAAAACACCTACAAAATTCTCTGGAGTATTAATGAGCTATTAGATACTTAGCTTATTAAAACAGAGGGGAGAGAGAGAGAGAGAGAGAGATCCGTCTTAGACTTGGAAAATGTCTGTGTCGCCATGCACAAAAAACAAAGGAAGTTTCCATCCTAGGGGCAGGAGTACTTTGAAGACAAGTCTTGGAAATAAGTTTCCTGTTCCCTTAACTTTGAAACTCTCATTTGATCACTCAGCACTCAGCCTGCTTCAGTTCCACCATTAAGGAAGTTAAAACCTGAAGCCGAGCAATCCCTGTGAATCATGACCCGTATCTGCCCACGGGTCCTCCCTCAGCATTCAAAAGAGAAAGCAGGTTTTCATGGGGCTTTAGATGCCGCTGAAGAAAACCGCGTCCAGGAATGCTACCTTTTAGGACGAATTTACAGAGTGATTGAACTTCGCTGAACTTTTATCTTTTGTTTTGAAGTCCCTGGGGAAGTTGATAAAAGTTATGATTGATCGTTTTTTTTTTTTTTTTTTGCGAGGGACATTCCAAAAAAGCAAGCAAAGGTCATAGAGAACAACTCAATTTTTAATTCGATTGTGGCAGGGTTGTTCTGCAGAAAAGGGCATTTAAAAATGTTGGGAGTCTTTGGATTTTTTTTTATAGGGAGTACATAGGGCCCCTTCCCCCTTTGGTATCTCATAATAAATATACAAGAGTAAATCTGGGTAACTGAAAACAAAATACATAGCTTTAAAAAATACTCTGAACTATAACCACAATAAAATGTATTTCAATTTTTTTGGCTGGGTGTGGTGGCGTACACCTGTAATCCAAGCACTTGGGAGGCTGAGGCAGGAGGATCGGTGTGAGTTTGAGACCAGCCTGGGCTACAAAGTGAGCGCGAGGCCAGCCTGAACTGCATAGAGAGACCCTGTCTCAAAAAAACAAAAAAAAAAAAAAAAAAAGAATGTAGTACAAAAGCTTTCATAAGGGATTTGATTTCATTTCAAAAAGATTTCATAAGGGATATCCCAAACTAGATAGCCACGGTCATCAAATACATTCCATAGGCAGTTCAAGGGAGCTGGGGGGTAGATTTCCAAGTGGAAACGGCAGCATCTGAAAAGCAGATTCTCAGTTCGGGGTTACAACCTGCTGTAAGCTTAACTGACCTCCTTCCTCCCCTCTTCATTCATTCCTTCACTCGCAGAAGTTTTTCATCTTTGCTTTCATCAGCACATGCTGACAGGTCCGTGAGGATCGCCCCTCTCCAGAGCGCTGAGGAACACTTCTTTCTGCCTGCGTGCCCTCCCCCTCCCCCTCTCGGTTATTATTATTTTTGGAATTGAGTTTTAGCAACCAGCTGAGGCCTCTGCTTCCTTTAACTATTCCACAGTCCTGCTTACTTCCTCCTCCTCCTCCTCCTCCTCCTCCTCCTCCTCCTCCTCCTTCCCTCCATTGGCCCGGAGGGCAAACATAAAAATTCCCCCTCTGATAAACCTGCCGGTGGTGTGCAAGTTGCTGCTCTCTCTCGCAGCCTGCATGGGCTTCTTCTCAATTTTAGTATCACACACAGCCCAGCCCTAGAGTAAGTCTTAGTTCCTACCGTGGCTCTTCAGACCCTTACTTGGCTAGAAAAATCTAGCCTGCAGAATAGAAATAGCCTTATAAGGGCTCTCCCTTGTAGATAAACACATCCACATGAGTGTGAGCCCTTGAACTGCTTTCCAATTTAATCGTCCCTTTGTCCTGGAAATGCAGAAATCCTGGAACAGTCGTTAAAACAAAAAAATAACAACAGCCAATAAAGGCTTTAAGGATACAGAACACCACGCCGCCGGCAGGGCAGAGATTAATGACAGAGGGTGCGCATACTAAGAGCTATACATGCTGACATGAACCGCATTGAATCAGGCTCAGTTTGGGCCTTCACAGCTAAAGAAATGAACAAGAAAAAAAAAGAGTAATAATCTACGACTGGGGAAGCGGGTGTGAAAACCAGGGCTGGGGTGTCGCTCAGTTGGCGGTTGCGTGCTTATGGGGCTCGGTCCCCAGCCCCCAAAATTAAAATAAACCCCAAAGACGGGAGACCTGTTTCCTGTGTGCAGCGGGAAAGTTTACCCAAATGACAAACTGTCACGAGGGGCCGTCCCGACAGCATTCTAGTCGATCTCCTCGGGGCCAGAGGGCCAGGCACAGCCCAACGTCTCCCTCCCCTCTTTTCCCTGGGGTAATTACATGCTACATGCATGAAGCCGTGTGTCTACGACCTCCAGGCGCAGAGCGCAAAGCCAGCCGGTCACATGACGCCGCTATATTTAGACAGGGACCTTGTTTTCTGTTCTGCCCGGCCCTTACAATCTTCTGCTCCGAGGACAGAACGGTTTCAAGTGCTCATTGATCTTTCTCATTTCGTGAATGAACTGAATTAGCACGTGTTTTCAACGGTTAAATGCAATTTTTTTTAAAGGAGAGAAAGAAAAGTTTGTATACTCCTAATCTAACATGGGAGCTATATATATATATATATATTTCCCCCCACACTCTCTTCAAAAAAACTTAACCTGAAAGCTACAAAGAGTATTTAGAGTTTTACAAATGCTGGGATAGATACCTCACAGAACAAAGGAGCATATGGAATGGTGATGCTGTCTCCTCTCAAGGTGATTTAGATGTAAATCTCCTCTCCCCCCAAAAAACTAATATTGGGAAAATCTAGCTCATGTAACCGCACCAAGTGGTGGTAGAAGATGAAGGAAATAAGAAAATGCCTCTTAATTCTACAAATGTCTGTATGAACCCTTTCCTCATAAAAATACCTGGAAATATTAATGATTTTTAAAGTGGACAGTTTTTTTTTTTTTTAAGTTAAATATCATAAACCTCAACTGATTACAAGAAAACCGGGTCTTCGGGGCAGACTTGTGAGTCACTCGCCCGGGGTCCTAAGGTAGTTTTTCTGTTTGTTTTTTGGGGGCGGGTTTTGTCTTTTTTTTTTTTTTTTTT
>NW_004955445.1:5264516-5271623 GCF_000276665.1 Chinchilla lanigera
ACACTCCGGCCCTTTTTATTTTTTTCCTTGGAGGCAGAGCCTCACTACATTGCCCAGGCTGGGCTCATACCTGACACCATCCTGCCTCAGCCTCCTGAGTGCTGGGATTGCAGGTGTGCGTCACAACGCCCTGCTGGTAGTTTAAAAAAAAAAAAAAATCTGTGCCCACGCCTCACAGGTTAAATTACACTGACAACAGGGACTGTTGATTTTTCTGAGCTTTCTGGTCTAGTCCAAGATGACACTAAAGTGACTTAAATGAGATCACGGGTAGGAAGCTGTTGGCGGCTGTGTTTGTGGTTCCACCTCCACCATCCACCAGAGAACAGTGCCTTCCACAGGAGAGAAAGCACACTAACGTCAGCAGCAATCAAAAGAAAGCGAAAAAGACAAACTGCGCCCAAAAGGCTGGGAATGGGGGGAAATGCCAGGAGTGGTGCAATACTGCTCGGAGAGGCCAGTTGCTGGGAAACCCCGCCGATTGCGATCTGCCGCCTGGAGGTACAATTCCTGCGTCCTTCAGATCCTGGCAGCTCTGCGCTTCTCGGCAGGGAACTAAAGGGCCTGGGGTCGGAGAATTAGACGCCACACGCACTGTTTATCTCGACCTGGCTCCTGAATGTGCTGCCTACGAGTCAGACCAGGCCGAGACAGGGCAGCCGCTCAGCGTGCGGGTGGCATTTTCTACAGTTCCCCTGCCTCCAAACCACGCAGGCCCTCCCGGAGCCAGGAGGCACCCCTGACTCGGCCCCCTCCGCACTGGGGACTGAGCCCAGCAACAGGGGCCCCGGCCGCACCCCCGGGGCCCCCCTTTCATTTATTTTAATGTAACACACGTAGATATTTAAAAAGAAAATATAAAAAGCAAGCTCCGAAAAAATAAAGCAAAACTTCCTAACAGAATAATAACAGAATTACAATGGTGAGTACACACTCTACCACAATCTTTTTTTGTCGTTTTGAGACAGGCTCTCGCTCTGCAGTTCAGGCTGGCCTTGAGCTCACTTTGTAGCCCGGGCTGGTCTCAAACTCCAGTGATCCTCCTGCCTCAGCCTCCTGAGTGCTGGGATTACAGGTGTGCACCACCACACCTGACTATCCTAAATTTTATTTTATTTTTTATTTTATTTTATTTTTTATCCTAAATTTTAAAATATTTTGAAACAATGGAAAAAATAATTTGAAGAACTGTTTGAACTTCTCCCTACTTCCTCTTTATCTATTTTGCTCTCTCTCTCTTTCTGAGACTATATGTCCTCATAAGTTCTAAGAATATATAGTCCCATAGTCTCATGTAAGAGAAGCCAGGTGATATTTAAGCTTGTGTGTCTGACTGATTTCACTTAACACGATGTTCTGATGTTCTCAGATTGCATGTCTTTGTCTAGGAGTGCCTCAGATATATCTCTTTATGGCAGAGTACTATTCCACTGTGTGTAAATACCATATTTTCTTTATCCATCTACCTGCTGATGGAGAGATACAACTAGATCTATTATAAATTGTGAGGGCTGGGGATTTAGCTCAGCGGCACAGTCCCTGCCTGGCAAGCGCAAGGTCGTGAGTTTGATTCCCAGTACCAGGGAAAAAAAACAAAAACCCAAAACAAACAAACAAAAAACCCAAACAGCTAAATAAATAAATAAATTGTGCTGCGCGTCTGTTATAGCTAAATCTTGGAAATAGCCCAAATGCCTATCCACTGATGAATGGATAAAGAGGATGTGGGTTATTTATGCAATGGAGTACTACTCTGCCATAAAGAAGGATAAGCTTGAGACATTTCTAGCTAAATGGAGGCACCTTGAGACCTTACTCTGAAGTGAAATAAATGAGACACACGTGTGTACATATCACATTGTTCCAAAACAAGACCAAAAAAACAAAAAACTGTTTAACAAACTTAGGGCTGTGGATTTAGCTCAGCAGCACAGCACCTGCCTGGCAAGCACAAGGTTGTGAGTTCGATTCCTGGTACCGGAAAAAAGCCAAAAAAACCCCAAAAAACTGTTCAACATATCACATTACTTCTCTGGTATGAAAAACCGAAAGCGTAAATAAGGACCAAAATGTATAATAGCTATTGTGAAATAGGAAGAAAATGTTCAAGGGGCTGGGGATTTAGCTCAGCGGCAAAGCACCTGCCTGGCAAGCGCAAAGTCGTGGGTTCGGTTCCCGGTACCGGAGGAAAAAAAAAAAAAAAAAAAAAAGAAAATGTTCAAATGAAAGAGGAACAAGGGAGGGAGGGGGAAAGGAAGGAAGGGAAAAGGAAAAATGATGAGAAAAGGATAAAGAAACAGCTGAGCATGGTGACATACACCTGTAATCCCAGCACTCGGGAGGCTGAGGCAGGAGGATCACTGTAAGCTGAAGACCAGCCTGAACTGCATAGTGAGACCCCGTCTCAAACAAGAAAAAAAAAAAAAAAAAGAAATGAAATAAAACAAAGCTTTTGTAAATAAGGAGGGGAACAGAAGTTGAAGGGAGGGGAAGGGAGGGGGATGGGAAAAAAAGAGTCTAGTTGTGTTACCTACAGGTTCAAATTCCCTATGATGAAAGTGATCGTTATGTATACCTAAAATGTACCAATAAAATTAAAGAATTGTGCTGCTGGAAACATGGGGGGAAAAACATGGGTATGAGTGTGTCCCTGTAACAGGATGATTTACCCTTTGAGAAGATACTAGAAGGAGAATAGCTGGGTGCAGTGGAATTTCTATCTGTGGTTTTGTGAGGAATCTCCACACTGATTTCCACAGTGGTTGCACCAGTCTGCACTCCCGCCGGCGGTGGAGAAGGCTCCCTTTTCCCCACAGCCACACCAGCATTTGTCATTGATATTTTCATGATGGCATCTCAGTGTAGCTTTCATTTTCATTTCTCTAATGGTCAGGGATAATGAAGATTTTTCCATGTATTTACTGGCCATGTCTACTTCTTCTGAGAAGTATCTATTCATTTTGGTTGCCCATTTTGTTTATCAGATCTTTTATTTGGGAGATCTAATTTTTTTAGTTTTTTACATATTCTTTTTTTTTTTTTTTTTTTTTTTTAGGCTTTTTGAGACAGGGTCTTGATATGTGGTACAGGCGGGCCTTGAACTCACTTCGTGGGTCAGGCTGGTCTTGAACTCACAGCGATCCTCCAGCCTCAGCCTCCCAGAGTGCTGGAATTACAGGTGTGCACCACCACTCCCGGCTCAATCTTTACATATTCTAGGTATTAGTCCTGTGTCAGAATAATAGTGCAGCACTTTAAAAAAATTTTTTTTTAATTTGAGGCAAATGTTTGCTAAGTCATTAAATTATCAAGGCCAAAAAAATAAATTACCTAGGCTAGTTTTGAACTTTGGATCCTTCTGTCTCAGACTCTCAGAGTTCTGGGATTGTAGGTGTGTGCCATGAAATCCAGCTACTGTAGACATTTTCTTAGTTAAAAAAGGAAAGATGAGAAAAGTTTAAAAAAAATAAGAAAACAGTGAAAAAATGGAAACAAAGCAAACCAAAAATGGGGAGGGGAAGAGCGGTTGAAGGGAGGGGAAGCGAATGGGAAAAAGGAGAAACAAGTATATCAGGTACAGGTACAAATTCTCTGTGATGAATGTGATTCTTATATATACCTAAAATGTACCAATAAAATCTGATTGGAAAAGAAAAAAGTAGTACTGTTTCTAGGTATGGTGGCACACGCCTGACATCCCAGCAGTCTGGGAGGCTGAGACAGGAGGATCTAGATTTCAAACCAAGGTTGGGAATTTAGCAAGACTAATGCAAGGGAAAAAAAAGTTTTTAAAAAGGCTGGAGTGGGCAGGGCATGGTGGCACACACCTGTCATCCCAGCCGGAGGGAGGGTAAGGCAGGAGGATTACCATGGGTTTGAGGCCAACCTGGGCTACATAATGAGACTCTGTCTCAGGAAGAAAGGAAGAAAGGAAGAAAGAGAACAGAGGGAGGGAGGAAAGGAAGGAAGGAAGAGCCAGGTGTGGTGGCACCCGCCTGTAATCCCAGCACTCAGGAGGCTGAGGCAGGAGGATCCTTGAGAGTTTGAGACCAGCCTGGGCTACAAGGTGAGCTCAAGGCCAGTCTGAACTGCACATCGAGACCCTGTCTCAAAAAGACAAAAAAGAAAAAAAAGAAAGAAACTGGAGCCCCATGCAAAGGCTCTGGATTTGTGGTGGACTGACAACTGGTAGTCAGCTTGTAACCCCCAGCTGAACTGAACCAGCATGGTGCTGGGTGTGGGAGGCCCTCCTGAGGACTGTTGCCCGCAGCATAAGAGTCAGAACTGGAGAAGGAGAGGCTGTTGGGAGCTGGTAGAAGCCGCTGGGAAGCTGTTAGGGAGATGCTGGTTCTCTTGGGCTGTTCTGCTGGAGGAGCTTGTCCTGCCGGCTTTCCTGATGAACTCGGCTGTTCTCATCCTCCAAGGAGCTCGGGACCTTGTTGTCGCTGAGAATGGCTTCGGCTCACTTTGGGGGGGCTCTGGTCCTCACTCTGAGCATCGCTTCCTGGCTCTGGATAGGAAGATGGCGCACTGCTCAGTCTCCTGGAGAAGCTTGTCACATTGGCTTTCCTCATCATTGGAGCAGCTCAGGACCTCACTGTGGCCGAGGACGGCTGTGGTACTTTTCAGAGGAGCTCTGGTTCTTACCTGAGCATCGCTTCCTGGCTCCAGGGCAGATCCCTCAGCCTGCTAGCACAGATCCTTCATCCCGCTGGTGCAGACTTTGTAGCTTCCACCACTGGCCTTTGGGCCTTCCCAGTGCAGATCTGTGAAACAGGCCTGCATGTGATGTTGTCATGGGCTCTGGGCCTCCAGTTGGACTTGTGGGAGGCATTGTTATGGGCTCTAGGTCTTCAGCTGGACTCATGCAGGACATTATTGTGGGATCCAGGCCACCGGCTGGATTCTTTGGTCTTTAGTGTGTTGACAGATTTCCTGCACTCTTTTGTATATGATTCTTTGGGTGACTATTATAAAATAATCCTATAAATGATGTGCCCTGTATTATATTGTTCCCTTTGCAAACCCCCAAAGTACAACATGGCTCAATCCCAAGGAGTACCCTTGTCTCCTTTCTGTTCTTTGTTTTTTTAAGTGGTGCTGGGGATCGAACCCAGGGCCTTGTGCAGAAGGCAAGAGCTCCGCCCCTGACCACACCCCCAGCGCCCTCATCTTCTTTGCACCGCTCAGCTTTCCACCCCACCCCCGGGCGCTGTGGCTCTGTCTGGACCACTTCCTGTTGATGCCCGGGAGGACCGGCTCTTCTTTCCATTGTCGCTTGCACAGATACTGACTTATCTTTTCACCCGACAGTCAGTGTGAAGCAGGATTAGCCAAGGGGCTCGGGGACCATTATTCTGACATTATGGACTCTTCAAAATCCTCCCCCCCAAACGGGATGTAGCTCCACGGCACAGTGCTAGCATGTAGGTCTCTCCCACGAAAGCAAGTACAGAAACACATATGTGCTCGGGAGGGGCCTGGTGGCCAAGGGCTTACCCAGCATGCCCGAGTCCTGCATTCACTCCCCAGCACTACAAAGAAACAAAAATTTCAAAATGTCATATACAGTGCTTGATCCTTGATTGGATATTGGCTCTTTAAAAAGAAGAGAGCCGGGTGTGGTGGCCCACGCCTGCAATCCCAGCACTCAGGAGGCTGAGGCAAGAGGTTTGCTTCGAGTTTGAGACCAGCTTGGGCTACAAAGTGAGCTCAAGGTCAGTCTGAACTGCATAGCAAGACCCTGTTTCAAAAAGACAAAATAAAATAAAAAAATAAAAAGAAGAAGAGGAGGAGGAGGGGGGTGCATTGCTGAGTGTGGTGGCACACACCTGTAATCTCAGCACTCAGGGGGCTGAGGCAGGAAGATTGCCCCAAGTTTGAATAGCCAGCTGTACATAGTGAATTCATATTATATTCAAGGCTGAATGTGGACTACACAGCAAGCCCCTAATTCAAAAAAGGAAAACAGTGAAATAATAGCATGTATTGACGTATGTCCAGGCGAGGCCCTGGAGGAGCCTCAGCACACCTTAAGCAGTGGACATCTTGCTACTTCGTCCTGCAGACGGAACTGGGACAGCCAGCTGCTCTGCTCACCGCACCGGTCTCATCTCAGCCTTTTCCTCATGGAAAAGTTAAACATTTCACACACTGGATTTTTTGGTGTAAATTTTGATTTTTCTTAAAAACTCACACTGGTGCCAGGGAAGCAGCTGGGCAGCAGAGCACGCACCAGGCCCTGCCTTCAGAAAACGCCACTGAAACAGGATTGTCCCAATTGCTGTTTTTTTTTTTTTTTTTTTTTTTTTCTGGTGTCTTGGAAATGTCACGCCTTCCCTCAAAGTTGCCCCATGGTCTTCCTAACCCTGGGTCAGCAAGAACTAAAATCCGAACTTTGGTCATCGAGTCATCGGAGTTTCCACTTCTTTCGTGGCAGTGATCACATTAGAAAGAATTTCTCTCTTGCCCAGCGTAGTGGTGCACGCCTGTAATCCCAGCACTTGGGAGGCTGAAGCAGGAGGATCGTTTTGAGTTCAAGACCAGTCTGGGCAACAAAGTGAGCTCAAGGCCAGCCTGAACTGCATAGCGAGACCCTGTCTCAAAAAGACAAAAAAATAGAAAGAATTTCTCTCTTTCTTTCTCTCTCTTTCTCTCTTAGGATTACCCTCAGCGTCAGAGCAGGGAGGAAAGCTGCTTCCCACCACCGCTGCGCAGTCCCCCTCCCCGGCCTGGGACAGGATGCGCCGGGTGACTCCTGCACACCCCGCTAGTACCTGATCAAGGTGACCGCGGGCACCTGGGTCATTCACGGTTTTCTGCTGGGCTCCATTCGAAGTCCGCGGACACTGTGACCCCGCACAGATCCGGGTGCGGCGGGGACCCCGTGTCTCCTGCCCACGGCCCCCAGGTGTATGAAAGCTGGGCTTTGGATGTGCCCGCCTCTCAGATTACACACCGAGACCCTGTCTCAAAAAGACAAAAAAATAGAAAGAATTTCTCTCTTTCTTTCTCTCTCTCTTTCTCTCTTAGGATTACCCTCAGGGAGGGGTACTCTGTCCCTGAGCTACACTCCGGCCCTTTTTATTTTTTTCCTTGGAGGCAGAG
>NW_004955445.1:5271723-5275711 GCF_000276665.1 Chinchilla lanigera
ATGAGTTCAAGGCCAGCCTGGGCTACAAAGTGAGCTCAAGGCCAGCCTGAACTGTATAGCGAGACCCTGTCTCAAAGAGACAAAAAAAAAAAAAAAAAAAAAAGACATATATACTACTAATTTCTTTCAGTTCATTGAAAAGATAGGTCTGTGCTATTGTTTGGACAATTAAATGCTGAAGTCTCAGAGTCTGAGTAACTAATTTAAAGATAACATGTAATGTATTAACCATTGTTACTCTCTTATATTGTTTTGGAATTTTGTTTTTTGTTTCTTTTTATTTAAAAAAAAATTTTTTTTTCTTGTCTTTTTTTTTTTTTCTTGTCTTTTTGAGACAGGGTCTCACTATGCAGTTCAGGCTGGTCTTGAGCTCATTTTGTAGCGCAGGCTGGCCTCGAACTCGCAACGATCCTCCTGCCTCAGCCTCCCAAGTGCTGGCATTACAGGCGTGCACCACCACGCCCAGCTCTCCCATCTCATTGGTAACAGTGGAATTCCTTCCAAAGGTAGGAACCGCAGCACTCGTGCACAGGCTGGGTGAGGAACCGTAGATCAATGGGGACACCCCCGATGTTGCCGCTGCCAGATCGCTGTGGTGTTCTGTCTGACAACCCTGCAGGTCTGCTGGTGACAGCTTGCTCGGGTGAAATGGCACTGACCGCTCAGGGCAGAGCCACTCACCTCTGAGCCCTTGGTGTGCTCAGAAATTTGCAGGCCCAGACCCGGCTTGGAGGTCATGAACAAATTAGAGAAAGAGGAAGGGAAAATGCAACTTACAGAAATACAGGAAGTCTGAGGTTTGTCAGTTGCTGAAACCTTTGATACTGTCTTTTAAGAGTCTCTGAGTTCTGAGACTTTTCTTTGGGATGGGAAAATCCTAGGATGGAAAGGTAACAGCCTCTGGGCGTAGTGGCATAGGCCTGTAATCCCAGCACTTGGGAGGCTGAGGCAGGAGGATCAGTGTGAGTTCAAGACCAGCCTGGGCTACAAAGTGAGCTTAGGGCCAGCCTGAGCTGCATAGCGAGACCCGGTCTCAAAAGACCAAAACAAAACAAAACCAAAAACGTAACTCAGAAGCCCAAGCCGAGGCGGTAGAGCGCTCGCTCATAAAGCGCAAGGGCTGGGACTGGCCCAAGCACCGGCAGCATGGTGAGCGACCCCGGCCACACCCCATTCAAGGGCAAGAAGTGAGGACTGATTTCAAATTATGTTCCGTACCTCACGGAGGAGATCCGTGTGCCCCACAAACCTATTTCCTGCTCTTACAACAGTGAGGTGGAGGGTCCTTCCCTTTCTGTGCCCCTTGCTGTGTTTATATTTAATAGACTTTACATTTGAGAGCAGCCTTTAATCTGCAGAAAACTGAAGAGTATAGAAAATGTCCATATACTTTTGCAGGGGGCAGTACTAAGGATTGAACCTGGGGCATGGGCATTGAGCTGTATCCCCAGGCCTTTTTTAATTTTTTATTTTGAGACAGGGTCTCATTAAGTGGCTAAATTGCCTCGGCTGGGCTGGAATTTAGAATCCTCCTGCCTCAGCCTCCTGAGTGCTGGGATTACACGCATGCACCTCCTCGCCCAGCTGAGCCAATATTTATACATTAGATTGCACATCTTTGCCTCTGCACCATTCTTTGAGTTCCGCTGATTCTGCAATGATAAGCATCCTTGTTCCAATATCATACAAGTAGTTCTACTGCCCTTAAGACCCTTTTTTTTTGTTTCAGCTGCTGCTGTTCTAAATTCTGCACTTGCACATAACTTTTTTTTAAATCTGTTTTTAGGAACAGGAGAAAGTTGATTTTCCCTTTTTTGCAGAAAGTCACGACGCAAAGTCACTTTGGCTGCGGCCAGACGTCCCTGGAAAACCTTCCACCCGGTCTTGCAGCTTCTTCACTCACGTAGAAAAATAACGTTCATTCGCCAGGTATCTCCGAGGAGCTGCCTTCCCGGAGTGATGGGGCCGATGCTCAAAAAACAGAGGGAACCGCAGCTTTCGGAGCCACCCAAGGCCAGGAGCACCTGCTGCCTGCTGGACGGAGAGGGTCCTGTCCTGTCCCCCGTCCCCGTGAGGCTGCGTGCAATGCACAGGCCTGAGGTGCAGCCCCCAGCTACGCTGCTCACAGCGGGCGACTGCTTTGTTTTTCAAACTTCATCTTTCATTGTACCCTGTGTATCTGTGCTCCTCAGTGTGACAGAAACCAGCGAGATGGGACCACTGAACACTGGAAATGCAGCAAGCATGGCTGGAGAACTGAGTTGCTCATTCTTATTTTTTTGAGACAGTGTCTTTCTGTGTAGTCCAGGCTGGCAGTGAAGTTTCTGCATAGCCCAGAGTGGTTTCAGACTCACAACTCTGAAGCCAGACATGGTGGTGCACGCCTATAATCCCAACACCTGGGAGGCTGAGGCAGGAGGATTGCTTTGAGTTCAAGGTCAGACTGGGATGCATAGGCATAGCAAGACCCTGTCTCCAAAACAAAGCAAAACAAAATAGAACAAAATAAATGCGTTCTTTATAAAACTTCCAGCCTCAGATATTCTGTTAGAGCTGCCCAGAACTGAGACAGTAAAGTTTACCACACTTTTCCTTCTGCTTTTAAATTTGACTTAAATGGACAAAAATAATAGACAAAAGTTTACAACTACTATTTATCAACTGGTGTGATGCCAACTGGCTTTCTTCCTCAGCAGAATTCTAAGTGAACACTGATATTTATAAATGAAAAGTCATTAATTCTAGAAGCATCATTATAATCTAAAGTAGAGGACCGGGGAGACAGCTCAGTAGCACAAGCCCCTGCCTGGCAAGCGCAAGGTCCTGAGTTCGATTCTCAGAACCAAAAAAAAAAGAACCATTGCTGAATTCCTACCATCTTATATGGTAAAGCTCTGTATTGTTTCCAATGTTTTTCTTTATGCCGGGCGTGGTGGCGCATGCCTGTAATCCCAGCACTCGGGAGGCTGAGGCAGGAGGATTGTTGCAAGGAAACCAGGCTGGGCTACAAAGTGAGTTCAAGGCCAGCCTGAACTGCATAGCGAGACCCTGTCTCAAAAAGACTAAATAAATAAATAAGTGGAAATAAAGCAGTGTTTTTACAAAAATCACAGCCAGGCGCTGTGGCCAGCTTCCTTTAGGAGGGCTGGAGCGGGCCATGTTCCCTGGGACATTCACGAACCAAACTGCGCTGCCGGGACAGAGGCCACTGGCTGCCCGACATCTGGCTTTCCTGCTTCAGCTATAAAAACCCCAGCTTTTGGATGACGAAAGAATATGTCTCCCAGCTTCCTGTGCACTTGAGCGTAAGCTTGTGACATTCTGCTCAATGGTTTGGAAGGGGAAGTGTCTTTAAAGAGGCACCTCTTTCGTTTGCTACCTCTTCTTCCTGCTTGTTGGAATATAGTCTGGTAGCTGGAGCTTCAGCAACCATATTGGACTGGGAGGCAGAGGCTGAATGAAGTAATGAAACAGTAAGATAGAAAGGGCCCAGTCCCAGAGGAGGGTACAGTGACGCATACCTGTAATCCCAGCACTCTGGGAGGCTGAGGCAGGAAGATTGCAAGTTGGAGCCCAGCTGGGCAATTTAGCAAGACCCTGTCTCTGAAAAATAAAGGCTGAGGATGTAACTTAGGCTGAGGGCCCTGGGTTCAATCCTCTGTACAATAAACAAGCAAAGAAACAAACAAATTTTGTCTTCTTTTCAAAGACTTGCCAGGTGACACTGGTCCTCTCCTCTAAAACCTGCTAGCCTGGGCCTGGAGGCACACGTCTGTGATCCCAGCACTCAGGAGGCTGAGGCAGGAGGATTACTCAGAGTTAGAGGCGAGCTATGGCTACATTGTGAGACTCTGTTTCAAAAAAATCCCAATAAAATAGAATAAATAAAACCTTCTATTATAAAGAGCCTCCCGTCTCCCAGTCTCATATGGTAAAGGATTGGCCCTAAACTATGGTATTGGGGCAAAAAAAAAAAAAAAAAAAAAAA
>NW_004955445.1:5275811-5279297 GCF_000276665.1 Chinchilla lanigera
CTCAGGGAGGGGTACTCTGTCCCTGAGCTACACTCCGGCCCTTTTTATTTTTTTCCTTGGAGGCAGAGATTTAGCTCAGCAGCAAAGCGCCTGCCTGGCAAGTTCAAGGTCGTGAGTTCGATTCCTGGTACCAGAAGAAAAACAAAAACAAAAACAAAAAAACCTGCAACGGAACATCTGCCCACCCCTTCATCCAAAGCACTGACTGAAGTCCTGTATGCCTGGAATATATTTGCAGAAATGCTGACTAGACTTGTGGTCAAGCACAGCTCTTATTTATCCTTTATTTTTCCCCCTGGGTCCAGCAAAAACCGCGTACATATTAGGTGCTTTGTAAAAGATCAAGTTAGTATACAATACTTTTTTTTGAGACAGTCTCTCTCTCTTTTTTTTTTTGGTACTGGGAATTGAACTCAGGACCTTGCACTTGCTAGGCAGACACTTGTCTGACGCTGCCGCCTTTGCCTCTCCTCCTCCTTGTCCTCCTTCCTCTTCTTTTTCTTTGTGATTCTGGGCATTGAACCCAGGGCCTTGGTGCTGAGCTACCTTCCCAATCCTTTCTGTTTTTTGTTTTGAGACAGGTTCCCTCTAAACTGCCCAGGTGGAGTTTGAGTTTGAGATCCTCCTGCCTCAGCTTCCTGGAGTGCTGGGATTAGAGGGGAGGACCACGTTGTCCGGCTCCAGGTGCGTCTGTCTGTGGAGAAGGTGCCCCAGGCCCTCTCTACAGCTCTCTTCTCCTCCGGGCAGCGGATGTGCCTTTGCAGCAGGGCCCGGTGTGGAGGGAGACCTGGACTCACCAGATCCCTCTGTACCCAAGCTTTGCCGTCAGCCCCCAGTCCCTGAGCGGGGCATTTACTGTCAACCACACCAGCACTTCAGGAGGCGTCCCTCTCTGGGTCTCTGTTTTGTTTTTGTTTTTGGAGGCAGGGTCTCACTATGTAGTACAGACTGGTTCTGAACTCATTATGTAGCCCAGGCTGGCCTTGAACTCACACAATCCTCCTGCCTCAGCCTCCAGAGTGCTGGGACTACAGGCGTGTGCCAACACACCCGGCTTCTGAGCCTTACTTGTATGAGAGGTGGGACTGCTCGCTGCTGTGTTCCCCGGTCCTCCTGAGTTTTCAGGTGCAGAGGAAGCCACACTCCCTGCCCGCATGAGCTTGCCCGGTCACGCGGCCGTATCCCTTCCCCTCCTTGCCCGCGGGCTCCCCACTTCCCTGCAGGCCCAGCCCCCCACCACACCCCCGCCTGTCCTCCCGCCACGGCCCTTCCTGCCGTCTTTGTTTCTGCAGGGTTCTGCTCTCCCCGAAACCCGGGCCGAGCACTAGGCATTTGTTTGCTGATTTCCACAAAGTTTCATGAAGGCAAAGATTTGATTCTACTCATTGTGTCCCAACAATGCTAGGTACAGCACAGCGCTCAGAAAATGCGTGATGAATGAGGGAGGAGGCACCGAGCCAAGCAAGCAGCCCGACCGGGTGGTTCTGGCCTCCGCAGTCCAGGTTGTCCCTGCAGGGAACACCTAGGGCCGGACTCCTGCGATGGCACCAGAAAGGAATCCCAGCGCATCCCACTGTCCAAGATTAGTGCGAAACCCAGCCCTTTGAATATAAACTCTCCAGGATATTTTATTTTTATTGAAAAATAACCTTTCAGGGTCAGGTATGGTGGCACAAGTCTGTAATCTCAGCTACATGGGAGGCTGAGGCAGGAGGATTGCTGCAGGTTCAAGGCCAACCTGGGCTACATAGTGAGTCCAGGCCACCCTGAACTGCATAGGAGACCCTGTCTCATAGGAGACCCTGTAAAAAAAAAAAAAAAAAAAAAGACTCTCGGCCTGGCTTGAGGGACCATGTCTGTCATCCCAGCTACTGATGAGGCTGGGGCTTGAAGCTGGCCTGGGCAGCTTAGCAAGAACCTGTCTCAAAATAAAATTTTAGCTAGGTGTTCTAGGCCACACTTGTAATCCCAGCACTCTGGGAGGCTGAGGCAGGAGGATCGTAAATTGCAGCCCAGCCTGGGCAACTCACCTAGCCTGTACAATGCCCTGGGTTTAATCCTAAATACAGGAGGGAAGGAAAGGGGAAGGGAGGAAGCAGAAAGTGCGAGTTCGGCGGCAGGAGGGCAGGGACGCGCGGCTGGGGACAGGGACTCTGGGCAGGCGCCAGCTGGGAGGCTGGAGCGGGAAGCCCGCGGGGCAGCTGACTGCGGACGGATCCCGGGAACCTGTGCGAGGAGCGGGGCCGGGCCCCACGGTCCCCGAGTGCGGGAGAAGTGAGCCGAGGCTGTGAGCACACAGGCTGGGGCCGGCGTGCGGCGGGCAGGCACACGCGTGTGCTGGTGAGGACTGCAAGTGGGCCCTGGACCGCCGTGCTCCAGAACCACCCAGCTCCACTCCCTTCCCTGCAGGGCTGTTGTTGTTTTTTTGTTTGTCTTTTTGAGACAGGGTCTCGCTATGCAGTTCAGGCTGGACTTGAGCTCACGCTGTAGCCCAGGCTGGTCTCGAACTCATGATCCTCCTGCCTCAGCCTCCTGAGTGCTGGGATTATAGGTGTGCGCCGCCACGCCTGGCAGCGCTCTGTTTTTCCCATAGCAAAAAATAATAAAATCAACCTCAGTGTTGGTGTCAGATTAACTCATGTTCAGCTGCAATCACAGGAGTCAAGCAGAGATCAGAAAGCAGCAGGTAGAATTCAGGGGTCAAGCACATGCTCACTTCAGGGTTCAAATGCCACCAGTGGAACTGAGAAAACAGCAGATGATGGCTCTTATTCTATTTCTTGGCTTGTTTGTTTGTTTGTTTTAGTTTTTTGAGTCAGGTATATACTCTGGTTTCTCTTCAGATTGTATAAATCTTTCACCTTTTGAGTCAGGTATCACTACATAGTTCAGGCTGGCTTTGAATTCACAGAGATTCCCCTGCTTCAGCCTCTCTAGTGCTGGGATTACAGGTATGTGCCATCATACCTGACAAAAACTGTATCCTAAAAAATTTTTTTAAAAGAACTGTATTGTAGGGGCTGGGGATTTAGCTGCAAAGCGCCTGTCTGGCAAGCACAAGGTCGTGAGTTTGATTCCCAGTACTGGAAAAATAACAACAACAACAACAAAAAAAAAACAAAACAAAACAAAAAAAAACACTGTATTGTAGCCAGATTTTTTTGTTTTTGTTTTTCTTCTGGTACCAGGAATTGAACTCACGACCTTGCGCTTGCCAGGCAGGTGCTGTGCCACTGGTAGCTAGATTTATACCTAAATTATTATTTTTTTAATTTTTATTTTTTTCCGGTACCAGGAATCAAACTCATGACCTCGTGCTTGCCAGGCAAGCGCTTTGCCGCTGAGCTAAATCCTCAGCCCCCTATTTTTAATTTTTTGTGGGACTGGGGATCAAGCCCAGAGGTACTGTCTCACTGACCTCTCCAGCCCTTTTAAATTTTTTTTATTTTTTAATTTTTTTTTTTATTTTAAAGAATAAAAGAAGGA
>NW_004955445.1:5279751-5280870 GCF_000276665.1 Chinchilla lanigera
GTTGTCAAAAATAGCATATTACCTCCTCACCAGTGACTCCTTTCACTGAGGTATGATGGCTGGAAGGAAGGCCAGGATTGAAAAGAAGGACCGAGAGACTCGCACCTGTGACTAGCAACAGGCTATTTTCTTGTTCCTCCATAGTCATGATTACCCAGGGCCAGCCCTTTTAAATTTGAGACAGGGTCTCACTAAATTGCCCAGGCTAGCTTTGAACTTGCGATTCGTCTGCCTCAACCTCTTTTTTTGCGTGTGTGTGTGGTTTTTGTTTTTTTTCTGGTACCAGGAATCGAACTCACAACCTTGTGCTTGCCAGGCAGGTGCTGTGCCGCTGAGCTAAATTCCCAGCCCCCTGCCTCAACCTCTTGAGTAGCTGAGGTTACAGGCAGGTGGCCCCATACCTGGAAAAACCTGAAGTTTTACAATCTTTATTAATAAGGGTTTTTTTGGTGTGATAATAATTTTTTAATGTTTAAAAATTCTGTTACTAATAAAAATGCTTTAAAACTTAAAACAGTTTTAAAAAGTGCTAAAAAATAAAAGTCACATTGTGAAATAGGAAGAAAATGTTCTAATGGGAACAGGAACTGGGGGGGCAGGGGGAAAGGAAGGAAGGGAAAAGAAAAAAATGATGAGAAAAAAGAAAAAAATGTGAACAAAGCTTTTGTAAATGCGCAGGGGAAGGGGGTTGAACGGAGAGGAGGGGAGGGGAAAGGGATCAAGTTACATCAGGTGCAGGCAGATTCCCTGTGATGGATGTGACCTTTATGCGTACCTAAACTGTACCAATAAACTTAATTAATTAAAAAATGAGGCGCTGGGGATTTAGCTCAGCGGCACAGCACCTGCCTGGCAAGCACAAGCTCATGAGTTCGATTCCCGGTACCGAACAAAAACCAAAAACCAAAAAAAAAACAAACAAAATTACTCAAAATTCCTCGCCTTGCTAGTGGCTTTAACAGTTTGCTGCATTTCCCTTCAGTGTTTTATATGTTCCTGTCCAAAATGTAAAAATGAAAACGAGGGCATGGTGGCCCGCGCCTGTAATGCCAGCATTCGGGAGGCTGAGGCAGGAGGATTGTTGAGAGTTCAAGACCAGCCTGGGCTACAAAGTGAGCT
>NW_004955445.1:5286117-5289881 GCF_000276665.1 Chinchilla lanigera
GTGAGCTCACTGTGTATCCCAGGCTGGCCTTGAACTCACAATGATCCTCCTGCCTCAGCCTCCTGAGTGCTGGGATTACAGATGTGCGCCACCACGCCTGGCTTACGTTCTTAATTTTGTTTTTTGAGATAGGGACTCACTGTGTAATTGAGACTGGCTTTGAACTCACAATGTAGCTCAGGCCGGCCTCGAAATCGGGAGGATCCTTCTGTCTAACCTCTGAAGCCCTTTTTTAATCCATAGCACTCACAGAAAAGAAGAGAAATTTGTAATTTAGAGCCAAAACCATAATGTCCCACAAATCAAGACACAGCAGCAACCCTGAATTGGAGACCCACAGCTGAAAACGGCCCAGTTACGGACACGTGGGTTGGTCCATGATACTAGAAAGTTGTGAGAGTTCCTATAAGAATCCAGATTTCTTGTTTTTTTTTTTTTTTTTGTTTGTTTGTTTTGTTCTGTTGTCTTTTTGAGACAGGGTCTCTGCAGTTCAGGCTGGCCTTGAGCTCACTTTGTAGCCCAGGCTGGCCTCAAACTTGAAACAATCCGCCTGCCTCAGCCTCCCAAGTGCTGGGATTACAGGCATGTGCCACAGTGCCCAGCCCTTGTTTCTTCTGGAAAAATGGAATCTTCACGTTTTAAATCCACATGTCGGCAGCTGGCCAAGTGGACTGGCTGCCACCTTCAGAGTGCATGCTTCCTCTGTGTACTGCGTTCTCAGCTCTGTCACACTCAGGGGGCTGTGGGGCACCCTTCCTGACAAGATGTGGCACTTTCACATGGCTGTGTTACAGAGGCAGAGAGGAATGAGACATGAAAATAGCAATATCTTTAGAAGCCACTTTGAAGGTACCAAAGTAGAGTACAACAACTATTGATAATCTCCTACCTCTTCTGTCTGTAATTCACTATTATTTGTCTATTTGTTTTCCTGAGAAACTATCTTGTAGATAACAATATGTAAAACAACAACCATTGATAATTTCCTACCACTTTGTAATTTGGTAAGCCCCCCCCCCATTACTATGTCATCCTTCTTTTACTCTTTAAAATAAAAAAAAAAAAAAGAAAATAGCAGTATCCATAGTTTTAATTTTCCTCCACCTTTATCTTTGGTCTGTAAGGATAATGAGCAAGTATTTCATCACTAAAATCATCTTTTTGTTTGAGGAAGGGTCTTACTATGTAGCCCAGGCTGGCCCCCAGTTTGAGGTGATCCTCCTGTTCTAGCCTTCCAGGTGCTGAGATGCCAGGCAAGCAAGCACCACCACACCTGGCTTCATCACGAATGTTTCCATAATCACATGTGAGTCTTTTGTTTCTGTTTTGTCTCTTTAAGACAGGGTTTCAAAAAAAAAAGACAGGGTTTCATTATGCAGTTCAGACTGACTTGAACTCACTTTGTAGCTCAGGCTGGTCTCAAACTCAGAGATCCTCCTGCCTCAGCCTCCCGGGTACTGGGGTCATAGGTGTATGCCACCACGCCCAGCTTAGATGTAAATCTTTTGAGAATCTCCCAAATTGTAGATCTAGTGCTGAGAACATGATTATCTCACCATACCAGCAAATCTCAGAATTAAAAAAAAACCTTGTAGAGGATGAAGAAGTTGGTTTAGTCTACATGAAGAATGTTGGACATCTCATTTCTTCTTTGTGGAAGGTATCCCTAAAGCCTAACAAATAAAAACTGCAGTAGTTCACCAGCATTTAAATAATAACTGAAGGCCGGGTATAGTGGCGCAGGCCTGTAATCCCAGCACTCAGGAGGCTGAGGCAGGAGGATCATTGTGAGTTCAAGACCAACCTGGGCTACAAAATGAGCTCAAGTCCAGCCAGAACTGCAGAGCGAGCGAGACCCTGTCTCAAAAAGACAAAAATAAATAAATAAATAAATAATAACTAAGCCAGTGTGGTGGTGCACGTCTGTGATCCCAGCATTCAGGAGGCTGAGACAGGAGGATCACATGGTTGAGCCTGGCCTGTACAACTTAGCCACATACTCTGTCTCACAGTAAAAACAGCAAAGAGGCTGGGAGGTCTCTCAGTGGGGTCTCTCCATGCCTTAGATTCAGTTTCTAGTACCAAAACAATAAATACATACATACATAAACAAAATATAAAGAAACAAAAACTAAATCCCAGTACTTTGGAGGCTGAAGCAGGAGAATCACAAGTTCAAGTCCCACCTGGGCAGCTTAGCAAGACCCTTTCCAGAAAGAAAAATGAAGGGGACAGAGGATGTAGTGCCCCTGAATTTGATCCCAGTACTAGATAAATAAATCCACAAAGGAGATACTCATGCAAATCAGGAAGACACAATCAGCACATGTAAAAGTTTCTCTCCTGTTGGAAACACACTGGGAGTCAGGCAAAAGAGATGACAAAACAAAACAAAAATAGCCCCGTTTTCTCCTCCTGTGTGAGCGCACACTGGCTGACTTCTGCTTCTTCTCATGCCGTTCTTCCCCTGCTGGGGGTTTGTCTGTTCTTCTTGTCTTCCTTTAGTTCTTCAAATTGTCATGCTCCTTCCTACCTCAGGGCCTTTGCATATCTGGTTCCCTCCACTTAGAAAGCTCTTTTTTCCCGCTGACTTCTCCCTATTTGCTCCCCTCCCGCCTGCCCTTAGCCGGGTTTGGTATCTGCTGTTCCTTTAGGTCCCAGCTCAATTGAAAGCTTGGCCCTCTAAGGCTCAGCCCGACCCCAGTACCTCCAGGGCCCTCTGACAAATGCCTGAAGCACCTGAGGGCAAATCGTGACTCTTAGGCCCTGAGATATTTGTGCTCAGATGGGCCCCTTTCTCCATAAAAGGAAATTAACAATTCTATCTTATGACCACATTGCCCTAAGAAAAAAAAGGAAATATAATCTATGCTGCTTTTTTGATTTTTTTTTTTTTTTTTTCCTCCCCGGTACTGGGAATCAAACTCATGACCTCATGCTTGCCAGGCAGGCGCTGTGCCGCTGAGCTAAATCCCCAGCCCCTATGCTGCTTTTTTGAAATCAAGCATTTGTTCATTCTAATACTTACAGGTGCTTCCAGAACCACTGGAATAATTTATGTACCTATTTATTTTGTGGTAGTGGGGATTGAACCCAGGGCCTTTGAACTGAACTTCATCCTCAGCTCTTTCTTTTTTATTTCAAGACAGGGTCTCACTAAGTCACTAAATTGCCCACACTGGGCTTGAATTGATGATCCTCCTGCCTCAGCCTCCCAGCGTGTTGGGATTACAGGCATGTTCCACTACACACAACTTTTTTCTTTTTCCTTTTTGGTGCAACTCTATTTCCTCGCTAACGCAGGGCTTGCACAGCAGGTGCTTGATACATGGTCAGTGTAGAAGGAAAGGAAAGCAAAAAGCATGATTGGCCGTTTGTTTTACAAGTTTCCTATTTTGATGCTTATGGTTGTAGGAAAATACATTTTCCAGGACCTCGTGGGTCTTAAATATGAACACATCCACTTCCTAGAACATTGCCCGGCAGATTGTTCTACAATACATGTTGTTAGGGGACAGGGATACAGCTCAGCAACACAGCACCTGCCTGGCAAGCGTGAGGTCATGAGCTCGATTCCCAGTACCAAAAAAAAAAAATGTTAAATGTTTGGCCAGGGGTAGAAGAGTTTCACGTATTCACACTGACATAATTTTTCAGATTATAGATTAACCAGTTCATAAATCTCTTTCCGTATTTATTTGAAACCAAAGCTTGCAACACCAAAGACATAAACCCCTGGACTTTACATAGACTATTTGTTTGGG
>NW_004955445.1:5289981-5290961 GCF_000276665.1 Chinchilla lanigera
GGCTCGCCACCACCAGACTCAGTTTCAAATAATATTCCCTCTCTCTCTCTCTCTTTTTTCTATAGGTCTCTGTATGTAGTTCAGGCTGGCCTTGAACTCACTATGTAGCTCAGGCTGGTCTCAAACTCTCAGCAATCCTCCTGCCTCAGCCTCCCGAGTGCTAGGACTACAGGTGTGCACCACCACACCTGGGCCTGGCAGTTTCAAATAATTATTTTACTTAATGGCATCAAAGCACAATAGCAGTGATACTGACCATTTTATTATAATACACTGCTCTAACAGTTCTATTTTATCATAGTTATTATTGTTACTTTCTTACTATGCAGATTTATAAATTAAAGCTTGTATGTCTGTAGGAGAAAACAACATATATACGGGCTTCAGTACTAGGCCGGGTTTCCAGGCATCTGAGTCCGGGTCATAGCTTTGCAAGGAAGGAAGGAGCAACTACCCGTCTATTCGGCTCAGCGCAAGTGAAGGAGTTCCCTGCGCTCTCACACAATGGAAGGGCCCAAGCTCTCTGGTGGGGCCCCCCCCACCGCCCGCCCTCAGCAGAGGAGCACAGCCTGCAGGGCCGGTGACGGGCCTGTCGCAAGCACTGGCTTGCAAGCCTCAGTGTCGAGCAAGAGCGCAACGAAGACGAATCCCTACGCCCTCCACAGGGCTGCCCGCCCCCGCGGCTCCTGACATACAACGCTTCCTGGTGTTAAAACTGCTCTGCAGTCCTCCGGGAAGGCTGTGCTGTTACTGGTTTTTTTTTTTTGTCTTTTTGAGACAGGGTCTCGCCGTGCAGTTCAGGCTGGCCTTGAGCTTACTTTGTAGCCCAGGCTGGTCTCGAACTTGGAAGAATCCTCCTGCCTCAGCCACCCTAGTGCTAGGTTACAAGTGTGCGCCACCACGCCTGGCCAACTTCCTCCTTAGGAAGAGGAGCAGATGGAGCGTAAGAACAGAACTGATAATAGGGATTTGCCTAAGAA
>NW_004955445.1:5292881-5295658 GCF_000276665.1 Chinchilla lanigera
CCTCCGCTCCCCCTTCCTCTCCCCTCCCCCTTTCCTCCCCCTCCCTCGGCCTCCTCCTCCGCCGGGATTGCGAGAGTGGACCCATCCCAAGCCCTGGGTGTCTCACCAAGACCACTGAGGAGGGCTTCCCTGCAACCCCCGACCTTTCACCATGTTTACTGGGCGCATTCTAGATTAACGAGTCCCGACTACGGCCTGAAGTTTATCTCGTGGCTGGCCAGACACATGGGTGTCAGTTTAAAATCCACCAGGCCCCAGCTGTACAGTTACACGTGTTCCCTTTACGATGACCACGGTTATGCTGTCCCGCGGCGCTTAGACGCGGACAGCTGCCCCGCTTCACGAGCTGTGGCAACCATATCGGAACAGTAAACCTAGCATTCCACGAGAATATAAGTTAGAGGGTCGAAATTGTAGAATAAGATAAAACAGTTTATCAGACAGCCCTGTGGGAAGTGTCCTACCTCTGTGAGTGATAACCACCCACTGGGTGCATTACACTATGTCAATTACAGAAAAACATGCGTTCTTAAAAAATACTTTTCCCCAAATGACAAAGAATCTCCAAACCTTATATCACCGTTAAAAATGTGAAAAAGACTCAGAGGAAATTAAAAATCGCTAGTGATCATTAGGGACATTTTAGTGGATGAGAAAGTTTATATCTGAAATTTGATGAGAGGCATTTTGATAATAGCAGAATAGCAGAATAAGTTCAATAAATTCAAAAGAGGAAGCTGTTTTACACTAGCTTCTCCAGACCTGGTCCTTCTGGGACAGGTTCATGCCCTGCCGTGATAAAAAACCCAGATTTTCCAGTTAGGGAGTGGAAACGTGAGCTTGGGAAATCTAGGAGTGAAAAAGCACATTTTTTTTTTTTTTTTTTTGTAATAGCTAAATCTTGGGAACAGCCCAAATGCCCATCGACCTTGATCAATGGATAAAGATGATGTGGGTTTTTTACACAATGGAGTACTACTCTGCCATAAAGGATAAGCTTGAGACATTTCTAGCTCAATGGATGCACCTTGAGAACATACTCCTAAGGGAAGTAAATCGGACACGTGTGTAAATACTGCATTGTTTCTCTGGTGTGAGAAACGAAAAGTGTAAATAAGGACCAAAGTGTATAACAGATATTGTGAAATAGGAAGAAAACGTTCAAATGGGGAGGGGAACTGGGGGGAGGGGGGGAAAGGAAGGAAGGGACAAGGAAAGAATGATGGGAAAAGACAGGAAAAATGAAAACAAAGCTTTTGTAATTAAGGAGGGGGAGAGCGGTTGACCAGAGGGGAGGGGATGGGGAAAACGCAGCAAGTTACCTCAGCTACAGGCACAGACTCTCCATGGTGAACGTGGTCATGTGATCGTTATGCATACTGAAAATGAACCAATAAACTGAGTGACTAATAAAAAGCAAAAGCACAGGTTTGATATAAAGACGTAAAGCCGTGGCATTCTAGCACAAGTCTGTAATCCCAGCTGCTAAGGAGTCTGAGGCCCCCCGGGGTAACCTGGTGAGGCCCCGGCTCAACAGTAAAATGGTATAGCTCAGTGGTGGGCTGCCCCTCGGTTCAGTCAGTCACTCAGTCAATCACATAGGGCTTCCTAAGTTCCGCTGCATAGAAGTGAGGGCAGGGTCAGGACTGGCGGGGAAGGACCGGCGGGGCCCTGGAGTTAAGGGGCTCTGCATAGGTGTAGTGTGAGAAGGGCACATTCCAAGCTGTCCTGGATTGCTCACTGCACATACCTGCATTAGTTATCTAGATGGACTTACAGTTGTTAGTAAATGTGAAATAATAGCTTTCTGGACAGGGAGAGGGTGAAGCCACCACTGGTTCAAACCACCTCACTCCCAGTTTATTCCTTTTTTTAGAGGCTGGGGGGACTCGAACTCAGGACCTGGTCCTTGCCAGGCAGGCCCTGCACCCCTGAGCTGCAGCCCGGGCCCCTTCCTGGGTTATTCCTGAGGGGCACTTGCTAACGGCTCCCACTAAGTGATAAATGATAAATGCACCGAGCATTCCTGGCTATTGCCTCGCGGAACACGTGTCCCTGTGCCCATCTGTGGGCGCGTTTGGAAGGCTGCGCTGCAGGGCAGGGCCCCAGGACCACAGGCCGGCTGTCTCGGGACCGCACCCTCCTGCAGTTCCCCACGAAACGAGGCGAGGCGGGCCAGGGCTCTGGCCAAATAATGACGGTGCCAGGACTAGTTAATCGCAGGGGACAGAAGCCTCACTCTGGAGGTGCAGGAGTAGGGAGAGGCGCGCAGACCCCCCTGCGGGCCGGGGCAGGGCTCCCCAGGACACCCCGACTCCGCCCCCGCCGCACAGCCCGCAGCCCTGAGCTCACGACGCGCCGCTCCCCGGATCTAGGCCCCAGTTCCTGGTTGGGTTCTCTGAGCCTGCTTTTGGCACAGGTAGGGAAGGAGGAGGGAAACAAATGGTGTAAGCAAGTTTCGAAATCTTAGATCATTTCATGAATGACTCAGTATTTCCTTTTGGAAAAGCGCAATAACTGGCTTTCGTGAAGAGCTCTGCGCTGAGAAGGCTCTGGATATCCAGCATCTCCTCAAGCTATCTGAAGCAGCCATCCTCCCAGGCTGGTTTTTATAGCTTCCAGAGGAATCCCGTTCACTTGATAACGCGTGCTTGTTGAAAAATAAACCGACACACACTTCCTCCCGAGCCGTTTCCTGTTCTTTCTCAGAAGAGCATTGAGATTGGCTTTCTTTCTGTTTTTTTTTTTTTTTTTTTTTTTTTTTTTTTTTTTTTTTT
>NW_004955445.1:5296045-5299415 GCF_000276665.1 Chinchilla lanigera
AGCTGGGGACAGAAGCCAGGGCTTCGCGTATAGCAGGTGAGCCCACAGCCCGCATTTCGATTTCAGATTTTAAGAAAAACTGTGTACACAAAGCTGCAGCTTTAATAGGAAGACATCCATTCTTCACACATTATTCAGCTAACTCCAGGTTCAGATCTGTAAATGCAGAAGTCTCAGATGGTTCATTAGTGGGGTCAGCGCTTCTAACGTTAAAGGTATGCAAACAGAATTTCATCTGATGCAGGAAGACTCTTCATTCCGTAAATGCAGTTGAGAATGTTACTGTGGAATCTATTGGCATACAGGCTTATCTTGTTTTTAAAGAAGTGGTGGTGGTGGTGAGGGGGGGCGGGGAATACCAACTTCCACCACGTCTTCAGAATGCAGTCTCCCCAGGAGGTGCAAGAGCCGGCCAGCCAGAAGTGCTGAGCGCGGATAATCCGCCTTGCCCTGGAAGCAGCTCTGCAGCATGCAGCCCGAGCACGCTCCGGCCATGGCTCATCTTGGCGAGAAAACTGCAAGATCGAAGTTTTTGTCACTTGCGGCTGCTGTGTTATCCCAGGGCCGAATCTGTTAGGGCGATTACTGGACCGAGGACTCTGTGGGTCCTTGACTCTGGGAAGCAGACAGGGCAGCAGGAGGGTGCCGCTCTCCTGGGGGAGCAGAGCCGCGAGCCGGCAGTGGTGCATCCCAGGTGTGAAAGCCAGAGTCCTCGGCGGTGATTTCTGAAGAAAGACTCAAATTGTGCATCTTTTTTCCTTTCCCTTTTTCAGTCTGTGAATACTTTCTTCGTTCTGGGTCCCTGGAGGAAACGTGGTCCAGCTGATCACGTATAGAGGGGGTGAGGAACGCGGAGACCCCCGGCTGCTGTGGAAGATGCCCATGGCAGCGTCTTGCGCTTTATTTTTACATTTTTTTTTTTATTATTATTACGCCCTGTACCCTCCCTTCCCCACCCCTCGACCCCTTCCCCTCTGTAAAAGGTCTGCTGTACCTGTTTCTGATTATCTATCTTTTACTATTCTATTCATTTATTTATTTATTGTCTTTTTGAGAGAGGGTCTCGCTGTGCAGTTCAGGCTGAGCTTGAGCTCACTTTGTAGCCCAGGCTGCCCTCGAACTCGCAACGATCCTCCTGCCTCAGCTTCCCGAGTGCTGGGATTACATGCATGTGCCACTATGCCCGGCTGTCTACTATCCTCTTTAAATTATTTTTACTTTCGTTTTTTTTTCTTTTATACTTTCATTTTCTCACATGAGCAAAACCATTAATAGTTAACCTTCTGTGTCTGTTAACTATTTGATCCGTCTTGCATGTCTCTGTTTGTTTTCCTGAGAAACCATTTCGAAGATCAGTAGGTAATACAACAACCATTGTTGATTTCCTACCACTTTGTCTGTAATTCAGTATTGCTTGTATTGTTCCTATGCTATTTTGTAAACGGATGTCTGTTTGTTAGTATCTCTTTCTTCTTTTATTTTTAAAATAAAATTTTTTAAAAACCTTCTATGTCTGATTTATTTCACTTAGCATTGTGGTCTCTGGGGCATCTGTTTTCTTATAAAAATCATTGTTTTTTGTTTTTTTGAGACAGGGTCTAGCCATACAGTTCAGGCTGTCCTTGAGCTCACTTTGTAGCCTAGGCTGGCCTCCAACAGGCAACAATCCTCCTGCCTCAGCCTCCCACATGCTGGGATCACAGGCATGTGCCACCACGCCCAGCTGCAAAATCATTCTTTATGGTTGTGTAGTATTCCATTGCATTTCATGCTTGGAATTCCAGCAATCAGACCTTCAGCCCCCCTCTCCCAGGAGCTGACTCACTGTCCTTTAGGTCCACCATGTCCAGAGGAGTGAAAAATGCTTGGAGTATGCACCACAAAGAAGCAGGTTGTGGTAGAGTACACCTGGGATCTCAGCACTCTAGGAGGCTGAGGCAGGAGGATCTCAAGTTTAAACCCAGTCTGGGCAATTTCTTGACTTAGCAAAATCCTGTCTTTAAATTTAAAAGGGGATAGGGATATAGCTTAGTGCAAAGGCCCTGAGTATCAAGAGAAAAAAAGAAACATGACAAGGATGCATAAACATCTACAGAGGTTTCTATGTTTCGTTTTGTTTTGGTACTGGGACTCGAACTCACGACCTCACTTTTGCCGGGCAGGCACTGTGCTGCTGAGCTACATCCACAGCCCTGAGCTTTCTTTCTTTTTTTTTTTCCCAGTACCAGGAATCAAACTCACGACCTCGCGCTTGCCAGGCAGGCACTGCGCCGCGGAGCTAAATCCCCAGCCCCAAGCCCTGAGGTTTCTGTGTTAGAGGCGAAGGCTACCCACGTCTACGGGCACTGTCCAGCTTCATCTGAAAACTTCCTTCCTTGTGGACAAAGTGGGGCAGCTCTGGTTTCAGGTCACTATGTCCCTCTGCAAAGTTGGATTCTGAAGTGGGAAGAGAATGGTGACTCCACAAAGCGATAGAGATGCTCTGATTCTTATGTCAGGAGTTGAGTCCTGGGGCGGGCCACACCGACAGATGTGTCACGGTTAGAACCAGATGCTGGTGGCACACAGCAGGGCACACCTGCAGTCCTGCCGAGAGTGCAAGTTCACACCCAGCCCGGGCAATTTAGCAAGACGCAGGCTCAAAATAAAAAATAAAATCGAGCTGGGAATGCAGCTCAGTGTGAAGGCCGTGGGTTCCATCCCCAAGCCCAGAAAGTATAACAAGACTCTGCCGAGGGCCTGAGCACTTGCCCGGCACGCCAGAGACCCCAGGACCCATCAGCAGCCCCTTGAAACAAAAACAACAAAAACAAAATATGGTCCCGCTACCAAGAGACACACAGAAAAGCCACTTCCCTCTCCTCATGGCCGCCTCGACCCTGTCCTCGCTTCTGTCTGCGGTCACCCCTACACCAGGGCGAAGACTTTTTTTTGTCTTTTTGAGACAGGGTCTCGCTATGCCGCTCAGGCTGGCCTTGAGCTCACTTTGTAGCCCAGAGGGGTGTCGAACTCACAACAATCCTCCTGCCTCAGCCTCCTGAGTGCAGGGCGAAGACTTTTTAAAGGAGCTAAATACCCTGGCAGTCTAGTTTTCCATTCTAATGTGAAGGCTCCTTCGTGGACCTTATACCTGATGTACTCTGAAGTATCTTGAGATACAGAGGACAAAAAAAAAGTTTCCCTTACCTGTTAAGGTTTTAATTCAGGTATTAATGAAAACTTTCTCTGCCTCCCCATTTTTCAGAAATCTGTACCATTGTGCCCAAGAAAGAAAAGTTGGGAATGAGGAGCCAGCACTTGCATTTCATAAAATTGTGTAAGAGAGAAGAAAGTAAAACATGCTTTTAAGAAGCTTACATGCCAGGCATGG
>NW_004955445.1:5300265-5301905 GCF_000276665.1 Chinchilla lanigera
TCATTATGAAGTTGAGACTGGCCTTGAGCTCACTTTGTAGCCCAGGCTGGTCTCAAACTGCCAAAGATCCTCCTGCCTCAGCCTCCCAAGTGCTGGGATTAAGGCGTGCACCACCGCGGCTGGCTCTAGGCTTTCTAATTATCAAAGCAAAAAAGTTGTTTTTAAGAACGCTACATCATTTACTGCAGTGTGTATCCTCTGATCTTTTCTAAGTGACTCTGCAAAATCTGAGAGCGTCCATATTTGAAAGATGGTAGGTCACAGACATAATAATAAGGCTCTTCTGGCTGACTGGAGTGATCCCTAATAATTCTGGTTTATCTATTGCAACTTCTACCACATTCAATTTACATTTGCTCAGCACAGTTATGGTTTACCTCTACAGATATCATTTAATCCCCAGTACTGAAAAAATTCTTTTTACTTGTCAGATTATTGCCTAATTATTCGCCAGATCTCTCTAGCTTTCTCTTATTTTCTTAATCTTAGGAATTGTAGCTGATCATAAGTGTAACTGACTGTCAGGAAAGGTAAAATGTTTTCTAAAGACTCAAGAATTCAAGCGTCACAGGAGAGATTTAAAAAAAAGCAACACCCAGACTTCTACTTTTAAAAACAGCTACAAGTTGAAGAGTCAGAAAACCCATCTGAGCTCCCAAAGAAAGCATGTACATTTGTTTTGCATTTCTGTTTAAATACCCATTCGTTATCATCAAACATAGTTACTACCAAGAACATCCCAGTAAACGGCCAGTCTGTGACTACCGCAATAATCTTCCAAGTAACGATGTGGTGATAGGTGCAGAAATATCGGCCGGGCCAGAAGGCCTGGCAGGCTGGTATCTAACAGCCCGGCGGCAGCAGGCCTGGCGAATGGCAGGGCGGCAGTGCTTCAACCCAAACCAGGACAAGTTTGCTAAGATTATTTCAGGCCCTTGAGCGACTAAGTGCATCCTCGGTTTGGTTCATCCTAGATTTGGTGTAAACCCAACAGGACAGAATATATAGTCCTGGCAGTGGCGGTGCCCTTAGGGCCTACACAATAGAAGCTTTGTGTTAGTATTAGTTTTGGTAACAGTGCTAAGCATTGAACCCAGGCCTTCGGGACACGAGGAAAGTGCCCCACCGCTGAGCTCTGAGTGGTCCCTGGTTAAATGTTCAGTTTCTTTCAAGGATTCGGGGTATTTGCTGCATACATCGTTTTTTGTTTTGTTTTGTTTTGTTTTGTTTTTGGTAGTGGGTATCGAACTCAGGACCTTGTGCTTGCCAGGCAGGCGCTTGTACTGCTGAGCTATATTCCTGACTTTGCATACCTCAAAAATGAAGACAGGCATAATAGTTTTGATAATTTGAGAAAATTATGAGGTGGACACAAATTGTTTTTTAATGTGCTGGAATAGAAGGAAAGACAATTTGAGAGTGGATTTGGATATCAATTTTTTTTAAGAATAAAATGCTTTCTGATGGTTGGGTATGGTGTTCCCTTCCTGTAATCTCAGCACTCAGGAGGCTGAAGCAGGACAATTGCTGAGAGTTTGAGGCCAGCCTTGACCACACAGTGAGTTCAAGCCCAGCCTAGACTACAGAGCAAGAAACTGTCTCAACAAACAAAACAAAATGCTCATTGAAAAGAGTCATGT
>NW_004955445.1:5304676-5306563 GCF_000276665.1 Chinchilla lanigera
AGCGGTGGAACCTAGTGTGTGGCATGTCCAAGGCCCTGAATTCAGTTTCCAGTACTGCAAAATAAAGAACTAATAAACACATACCTAGCTAGCCAGGTGTGGTGGCACACACCCCTAATTCCAGCACGTGGGAAGCCCAGGCAGGAGAGGGTTAAAAGCGGAACATGGGATAATACTTGGGGATGAGCTGGGCGTGGTGCCGTACACCTGTAATCCCAGCACTCGGGAGGCTGAGGCAGGAGGATTGTTGTGAGTTCAAGACCAGTCTGGGCTACAAAGTGAGCTCAAGGCCAGCCTGAACTGCATAGGGAGACCCTATCTCAACAACAGCAACAACAAAAAACATGGGGAAATAGACACTCAACATGCAAAAATGATATTTTTCCAAGTAGTTTACCCCCACCCCCAAAACCTGTCAATCTTCTGTTAGGGTTTTTCTGCATTTCTTTAAAGCTGCTGAGATTCAGAGTAAATATCTGTTACCATGGTTAACTCCACTGTTTAGGAGGACAAAATGACAACCGGTACTTCTGGTGGGAGTTCTGCCAGGGAATACAGAGTGTAAACTTAATTTCAGTAATCGGCACCAAAAAAATACACTTTTGGCCCGGCACTTTGAACGCTTTGCCTTGGAGTGATAACCAAGGGAGCTGAATTTTCAGGCTGGCCCGGCGTTCGTCTATTCGGCCTTTACCTGGGAGGTCAGAACCCGCTGGAAGCCCGTGGGCATCTTCATCCTGTCCACTCAGGATACAGGGGAATGCAGTCTCACGGGCGCAGGACAGAACAGGGGAACGCAGAGGAAGAGCAAATGCAAGGAAGCACTGTCTGTGTTTCCTGGCTGCATGGAAATCCTCTGCTTAGACCTGTGGGCTGCGTGCAGCCGCCGGGTCCCTGCCCCAAGTGGGAAGTCAGGGGCTGCTGCTAACTGGGGTCTGTGGACCCCCAACTGAGTCAGCTGGCAGCGCGCCGAGCCCCGCCCCGCCACTTGGCAGGAGGCGAGAGATCGTGCGTGCTTCCGTCCGTGTGTTTTTAAATGCTTCCTAATCTTTAAAGGTTGGCTGCAGCTGGCCTTTGCTGATCAGCTGCTCGTATTTACAGCCCGATGGCACCGGGGCTATCCCCGAAGAAGGCTTCAGCATTTACGAGCTGGCATTGTAGGGTGCCCTGGCTTTCGCGAGCCTTCTGAGGACTGGCTGGGCTTATGCAGGAATAAAAACAGCTCTGGGACTTTGAGGTCTTATTTTCACTTTCTTGGGGGTCAAGTACATGTTAATTTGTTTCATTTTGAAGGTAGTACAGGCATAGTATGGAAAATAATTAGAGAAAAACAGGAAGTAGACAAAAGGTCATACATATGCCATTATTGAAAAACAACCATCTGAAAATATTTTTAAAATTTTTGAAATGGATCCAAAGAGTAGAATAGTAAAAATAGTAAAATGGGCCCCTTCATACCCAAACCCGCTTCTGTAATCTCCAGATGTTAAACCACATTTGCTTCAATTCTCCTGTTCTTTTTTCTTTGCTAAAGTGTTATAAATTTGAATATTCTAATATAGCACATCATTATCCTGTATGCTTTAGTATACATTCTAAATATCTCTAAATAATTCTGAATAGTCCAAATGGCCATTATAACAGCTAATGAAAGTAATGCAGGGGCAGTGGATATAGCTCAGTGGCACAAAGCCTGTCTGGCAAGCGAGAGGTCCTGAGTTTGATTCCCAATAAACAACAACAACAAAAAAGAAAGTAATATATTTCTTGATATCACAAAATATTCAGCCAGCCGGGTGTGGTGGCACACGCCTGTAATCCCAGCACTTGAGAGGCTGAGGCAGGAGGATCATTGGGAGTTCAAGACCAGCCTGGGCTACAAAGTGA
>NW_004955445.1:5307593-5320304 GCF_000276665.1 Chinchilla lanigera
TGCGCCACCATGCCTGGCCTGTAGTTAAATCTTCCTGCTATGAATGTTTGCTCCTAGCACCTTTTCCTTGACAAGGGCTGTTTCCTCAGGAGCGATTCCAGGACTCTTCTTGCTGCCACCCAACCTCTGAGCATCAGAGAGGCCCTAGAGTGGTTTATGAGGGACAGCACCGGCTTGGACTTCCACTTCCAAAGCACCAGCCAGCCCTACTACCATGGCAGGCTGTTCGGAGCTCCTGTAAATCACTGGCTGCGCGAGGCTGATGTAGGTTTCCCACATGGCCATCATCATCTCAAAATAAATAAATACACATTTTCTATAGCTATGAAAACATGGCATGCGCACACCGCCACACCACCACAAAGTAGCTCTGATTAAACGAGGAAACCGGCCGAGGTACTGAGAACGCGGTGATGACAGTTTCCACGGCCGGCCCGCGGGGGAGGGGACGCGGCTCCTCCCGCCTCCCTCGTCCGGAAGAAGGCAGGCAGGAGAGGTCCCCTTTCTCTTCCTTTCTTTTTTCTTTTTCTTCTTCTCCTCCTCCTTCTCCTTCTCCTTTTTAAAGCGGAGTATTTCATTTACTCACCCGTGGCTGAGTTGGTGCTGCACTAGATACCCTGAAAAGGACCAGCAAATTTAGGGATTCCTGGAAACCCAGGGCGCAGGGTCGCCACGGATTAGGACCCGAGCAGTCTTAGCCAGGGCTTCGGCTTCTAGTTGGTTTCCTTGGGGACTCCAAATAAAACTGCTGCAGAAACTGCGGATCTCTGTCTATAGCATTCTTATTTAAGGACGCTATCCCATAGGTTACAAACCTTTATTTAGAAAATAAATGTCATCATTTTGGTTTGGAGAAGTTTACGTGTCAGTTTTTTTTTTTTTTTTTTTTTTTTTTTTTAAGGCAGGGAGAAAGAAAAACTCATTAGTGCTGTTTATGTGAGGGGGAAAAAGGAAATGATAAAGAAATACTTAGCACAGGGGATTTTGGTTCTTACAAAGCCCAGCATCCAATTTGCAAGTGCTTTTTCTCCCCTCCTTCTTCCCTTCCTTCCATTTTTTTTTTTTTTTTTTTTGAGACAGGGTCTCACTATGCAGTTCAGGCTGGCCTCCAACTTGCAGCGATCCTCTTGCCTCAGCCTCCGGAATGCTGTGATTACAGGCATACGCCTGGCTTTTTTCTTTCTTTTGGAAGAAGTTGGGGAAAGTTGGTCTGTCCCATGATTTGAGTGTTTTGGTCGCTCTCAGGGATGTAAAGGTTATTCCTCAAAGCAAGTGGGAACAAAACAGAATCTCTCAAAATATTTTTAAGAGGACATGCCGGCTTGGTCTTTGTAAAAATATGTCAACAAAATGTGCTAACCACATTCTTTTAAAAAAAAAAGCCGTCAAAGGAGGCAGAGGGATCAGCCAAAGGAAGGGCACCTTGGGGACCAGGGCGCAGTGGCCCTGCACGGTGCCAGGCGCTCGTCCAGGCCCAGGTGAAGCCCGGAGACACGCTGCGCCCTGCCCATGCGAGGCGGGATGCGCAGGGCGTGGACCCGGGAGGTCTCCCAGGGCTCCGGCTCCTTCATTTCCGGTTTGGGGGAATCCGTTGGGGAAGGCGCGAGGGGATCGTGGGCAGGGGGCGGGCAGGGCCAATCGCAGGCCGCGTCAGTCCGTCTGGAGGGCGTAGGCCGGGCGTACACCTGCCCCGCGCATAAATTCGCCTCTGCCTGCTCCGCCCTCGCTGTGCCCTGGATCTACTCCTCCTCGGCTGGCACGGCCGCCGCCACTGCGGAAGACGCCCCTGCGGAAGACGCCCCTGCGGATGTCCTCATCGAGGCAGCGTTTTCAGGTACATTTTTTACAGAATCGCTCTTGCTGTGGAGGCTTAAGCAGGAGGCTTGCAAATTAAAGTAAATAAGGTGAAATGAAATTACCGGGAGGCTGAGGCAGGAGGATCGTAGCTGTGAGTGCAAGGGCTACAAAGTGAGCTCAAGGCCAGGCTGAACTGTAGAGTGAGAGACTCTGCCTCAAAAAGACAAAAAACAAAAACGAAACAAAGCAAAAAACCCCCCAAAACAAACAAACCCACTTGCTTTATCTGCGTTGGCCGATCTGATCGAGCAGGTGATTCAGTTCCTTTGCGAGCTGCAGGCCACGAATCTGGATCCAAATCGGATTCTTATTCGCCTGCTGTATATACACTGCTTCACCTGCCTGGCCGTGGATAGGGATCCTGGCGGCGCCCCGCGCTGGGGACGGGCACGTTTGTGGGGTCCCGCTTGGTTTGGGGTGCGGGTAAACCGTGAGCGTGGACGGTGGTCTTTAAGGTCGGTAGCGCGCCCTCACGGAGAGCTGTGAATGTGTGCTTCCCGATTCCTATTACCAGCATCCGCCAGTCCTAATACCTCCAGCTATCTATCTGTCTATTTATTTATTACCTCCATCTCTAAAGAGGGGGACACAGGCAGGGTAGTAAAGCCCTCGCGTGAACCCAGAGAGCTGGTATCAAGAGCTCGGTCACTCTCGTGGTGGGTGTCTAATAAGGGAGACCCCAAAAATAACTGCCCAGATGTCCCCAAGTAGTGTATCGTGGGCTTGGCCCGAAAGAGCTGACCCATTGGTGATCTCTGCTCCTACGCAGTTCTCCTAGGGCCAGGGTTAGCCACTTGGAAGAAGACGGGCCTGAGCCTGTGGGTTCTGGAATTGGAGCTGGACTAGAAGACCAACTGCCTTATCCTAGTTGTAGAACAAGTAGAAGTTAGTGAGAAAGTTAACTTCAAATGGCTCGGTTTCCTCCTCTGTGAATGGGTTTATTTATTGGTTGTTGTTGTTGTTATTTTATTTTTATTGTTATTATTACTTTGTAGTATTGAGACTTGACCCCACGCATTCACCTGGAGCCATTGCTTGCTTGCTTCTTCTTCTTCTTCTTTTTTTTTTTTTTTTTTTGGTCTTTTTGAGACAGGGTCTCACTATGTAGTACAGGCTGGTCTTGAACTCACTATGTAGCCCAGGCTGGCCTTGAACTTTATGCAGTGATCCTCCTGCCTCAGCCTCTCGAGTGCTGGAATTATGGGCGTGTGCCACCATGCTCAGCTATTTCATTTCATTTTATTTAATTTTTCTCTTTTTGGAAATAGAGTCTTACTGAATTGCCTAAGCTGAGCTCGGATTTGTGATCCTCCCGCCTTAGTCTCCCAGAGTGTGGGGATTATAGGCGTGTCCTAACCACACCCGGCTGTTTTTGTCTTTTTGAGACGGGTCTTGCTGTGTAGCTCAGGTTGGCCAAGAGTTTGCAGTCCTCCTGCTTTAGTCTCCTCGTGCTGGGATTACAGGCGCACGCCACCACACCCAGCTTGTAAATAGATGTAAATATGAGTTATTCTGAGAACTAATTAACCCATGATACAAACCAGATGTGGGACTGAGGCTCTGACTCCGGCCTGTAGCATGGGCTTGATAAATTGCCCTATTTTCTTCCCCTTATCCCTTCTCTCGCCACTGTTATCATCTTTATCATAGAAGCAACTAAAAACTTGGCTGCGTTTAAATATCTGAGTGATTTCAGCAAAGGAGATGATCTGTGTTGCTATTTTAGATGTGCTCTTGCTGTGTGGATAGTTCATAAGTCTCTGGGTGTGGTGGTGCAGATGCTTGTAGTAATCCCAGTTACTTGGGAAGCTGAGACAGGATTGCATATGCATACCTGGGCATAGTGGGACAAACCTGTAATCCCAGCATTCAGGAGGCTGAGGCAGGAGGATCGCGGTGAGTTCGAGGCCAGCCTGGGCTACATAGTGAGTTGAAGGCCTTGAACTACATAGTGAGACCCTGTCTCCAAAAGACAAAAAAAACAAAACGAAAAAGACCTTGTCTCAAGAATTAAATACAGAAGGGCTGGGGACGTAGCTCAGTGGTAGTGCTTAGCATGTGCACATCCCTGGGTTTGATGCTCAGCAATGGAAAAAACAATACTAAAAAACCCCCAGACGCCCTGTATGTGTACAGTTGAGTGAGCACTGAATGGGTGAGAGAATGAGGCGTCCAGGGTGCGAGCTTGCTTGCTTGCTTGCTTATTTATTTATATATTTTTTTCATCTTTTTGAGACAGGGTCTCGCTATGCAGTTTAGGCTGGCCTTGAGCTCACTTTGTAGCCCAGGCTGGTCTTGAACTTGTAACAGTCCTCCTGCCTCAGCCTCCAGAGTGCTGGGATTATAGGCGTGCACCACCACGCCCAGCTTTGTGTGTGTGTGTTTTTGAGACAGGGTCTCACTGCAGTTCAGGCTGGCCTTGAACTCACTTCGTCACCCAGGCTGGTCTCCAACTCACAGTGATCCTCCTGCCTCAGCCTCCCCAGTGCTGAGATCACAGGCGTGTGCCAGCATGCCCGGCTGCAGGTTGAGTGTTGCATAGCTGTGATACGTGCTCTGTTAGGGAACCATGAAAGCCGGCGTGGGGCCGGCAGCCAGGTAGAGGGGTGAGTACACAGCGGTTTATCCAATGTTGATCAAGAATTTTATTTCTAATTTTCTGTTCCCCAGGGTGTTTTGCATAGTTTGTAGTTATGTTTAAAAATTCTTTATTAATTTTTAATTGGCACTTAATAATTGTGTGTATTTGTGGGGTACAATGTGATGTCACAATCCGGGTGTATGTTGTGGAATGATTAAATCAGGCTAATGAGCATGCGTTCCCTCTGAGGGTCTCACTGAATCACTAAGTTGCCCAGGCTGAGTTGGAATTTTCGGTCCTAACCGCAGGCTTTCATTGTGCTGGGACTTCAGGCCTGCGCACCAAGCCCGGCTACTCTAGACTTCTCTTGATTTGACTTTAGATTGCACATGTTAGTGAGATCATACAGTATTTGTCTTTCTGTGTTGCTTATTTCATGTAATTATATGTGTATGGCAACTAATTTTTTCTTTGCACTGTGCTTGAACCCAAGGCCTTTGCACGGAGCTATGTTCTCAGCCCTTTAAAAGAGTGTTTCTTGGGGCTGGGGATTTAGCTCAGCGGCAAAAGCGCCTGCCTGGCAAGCGCAAGGTCGTGAGTTCGGTTCCTGGTACCGGAGAAAAATCAAAAAAATAAAATAAAATAAAAAAATAAAAGAGTGTTTCTTTGAGACAGGCTCTCGCTATGTCGTTCAGGCTGGCCTTCAACTCACTATGTAGTCCAGGCTGGCCTTGTGGCCATCTTCCTGCCTCAGCCCCCTGAGTGCTGGAATTACAGGTATGCACCACCATGTCCAACCAAAGAAATTTTTGTTTAAATGTTGAGAGAGGGTCTCCTTAAGATTGCCCAGGCTGGACTTGAATTTGTGATTCTTCTGCCTGCCTCAGCCTCCCAGAGAGCTGGTATACAGGCTTGTGCTACCGTAACCAGCAGGCAACCGATTTTTAATTATATAGGTAAAACTAGATGTTTTAAATATAAAATGACCAAAACATTTAGCCACCAGCAAACTGTCCTGGTTCCTTGGCTCAGTAAATCATCAGCTTTTAGTTAGAACCATGTCTCAAAATTAAAAAAAAAAAAAAAATAGGGCTGGGGATGTAGGTCAGTATGAAAGCCCTCAATTTAATCTCTCTCTCTCTCTTTTTTTTTTTTTGGTCTTTTTGAGACAGGGTCTCGCTATGCAGTTCAGGCTGGCCTTGGGCTCACTTTGTAGCCCAGGCTGGTCTCGAACTTGCAATGATCCTCCTGCCTCAGCCTCCTGAGTGCTGGGATTACAGGCTTGGGCCACCACACCCAGCCATCAATTTAATCTCTAATGCTACAAAAAAAAACCAAAAAACAACTTTGGTGTGGGTCTTCCCAACTTTTATTTACACACTTACATAAATATTTCTTACGTGGTTTTGTCTCTTTGTGCAGTATGTACATATATAAACAGTATGCATACTTACGTAGTTCCTTCAGAAAGCAGTGTATGCTTATAAACAAAAGTAGCATGTTTTCTGCAGATCAGTTTTAGCATATTGTACCATTTCATTGCTTCTACCTGCTGTTCTTTTTTTTTTCCCTCCTGCTGTTGTGAAAGTTGTCTATTCCGTAGTTTCTTGCGCCATTTTCTTCTTGAGTGTGCACTTGTGTCTCATTTCCACTATAAACAATGCTGCAGGGAACATCTTTGTGTACGCTTCCTTGTGTACCCAGATGATTATTTCTCTAGGGTAGATAAACTGTGATTATACACTGATCTATTTGTGTTTTAATTTTGCTAACGTCTGCTTCTCACGTTAAACTATAAGCTCCAGGAGGGTAGGAATCTGATTTGTTTTGTGCCTCACTCTTTAATTATTACTTAGCCAAGCTGCTTGGGAAAAAGGAGTGGTCAATACATATTTAGTGAATGATTCAGGGTTAGAGTTGGCTGGGGTCAGGCTTTGTTTTATATCTTGGCATTCTGAAAGGGAACTATGACTTGATGTGGTAAACTAAGAGATTTTCACCCAGGGCAGCAGCAAGGTGGTTGTTAGTTGGATTTAGGAAAAGAAGACCGGCCTTGGAGAAAGACCTGGGATTATTACACAGGTCAGAGAAAAGGAGACCAGCATGGTGGGAGCCGAAGGGAAAAAGTGTGTTTGAGGCTAGCAGGAATGATAGGCTCTGGAGGGCTTCCCTGTGAGTTAGCTTTGAAGGGTAAGGTGAGGAAGGCAAGGATCCCGTATCTCCGAAGGCATATTTTAATTTTAGAAACATTTATTGCCTCTTAGCAACCTTGCACAAAGCACTCTGCTAATTGCTGTGGAGACATACATTTGTGTGACCTTTCTGCTACTTCCAGAGGAGGTTTACAGTCGGCTGGGGGAGAGGGAGGTGGAAGGGACACCTAGAACGCCGAGGAGTGGCTGGCAGGTGGGAGGGGACTCGGCCCGAGGGCCTTGTTGGTGGCTGGTGGCCGAGGGGGAGGGGATGGAGGTAGGGGAGGAGGTCTGCACCTCAGCCCTCCGGGAGCCGCTGGGAGTGCCTAGGCTACAGGGTGGGCGGGAATCTGCATCCATGTAGATTTTTAGGACTGAGGACGTTTAGGTTGGTGACAGAGCTGCACTTCGACCTGGGTGGCAGTGCCCGTTGACCATAGTGTCATCCGGAAAGTGGGAAATGAAGTACCAGCCTCGTCACCTCAGGCGGATTACTTAACCTAGCCGGGCCTCACTTTCCTCTTTTTAGAGAAAAGGGTGACACCTCAAGGGATGATGGGCGGGGGCGTGGCCAGTCCAGTGGAAGCACCTCTGCTGCCACGCCGGACCCTTGGCACTGCTGGGGACGACAGCGTCAGCTTGCAGTGCAAAGGCTGGAGCTGCTTGACGTTTGTCGGTCAGGTTCGACCTCTTGAGGAAGAAGCACTTGAAGTTCAGTGCTTCTTTCAGTTTTACTTCCATTTCCCTTCTGGGCCTCCCAGAGCACTTACGACAGAAGCCAGAGCCTTAACAGGGCTCCCCAGGTCTTGCCAGCCACACGATTACAGGTGTCTGGATGGATGGGTTTCATTTGCTGTGCTGGGGATTGAACCCAGCGCTTCACCCTGAGCCACACCTCTATCCTCTATCCCTCTTTTTTTTTTTTTTTTTTTTTTTTTTTTTTTTTTTTTTTGGTCTTTTTGAGACAGGGTCTCGCTGTGCAGTTCAGCCTGGCCTTGAACTCACTTTGTAGCCCAGGCTGGCCTCGAACTCGAAACAAAAGATCCTCCTGCCTCAGCCTCCTGAATGCTGGGATTACAGGAGTGCTGGGTTTATAGGTGTGTGCCACCATGCCTGGCTCTATCCCTTTCTTTTAAAAATTTTTCTTTTTTTGAGAAATCACCAAATTGCCCAGGCTAGGCTCTAACTTGTGATTTTTCTGCCTTCAACTGTCCAGATTACCATGCTACCATGCCTGGCAAGAATTTTGTTTTTTATCCTAAGAGACAATGTTAGGGATTTTACAGAGAGCAGAGACACCCCAGACCTGAATTTCAGAAAGATCAGTGCTGCTCCCCGGAGCTGCGGTGGAAGGGCAGCTCTGACACAGTGACCTTGACGCTGGAGCGGTGGTTGGATGGACATAGGTTTTGGGAGTTGAGAGTGGCGGGTGGGAAATCCAAATGTAAGGGGCTTCCTGTATAGGCAGCGGCAGCAGCACAGGCCCGTGGCGCTTTTGCGTTTGGAAAGGGGACGGAGGGGGAGAGCTAGTTCAGGGGAGTGAGTGGGGGACGCAGGATCAGGAAGGTCCGGGGTGGGGGGCGCACCTCCAGGGTGGGGAAGGCGGGTCTGAGAGCTGCAGATGTGGACCGGAGATTGATCGTCGACCTCCATGAACCGCTAAGGTCCAGTCCCGTCTCTGGCACGGTCCTGACCAAGTCCCGCCCGGACTCTGTGCCCGGGCTCTTTTCCCCTCCGGCCCTCTCCGTTCTCCCTCAGCGGGAGGGACCCGATCCTCCTCGCCTGGCTCTGCCTGGGTCTGCTTTGCCGCCTGACTTCAGGGCTGGGCTGCTCTGCTCTTCAGGGAGCCCCTAGTGAGAGGGTAGGCGTCTTCCCCTCCGTCCGCTCCATCCTGGGTGCCTGTGTGTATTCCGTGTCTCCCTCTAGAAGATAAACTCCAAAGGGACAAGAGCTCATTTGTTTTGCCTATTTCTGCACCTCCCATGTCTACAACAGTTCGAGGCCTTAAGAACCTTGGCCTTATGAGCTTTACAGCTTTAATTCTCATTTTTTTTTTTCCTTTCGGTTTTTTGACACAAGAGTCTCACCATGCAGTGCAGGCTGGCCTTGAGCTCACTATGTAGCTCAGGCTGGCCATAAATTCAGTGATCCTCCTGCCTCAGCCTCCTGAGTGCTGGGATTACAGGCGTGCGCCACCACGCCCGGCTAGGCTGGCGTCAAAGCCAGGGAGAAGGGGCCCGAGCTGAGCCGCACTCAGGCGGAGGTTTGGGGCTTGGCCTGCAGGAGGACCTCCTGCTTTGGTCGCAGTGAGCAGGTGGGCAGAAATGGCTCCCTGTGTTGGGTGCCGGTGCTGAGATTTCAGTCCTGCTGGCTCACTTCCTCTTCCCCTGCTCCATGACTCATTGCAAGGCGCCCACTGGGAGGCCGGGGAGCGTGGCAAGCTTACAGAGGTGCTCTAGGAGTTGTGCTAACAATGTCTGGCGTCGGGGCTCGAACTCAGGACCAGCGCCTACTAGGCACACTGCCCCCGCCTCATCCTCCCTTTCCTTCCCGCGGGTCGCTTGCAGGAAGTTTGCGTGAACCTTCTGAGGCCAGTCATCCTTGTTAAACCATCCCGGCTGCTAGAGGAAGACAAAAGTTGTGCCGGCAGGGGGACCAGGCTCGTGAAAGGGACAAAACAGTTAAAATCAAACAAATATTTTTTTTTCTTTTAACTTTATCAAGGTTGATTTATTCAATCAAGTCCGGATTATAGCTAAACCTATTTAAATTGAGCTTTATGATTGGCCCCTCCCTTTTTGGTTTGCTTGTAAAAACCAGCAATCACATCTCTTCCAGTTCTCTTCCCAGCCAGGTGGACTGGCGGGCTGCGGGGTTTCCGGGTCCCAGGCACGGCCTTCCCTGCGGAAAGGTAATTTCGGCTATTTTTATCATACAGTATCACAGTATCTTACAGGAGCTTAACATTGCGAAGGCTGGCGCGGGAATGGGAGGCTCAGCAGGAAGGAAAAAGTGCGTTCCTTCGGCTTGTTTGCCCTTCCTCCTTCTTGCCAGCATTCGGTCTTGTTAAAGGGCGGCCCGTTTCCTTCTTTTTTTTCGGGGGGCGGGGGACAGATGTCTTTTGTAGTTTGCGGAGACTGGTAGGTAGGTTCGCCTGACTTTTTTTCATTTTTCTTTTCCTGCTGACGCCTCTCTGCAGTTTTTCAGGTTTTCCTGCTCTGAACACTGAATTCTTTCACCTCCAGTATCTCTGTTGGCTGTTTGAGCTGGGCGGTTTAGTTTCCAAATTGTTTTTCTATAATAGTTCCACCGTGAAATAAGTAAATGCTTGGGGAAGGAGATCATGCCGCATTCTGTTCTTCTAATTAAGGCTAAGTCACCCAAGATGATTCCAATATATATTTAAGTACAGTGAATCAAAAGGTTTTATTTATTTATTTATTCTTAATTTTTAATTTTTAAATTTTTTTTTGCTCTTCGATCTGAGAGTGCTGGGCTGGGTAGACTCTGGGTAGGAAAATAGTGACTTTTATAGGTGGGCACTGGGAGATATTTATTAAGGAGGGCCTGTTTCGGTCATTGTGAAAGATGAGGTGTGGCTGTCCGTTTATGGCAGTAGGAAGAGGTGAAGGGGGCCTCCTCTTGGCCCCTCTCCGGTGCGGCGCAGAGCTGGGGCTCACACTGGGGGGACACGAGCGGGGTCCCCCCTTTGTTTTTGTGGCTGGCGTCTTCTCCAGCACCTGATGCCTTTCGAGATATCTGGCCGGGCAGCGGGTGGGCGGGGCCAGGGCTGGAAGCTCTAACGTTCGATTTTCAGTTTTCACTTGGTAGCAGAACGCGAGTTCTCAGCCCTTCCCAGGACACCCCGCGTCCCCCGTGTTGCCCTGTTACTTCTGGCGTTTCCATTTTTAATCGCCTCCAACGACCCATGCTTTCCAAATAAATCTGCGGCAGGAGGCTGCGCATTCGAAGGGAAGAATGTGCCTCTCGCAGAAGCCCTCGCGGCGAATTCAGATTCCTGCTGGCCCTGCTGCACACACAGTATGTATTTGCACCCAAGCAGTCAGTCACTGGCAGCGTTCGCCTGCGATTTCCCAGTTCGGTTTTGGCCGGTCTCCAGGAGCGAAGGTTCTTTGTAATTCCTCCCGCAAACACCAGGATCACACACAAAACTCTGAGCACATAGATCGGTGAATACAGTTCTCTTTCCATTTTAAAACCTACAACGTTTAAAAAAAAAAAAAAAAAAAGACCCACCCACAACAGAATAGGTTTTTTTAGAGGGGCTTGGGGGAAGCAGAAACGGTCACAAACCATTTGATGCCATCACGCTTAAAGCAAAGCACAACCTTTTTAAACCCCCGCCCCCCAATAATTCAGTAGCAGAGTATGAGCTGGGAGCCTCATTGTTCTTTAGTGAGGTGATGGATTATCAAAATATTTGATTGTTGTCCGTATCCCTAACTGAAAAGTTTGGACTTTTCTTTTTTGCTCCATTTTGACACTAGATTTTTTTTCTTTTTTTCTTTCTTTAAAAAAAAAAAAAAAACTATCAGCGCTATTGTGCTTAGAGCCTTGGAGGTTTTAGAGTTCAAAGGTTATCCATTAACATGTAGAGTGAGGCCACACTTACGGTAAGGCTCGACCTGGCCCACTTGTTCGCGCTTTCTTTGTTTTGTAGCTACGCTCGAGACTCGTTTGTTTTGATAAAGTTAAATGAAGTTTCTCGCTTTAGGAGAGTGAGTTTTTGAACTGGTGTAGAGTGTGGATATGTCTTTCACAGATATTTGAAAGGAAGATACTTTGTTAGGAAGGGAATCCCAGTACTAAAAATGATCAATATCCATGAACTTGCGTGGAAAAAAAAATAGTGCTGGCCTAAGGACCTACTTCTGGCACTGCTAATTAATTGTGAGCAATCGATTCACTTCCTTTTCAAAAAAAGCCTAACCAGACCATATGTGGAGTTAGTAGTTATATATAAAATGACAGCATAACATCACGCCCTGTAAATTCTTCCCCTTTGCTAACCCGTCTTCTCAAATTCCTTTTCCTATTAAATAAGGATTGCATTGCTCACCAGTTCCGGGTCGTGTTTTTTTTTTTTTTAATGGGGCTATTTTTTTTCCTTTTTCTTTTGATTTAGGAATGTATACTTTAAATACTTTCCTTGACATGTTTTCTTGTAAGCGTTCCCACTTTGGATCTACTGAGGCTAGTTTCAGGGACAAAAACAACTGGCTATGTTGTTTGTGGCGACTTCCACAGATCCATTTCACATTTGCATGTATTTGCATTTGGGAGCAGAAAAATTGGTGGATGTGATTGTTGCTTTCATCCGGGGTTCCTCCTTGGGCTTTACTTAAAATAAGGGGATGTCAGCGTCTTTGGGATCATAACCTCTTCCTGCTTTTCTTACACCCTTCTCGTGAGCAAGGAAACATTTGGGAAGCACTTTCTTCCAACTGGGGGCAGAAGAGAGGGGGAAGGCGTGTTTTCTGTTGTTTTCTATCCCCGCTTTAAGCCTAGTTTCATCCCCGTGGGTTTCTATTAGAACTAAGTAGATTCCTGGGACCTGGAATCCAAACGTAGAAAACTGGAATTATAATAGCGAAGCAATCCCAGCGTCTTCCGCTACCCCCCCCGAAAATTAGGTTTATGAAGATACTCATTTTAATCGTCTTATTTCATCGATCTTCCTCACACTTAAAGCCTATGTGAGCAAGGGTTCTGTATACAGCTACTTTTCGACTTAACCATAAACCAGGATAAACGCTTTTTGTTTGTAATTCTGGCTAACCCAGGAGTTCGGCTGCCGGCCCCTCCCCGCGCCTGGGCGCACCTTGCGAGGGCGGGGGAGGTGGCGGGGAACAGGGCTGGGTCTGCGCTTGCGCACTGCCCCGCGGCCCACTCACCGAGTACCTGTCACTGGACCCGCCAGGGTGCGAGCCGGCCACGTTTGGCCGGATGGCGGGAGGTAGAGGGGGCGGTGGCGAGGCGCGCGCGTGCGCGGGACTCGCAGGGCTAGAGCAGGGAGTGCGCGCGCCCGTGCCGGGGGCGGGGTCCGCGGCAGTGGGCGGG
>NW_004955445.1:5321570-5337573 GCF_000276665.1 Chinchilla lanigera
GCCGGCCCGTGGTCCACCTGGAAGCCCCGGAGCAGCCTCGGGTTATCCCGCGATCAGCCCGGGCCCGCAGCCCCGGACATTCCTGAGCGCGCGGCGGAGCAGGGCGTCGCAGGGGGTCCCGGCCGCGGGCTCCGGAGCGTCAGTCCCCCGTGGGTGCTGCTTCCCAGCGCGGTCGACGGTGTGCAGCCGCGGAGCTGTGTGTTTTAAAGAGGCTTGGTCTGATTTAGTTCAGGTTGATTCAATTATGTCTTCATCGCTTTTGAGTTGGCTGAATGACTTGACATGAGATTAAGCCCAACAAAAGAAGAGGCAGGGTAACAACAGCTGCCGTCCAGGCCTGGCACTAGGTGGGGGTCCCGGGGGGCTTCCACCTTCTTTTTGTATGTGTGGGGAAGTCCACGGCAGTGTGCCGTCTCCTGTACTACCCGGTCCCCTAAAGTGGACTGACGGCCTTGATTGACAGCAGCCGAGACTGAAAATTCCAGATTTTGTACCACTTGGAAGGATGAGTAATAGGTCTAGAGTTTCTGAGAAGCCCTTCAGTGTAGTGACAAGTGCAGAGTAATAACCTAATTGCTTTCTGTCCGAAAAATACAGCAGTCAAACCACTAGTTCGTGCTTGTTTAGTTAATGTGTTCCTAGCGCTTGGAAGGTGTGTCCTTAATGGTAGATGGCCTCTTTCCTTCTGAGAAGTCATGTTTATTCTAGATACTGTTTGGTTCGGGGTTCTGGAGGCCAGTGGTGTTCTTGCGGGTGGTGGTGGTGGTTTTTAATCCTACTGTTTTAGAGGAAGTCCTTCTCCTCCCCAACGCTGCCTGTTTTAATCTGTTATGTAAGTATTACTTTCAAGAGGCAGTGACTTGGATTAAAAGTTCAGTCGTCGATAGTTAGGAGACAGGTTTATAATTCATTTGAAGAGTTGGAATAGTGTTAATAACCTGGTGGCCTGGAATCTTCCGTGGTGTGTAAGGAGGAAGGCTAGTCCGGAGACTTGTATGCATATTTGAATACAGGAGGAAGTAGAAGGAAAGATTATAACTTACTGGCAAAGGACAAAGACTTCTTTGGTGTCCAGCTTCTTTTAAGCCTTTTATCTCCACAGCACCTTCCCACTACTTTGCAGTTTGAACTTTGTTGTTTTTTGATTACCCGTGAGATCGAAGTTTGGCAGTTGTCTTGGGTTCATATTATTCCGTTTCACTTCTTACCTAAAAAAAGGAACCAAGATGCCATTAGAAAAATGAGCAGAACAGTTTTCCCCCTTTACCCTGAAGAATCTGTTTTGCTAATAGCTCAGTTCTTTTTCTTTTTTTCTTTTTTCAAGATGGTTAGGGAGGAAGGGGGGGAGTGAAAGTTTCTGCTCTGGCTGCCTTTCTTGAAGGTGGGGAAGATTTGCATTCTCTTTGTGAGCCTCCATTTTTGGCAGTAAAACCCAAGGGAGGAACCGGAGCCCCTAATCCCTTTCCAGTGGCCTTGTTTTGGAGGAAATCTGAAAATAAGACTTAATCATCAAGTCACTTATAAACCGATGAAATCGTTAGGGAATACAATGGGCTGGCCATGACTAAGTCTGTCTTCTTCTCGTTGCAGATGAATGCTAAGTAGTTTTTTCCCCTTTAAGAACCTTTATTATGAAATGGTATGTTTTTGCCACAGCAGGGTTGCCATTTCCCAAGCCTGGAGCACTCTTAATTCGGAGATGCTTGATTAGAGCCTCGGGGGTCCCAGAAGATGTGCTGCTTTTCCACTTTATCAAATTACATTCTTTTCTCACCGTTGTCACCAACATGATACTAGTTGATAAGAACTTCGAGTAGTTTCAATGACCCTTGACTGCTTAAAACGTACTACTTGGAAAAGGATCTTTTATGTGCCTACTTGAATATAAATGATACAGATTTTTAAATGTTTTCTATGAAGCTATTTCCATTGGCTCAAAAAAAAAAATTTGAGTTTCGGTTGCTCTTCTCAGGTATGCTGGTGTGGCCCCTAGAGTGGATTTTGAGGTCCCTGAGTATGCAAATGGCTCATCCTAGCTTCCTGTATCAGTTTAATCCCCAGCAAGTGTGTTTAATAAATGAGTTGGAAAGGTTACTCTGAAGTACTGAGCAGTGGCCGTGTGTTTGCACCTTGTAGAAGTGTAAGTGATCCTAAAAGAATGAGATGGTTGTGTGAAATCTGTGAGTCTTCCAAGAGGAAGATAAGCATGATGAGCTTTTAAAGTAAGTTACAGTTGAAACCTGTAGAGTAGTTTTTAGAATAAGTATTTAAAAAAAAACTTGGAAAGTGTCTATAGAGCAAATAATACTAAAGTTGAATAAAAATACTGTCATTAAATACTCCAAACGGTGAAGGGCTTAGTTCCAGCAGGTGGTAAATTAAACCTGTGAGAATGTGGATGGCTTCCTTTACACGCCTCATGTCCACATTTTGGGTGGAGAGGTGTTAACTAGTGTAAGTGCATGTGGAAGGGAGTGTTATTACACAAAGGCAGCAGGAAATTTCTTAAATTTGGGTGAGGGAGCCTGATTATTGAGTGTGGCTTTAATGGCCTCATTTTGGGGACAAGAGAGCAACTTTAGTGAAATGCTGACATTTCAGAGTAAAGTGGTCTTGGATTACTGCTCTCCAGCCGGTAGTATAGTTGGACAAATTTGCAGTGGTATGTGGGGCAAAGGTTTTTGAATTCAGACCACGAGGGCAGATAGAAATCTGTCTTTTAAGGAAGTGGGCCATTCTTTCCTAAAATCTAGCTCATGATGAGCAAGCTCAATTCTTGTACACATCCATCTTCCAAATAAATAAGGGGGAAGCCCCAGTGAGCCAGCCCTGCCGGATTAGCCTTTGCGTTTAACATGGACTCTGAGAGGACTTCACGTTTGAGCATTTGTTGACCGACTGTTCTAAACATCCCCATTACTTCCTGCTCAGGGTATCAGCATAACAGAGTTACTGGAAATTTGGGGCCAGTTTGGTAATTTTATGATAAGATTGAGAAATAAAATTACTAAACCTGAAAAGACAGCTAAGCTGTGTGAGACAACGATCCCCTTAGCTTTTGTTCTTAAACTTTTCCAGGATTTGACCAGCTGTGTCCTGAAGTCCAGGCTGGTTTTTAAAATGGGTTTGTGTAGAAGTTTTGTTTTGGTGTTTGTTTCTAGTATCCAAATCTTTCACATTTAAGTTATAGTTAAACAGACTGGAAATACGGACTCCAGATAGGTTTTATTCTTGAATCAGTATTAGGAGAAATACTTGCTTTTACTTTATTTTTTTAATCTTACATGCCTGTATCAAATCAGAGTAAGTTAAAAAATTTAGCTGTAGTAGTAGTTTCTTTTCTCTTCAGTTTAACACATCTCTTGAATAGGAATTGAGTTATTAATTGAAAGGAGATTTTTTTTTTCTTAATTTGGAAAGTAAGCAGGAAACTTGGAAGAGCCAGACATAACAATTTCAGCACTCAACAAAAGGCAGGGAGGGGAGCATGTAAAGGTTGAAGAAAGATGTCAGGCCTTAAAGCACCGCGGAAGCTTGTATTTAACATGGAGTTGGTTAAATGGGGTCTAATTTAGACGCTCAGCTTTCGGTCTTCTGAAAAAAAAAAAAAAAATGGGGTAATGTGTAGTGTGTGGTACAGTGTAATGGCCATGGTTATTAGTGAGTCTACATAGGGTAACGTGTGTGAACACACATGCACAGAAACACGCATGTTCAGTGTAGAATTAAAGAACACAGGTAGACTAGTTTGTTTCTTAATTTGCTGAAATACAAGCCCCCTCATTAGTCCTGTCATACCTTTTAAAAATACTGCAGCTTATGTTGGTAAAGTAGACTAGACACTTACTGGTAGTGATGCCTGATTGTAAGAATTTAAAAATGTTTTTTCCCTTAGACCTCTCATTGTTCAGATCAAGATGGAGTTTTTGAAGGCCAGTTTATAGACGGTATCTGTTAGTATTGATAATATTGAAACTAAAAGTACTATCTGGTATTTGAAGTTTTTGTTAAGATCCTTCAGCAGACCTCAACTGCTTCAGGGCACGTCAGGCAGTTTCTAATTATGGTGCTCAATGTCACTTTGGTCTCTCATCCAATTTAGAACTGAATGTTTGTGTGTAATTTTGAGAAAATGGAATTATTTCCTGTAGGATCGTCCCCAGTTTGGCTTTAAACAGAGTTATGGTTTGGGATGTAAAGCTGAATTTAAACTTTGAATATTTCAGTCTTTTAATTTGTAAGCATCTTTCCACAGTGATATTAGGACAATTGGGTCGATTGTTTAACTTTTGGACATGACTCGGTGATTTTTCTTGAAATAGTTGTGAAGGGTTTAAAGTTAGATTGCTCCCATGGACTACTTGGGGGCATTCTCTCCGCGTGTAGGGTTGAGGATAAGTAGCATGTGTGAAACACACGAGAACCCGAAATGCTTCCCATTTCCTGACCAGAGCTTGGAGGTAATTTGATAGTTTTTGTTTTTTTTTTTTTTTTGGTTTTTGGTTTTTCTCCGGTACCAGGAACCGAACTCACGACCTTGCGCTTGCCAGGCAGGCGCTTTGCCGCTGAGCTAAATCCCCAGCCCCGGTAATTTGATAGTTTTAAGGCAGTAAATGAATTGACTATAGAGGGTAGCAGTGTATGTTGAGTATTTTAATGACTTATTTGTACACTTTAAGTTGAGAAAAAGTAAATTTGTAGGAGCCCTGCAAATTACTCGTATATTACAATTTTTACCCTTTTTGACAGTTTTTTTTTTTATTTTTTAAATTTTTTTTGAGGACTTGGCATAGTAGTCTATACTGTGTAGACAAGTCCTCCCCAGGAAAATGTGAAGAAACCTGTGAAGGTGAAACAGGTGCTGTCTAAAGGTGCTGTTTCTGAAAATTATTTCCAAGTGAGGGTGACTGACTATCAGTAACAGGCAGTTGCCCCTCATTTGCTTTACTGCTATATAAATTTTGCTTTTCATTAAGCACTGTATGATGTGTAATATTTGCTAATTTTAAGACCTATAGATAGTGGTAGAATTCATAGTTTAGTCATGAATCTAATTAGTGACTTAAAACAATATCTGACGTTTCAGGCAGTTACAGCAATTTGGTTCTTGCTGATTGATCTCTGAGATGATGTGGTACTATTTTGAGCAAGTGACTGCGTAGGTAATCCCAGTGTCCCTTCAGAGGCCAAGGGAGTGTTGAGGAACTGCTCGCTTCAGATGCCTTGAGTACAGTGAAGGTGAAGCACTGTCTTACCCAAGCAAAGATTTTATTTTATTTTATTTTTCCCGTACCGGGAATCGAATTCACGACCTTGCACTTGCCAGGCAGGCGCTGTACTGCTGAGCTAAATCCCCAGCCCTCCGCAAGCAAAGATTTTAAAATGATTGTAAACTATTTTTGCAGGTACCTTTTAGTAAGCCTAGTGCAGTCAGAAAAACACACCTCTTCCGGCCAGTGCACAGCATTTGGCTTGTAATGTTGGGTTATAATGCCTTCCTCTCCCCCTCCTGCACGGTCGAGAAGCACCGTTCTCTTAGCAGCAGCACCGTCGTAGCTGGTGGCTCCTCAGATCCCTCCCTGAGGGGCTCTGGCAAGGCTGAGCGCCACCCTCAGCGAGCTGGAGAGGCTGCTTGTTGTCAGGTTGGAATTACGTAGAATTTCTGTTCTGGTGGGTTCTGGTAGTAGTTCGGCTTTTGTTACTGCAACCACTTTAGAGGTTTTTGTTCAAAGGATTGTAACTTGGTTCTAAGTGCTTTGTAGCCCCTTCTTGAGCGTCCTGTCCTTGAGTGCAGGGAAGGACTTAGGTGGCCTCCGAGTCCACAGCTGAGGGCAGGGAGGTCTGTCAGGGAAGTGGTGTGCAGCTGCCCACCGAGGAGGGTGTGGAGCCTCCCGATGCAGTTCTGTTTCTGTGGTGCTCGGGGGAGCGAGAGTCCAGGGTCTCACTGTACAGCAGAGGGAGCTCCAGCCGCAGCGGGATGCAGTTTTGTTTGTGCTGGTGAACTTTATAGTGTGATTAAGGGATTCCTTATTACAGCCGTGAGGTGCAGACGGTAATTCGATGGCAGGCACAGCCGTGTAGAGCTTTGATGAACACTCACGTTAGTGTTAGCATCAGATCAGTTAGCCTGGGCACTGGGGTCAGAGACGTTCACCTGCCTTTCTCCCTGTGCTGGTTCTTACTTACCAGGTGTTTTCCAGCCTAACCCTGGGGACACTTTATTTCCTAACAGGATTGTTTGTTCTGGGGTTTTTTTTGAGACAAGATCTCACTGAGTAGTAGTGGGTATCATTGATTTGAGGCCCTTTCTACTAAAAAAATGACTTACTGGTGATGACAAATAGTTGTGAATCCAGGCTCGCCTCCAACTTGCAGTGATCCTCCTGCCTCAGCCTCCTCCCCAGTGCTTGGGAATACAGGTGTGTGCCCCTGCGCCCAGCTGCTCAGAAGATGGTTTTAGTTATGGACGAAAGTTTTAGAGGAACTGAGGTGTGGTAAAAAGCAACAGGGCAGGAATTGTGCTGCACCGTGGTCAGCGGTCAAGCCTTGGAGTTCAGTCCTAAGGTTTGTGCTGGCTCAAGGCCCCCCTGAGCTCTGCGTGGCGGTGCATTGCTGTTATCCTAGCACTTTCAGGGGAAGGCTGTCTGTCCATAGAAAAACAAGGGTTCCTGAAAGTTTTACAAATTCTTTTTCTTGTACTGGGGATTGAACCCAAGGCCTTGCACATGCCGGGCAGTTTTAAAGTTGAGCCCTGACATGGGGTTACTTTGCTTTTGCCAGGTAAGGATGCTAAATCATGTATTAGCTCTCAGCTGTGTGCCATTGTTTGTAGTAGAAAGGACCTCCAGGCATGCGCCTTGTTAGGAATTGCTGAAATGAGCGCGGATCCTCCTGGGTGTGTGCAGAGGCCGTCGCCTGCCTCTGTGTCTCATGGAGCTACTTGCCACTGTTGTCAGGGGGTAGTAACTACTTTTCTGGAATATGTGCCGTGATTCTTAGGTTGAAGTATTGCCAGGACATCCACACTCAGTAAATATTAGCTGGATGAGTAAATGACTCCTCAGAACCCTAAATGACCTGCCCTGTGTACACATACTTAACACGTTGGTCCACAGGGCCGTTGAGTGTTCTCTGGAGTGCATAGATCAGTCCCCAGAATCTTGAAGTTGGGGAACGCCAAGAGCCATTGCAGAGCTTCCCCGAGGACAGTGGGCAGATGCAGAGAAATGAGGTGCGAGGCCAGGCCGGCAGCTTGCAGGCTGTGATCCCGTCTGACCAGAAGCCAGGTCTCTCGCGCGGCCGTCCCTGCCTGTGTTCATTGGCCGCTGTGTGTCCCACCAAGGAGAGGCGCAGATTGAGAAGGAGAGGCGCAGATTGAGATGCAGCGGCGCAGGCTCCTTGCTCCGCCCCAGGGTTTAATCTGGAGTCTGAGTGGAGAAGCATGATGCTGAAACTGTTCTCACTGAAGACCGAAGATCACGAGGAGGGAGTAGCTTTCCCTCGGATTGTGAAGAAGGGGATGGGGACTGGGGCTTTTAGCTCAGTGGTACAGCACCTGCCTAGCAAGCATGAGGTCCTGAGTTCGGTTTCTGGTACCGGAAGGAAAAAAAAAAAAAAAAAAGGGGAGACTCCTGAGGCCACACAGGCCCTGGCTGGGCTGGGAGGAAGTGGAGGGAAGCAGGGTGTTCTCGCTGGTGTTCACATCCGTGTCCTGGGAGCGATTTGCATGTCTTCTGGTTTTCTTGGGTGGAATTAACTGACTCCAGCTTTTTTTTTGACACAGTGTCTCACTGTGTAGTTGAGGCTGATTTGGAATCACTTCGTAGCCTGGACTGGCCTTCAACTCACTGTGATCCTCCTGCCTCAGCCTCCCGCGTGCTGAGATTACAGGCATGCCCCATCATGCCCGGCTGATTCCAGTTTTGTCATAGTTGGGACGTTTTGAGAAGCTGTTCACTGCATGCAGTAAAAATGAAAGGTATTGGCTCTGGAGGCTAATTCTTCATGTCAGACTCGCAGAGATACATGAAGTAATCCCTTTCTACCCGGCCAACACGTAGTGTGAAAGGTGGACTTCAGAACACTCCAGGGTCCTTCTGGTGAGATGCTAAGCCGTGTTGGAACGACTGTGCTGAGAGCTGTACGATAAAGGTGCACATGCGCAGAGTGAGTGGCGTCGTGTGCACACGTGCTTATTCCTTGTGTGGACTGGGAACTCCTGTCCCTGCCTGGTGCTGTTAGGGTGGAAAGTTGTCAAATCACCCTGGGATCTGGACAGCAGATGGATGCCTAGAGGACCCAGCAAACCAAAATAATCGAAGTGTCTTTGACCAGAAGGGACGAGCATGCTGAGGGGTTTGCGTTTCTGGAGGAGGGTTTTAGGGAAGGACCCTGTTGTGTGCTTACTCTTGACCTCTGGGGCTGTGATCTCCGAGGACGTTCAGTTCTTTGTGGGCAGGTTTGTTACTGGAAACAGTTGTAAGCACAGGGAAGGTTTTACCTGAAGTGGCTTAATTTTGTCGTGTTACTTTCTCACAGCTCCTGCAGTCTCTGTGAAGCTATGTGTATGTGTATGTGTGTGTGTGGGGGGATATGTCTGTGTGTGTCTGCATTTTAGTGGTGTTTAAAGTGGATTCAGCTGAATTGAACAATTTTTATCTTACAATTTGACCTTTTAAGTGAATAAAGCACCATGTCCTACTGAATGACCTTTTTCTCACTAGAAGGTGTATGACTGGGGAAATGCTAATGATGTAATTAACAAAACACGTTTACCAGGATGCATTAGGAATTAAAGGTGAGGTGGTTGAATGAGGCACCTTTGCTGCGTGGAAAAGACCACGTGAATCATCCACGCTGGCCTGCTGTTCTGAGGGCGACTCGCTAATAAGCATTTACATTCTTTCCCTCAGGTTTTGGAAACCCCTTGTCTCCACATTGCTGGAACTGACTGACTTTGTTCAATTGAACCGCACACTCAGTGGAGACAGAGAGAACTAATGCTGTGTGCTGATTGATATTTGGATCACGGCATCGGGCAGTCTGTGCCTCATCTGTGGAAAGAACCAGTGACAGTCGCCCATCCATCCCTGTGTGTCCCAAGAGCTTCTGACGACAAGCAGTTAGAGGAATGTACACTTTCTTTTGAACGTCATAATAATATCTGCTCTGGTTCCAAAGCCTGGGGCTGCTGGAGGTGTGAGTGACAAGTCTCACAAGTGGCCTTATTCCAACCCCAGAAGTTCCCCAGCGGGCCGCGGCGTCTCCTGTGTGCGCGGCCCCACAGCGGCAGGAAACATGCCCACGCAGTCCCTGCTCGTGTACATGGACGGCCCGGAAGTGATCGGCGGCTCCCTGGGCGCCCAGGTGGAAGCGGATGATGCCTTGTCCATCAAAGGAGCTGCCGCCATTCCTTTCAGAGCTTCGCAGGAAAAGAACATACTCCATCTGGAAGGATACATGCCCTTGGATTGCATGTTTTGCAGCCAGACCTTCACTCTGGCCGAAGACCTTAACAAACATGTCTTACTGCAGCACCGGCCTACCCTCTGTGAGCCCGCAGTCCTGCGGGTCGAAGCAGAGTACCTCAGTCCACTTGACAAGTGTCAAGTGCGAGCGGAGCCGCCCAAGGACACGAGCTGCAAAGAAAGCGAGGAGTTCAGCTGTGAGGTCTGTGGGCAGACGTTCAGAGTCGCTTTCGACGTGGAGGTCCACATGAAGAAACACAAAGACTCTTTCACGTATGGGTGCAGCATGTGCGGGAGGAGGTTCAAGGAGCCGTGGTTCCTCAAGAACCACATGCGCACGCACAACGGCAAGGCGGGCTCCAAGAGCAGCAAGCTGCACCAGGGCCTCGAGGGCCCCGCCACCATCAACGAGGTGGTCCAGGCGCACTCGGCCGGGAGCGTCTCTTCTCCGTACAAGATCTGCATGGTTTGCGGCTTCCTGTTTCCAAATAAAGAGAGTCTGCTGGAGCACAGCAAGGTGCACGCCAGAGAGGCTGCTTCCGCCAGCCGCGGCCCGCAGAGCGGCGCCAGGCCGGAGGGCTCCCCCGCTCCCCGGGAGGAGCTGCTGCAGTTCTTAAACCTAAGACCCAGGGCTCACGCTGAGCCCGGCAGGACGCCCGCCAAGTGCGTACCTCAGCTCGATCCCTTCACCACCTACCAGGCGTGGCAGCTGGCCACCAAGGGGAAAGTGGCCATCGCCCAGGAGGAGGTCAAGGAGTGCGGGCAGGAAGGGAGCACGGACAATGACGACTCGTGCTCGGAGAAGGAGGAACTCGGGGAAATTTGGAACGGGAGCAAGTCGGAAGGTTCTGGAAAGTCCAGAACAAATAAAAGCAGCTATACAGGCCTCTCACAAGACAAAGAGAAGCCCAGACACGCCAGCGGCGAAGTGCCTTCGGGGGAGGCGGACCCCAAGTTGCCTGGCAGCAAGGAGAAGCCCACGCACTGCGCGGAGTGCAGCAAGGCCTTCCGGACCTATCACCAGCTCGTGCTGCACTCGCGCGTGCACAAGAAGGACCGGCGCGCCGGCGCGGATTCTCCCCCCGCAGCCGCGGACGGCAGGCAGCCGGGCACGTGCTCCCCGGACCCGGCCGCCATGCTGGACGACGGTGCGGCCAGGGACCGAGAGGGCGGCTCTGAGGACGGCTCTGAGGACGGGCTCCCCGAGGGGCTCCACTTGGGTGAGTGGCTTCGCTGCGGCCCAGACGGCCCTGGCACGGGGGGTGGGCCAAGTCCCAGCCCAGGCTGGGCGCGGTGCTTCCCTGTCCCTGTCCCCGTCCCCGTCCCTAGCCCCCCAAGTGCTCAGGCCCCGCTGAAGTGATGGGGTTGACTGCAGAGCCTGTCTGGGTTTCCGTTGTGTCTGCGAAGGACGCACACCTCTCTGTCTCTGCTCAGCCTTCTGTGGCGGCTTCCGCTCGGGGCAGCCTGGAGTTCGGCTGTGACAGCTGGGCTCCTGCACGTGTGTCGGCACCAGCGGAGGGTGGCTGGAGGGGCTGCCAGCCCCCCGCGTGCACAGGCCGCTCCTGTACCCAGGAGCCACTTGGCGCAGAACATTGCTAGGGTCCACACACAGCCCAGCCTTCACTTCCTTTCCTGGCCCCCTGATTCGATCCACGAGGCCAGTGTGCTCTGCTCTGTCCGGGCTGGCTTGTCTTTTTCTACCCACTGGGGCATTGAACCCAGGGCCTCATGCACGCTAGGCAAGTCAGTGCTCTACCATTGAGTGACACCCCCAGCACTTATTTTATTTTGAGACAGGATCTCAGGAAGTTACTAGGTTGGCCTTGAACTTGCAGTCCTCCTGCCTCAGCCTCCTCAGTGGCTGAGATTACAGGCGTGAGCCACTGCCTGGCTCAAGCCCACTTCCCGTACATTTTCTAGATGGATATTTGTCGTATTGGGCATTGAACCCAAGGCCTTTGCAGTGAGCTACGTCCTCAGCAACTCCCTGACCCGCTTTTTACTTGGAGATGTCTGGCTGAATTTCTCAGGCTGGGCTCAAATTTGTGATCCTCTTGCCTCAGCCTCCTAGAGTGCTCCATTATAGTCGTGTGCCACCATGCTGACTGAAAGGGAGGGATCTCTAGTCCTCACAAGATGCCAGGGGCAGGATTATCGGGAAGAGCCAGGTGTTGCTGCTGGGAGGACCATTCCGGTGTTTTCTGATCACCCCCCACTCTTTATAGCTGGGAGGTGCTGGTGTCCTTAACACGGACCTCAGAAGGGATTTGTCTGTGAAATACAGGGAAGTGAGCGCAGCAAAGATGGTTTCTTGAGATGCTCACTCAGGGGGACTGTGCTGTCCATTCATGGCTTTTGTAGGCTCAGAAGATAGTTTCGCTGAGAAACCGTCCTCTTCTTTCCCAGCGGGGAAGGGAATTACAGAAGTGTCCGTCTTGCTGTTCTAGTCCTGCGGAAAGCAGAGCACCTTCTATCCATTTACTGTTTTTTTTTTTTTTTTTCCTGGTACTAGGAATCGAACTCACAACCTTGCACTTGCCAGGCAGGCGCTGTGCTGCTGAACTAAATCCCTAGCCCCCTTACTTACTGTTCCTTTGAATAAAGGACTCTGCACACAAAGTCCTGGTGTGGCCAGGCCGGGGTGGCGCACGCCTGTAATCTCAGCCCTCAGGAGGCTGAGACAGCAGGATCACTGTGAGTTCAAGACCAGCCTGAGCTACAAAGTGAGCTCAAGGCCAGCCTGAACTGCATAGTGAGACGCTGTCTCAAAAAGACAAACAAAAAACCAAACCAATGCCCCCCCCAACAAAAAAAAAAACCCCCACACAAAAGTAAAGTCCTGGTGTGTAGGGCACATTGGGCCATGGCTCAGAGAACAGGGGCAGGTCTTGGAGGAGCATCACTTAGGCCAGTGGTCTTCGTCTGCTGGTCCTGTAACTTGCTGTGCTCGACACCTGGTAAGAACTCAGTGTGCCCCGGGAAGAGCTGGCGTCGCAGTGTAGTGGAGGCTTCACCTGCTCTGAAGTTAGTGACCGGTTATTTTCCAGTCACGTGACCAACATGCGTGCCCGTTTGTTGCCCACGGGGAGCCTATCCCTTAGCATGTGTGGAAACCTTCAGTTTCAGAACTCTGGAAAACGCGTTGGTGTCTTAACGATGTCACACGAGGGCTGCTCCTCTGCCCCAGGGACAGACTGCTTACCTGGCACATGCAGGTTCTGGGTTCAGTCTCCGGCACGAAGAAAGTGGCATCGTGCAGAGGCCTTACACACTCACGGTTCTCTTGTGGGCTGTGTGGCTCCTGCAGCGTCAGGCTGTCTGCCAGGAGACACGGTCGTCGGCAGGGAACCTTGGGCTCGGCTACCAGAGGGTGGCAGGACGGTTTCTCAGTGAAACCATCTTCTGAGCCTACAAAGGCCATGGATGGACAGCACAGTCCCCCTGAGTGAGCATCTCAAGCTCCTGTCCCAGGAGGGCGCGCACAGCTCCTGAGCGTAGTTCTGGTTCTGCCCCTGCATTGTTTCTAGCCCGGTTGTGTTGCTCAATTTTTCTTTGTCCCAGTTTTCCTGTTTGCTAAATTGGCTCATTGACCCTTGTCTTCCACATCCCAAGGATAATTTCAACAGCCTGTCTTCTAGGAAGAGCAGCACTGTAAAATTGCACAAGGTGCTGAAAGGCAGGGGCCAGGTATGCGTGAGACACGCCCCCCCCCCTTGCATCCTTTGTTTCAGCAGAGGCACCTCACAGCTTTGTGGCTGAGGTGTTGTGTAACATGGGTCCCGACGTGTGGCTGGAAGTAGGAAATGTCAACAAGGGGCAAACCCAGCTCTGAACACAGCAAGTTGGGTAGGAGTGTATGAGAAAGTCCGGTGTCCTATAGTAGTTGATTTTCCTAAATTTAAGTTTCTAATCTGGCCTCTAGCCCGGATTTATCTTACTGTACGATCAACTGGCTTTCTTTGGGTTTACTTTCAAGAAGATCAAAAAGGGAAGTCAATGATTAATTTTTAAAGTCTTCCTGGTACCTTTTCAGGTCAAGGGTTGTCTCTGTCTTGTAGGTGGACACGGGTCCCTAGAGGCTTCAGGGTAACGGAGTGTACAGTCCTGGCTTCCCCGGGCTTGGAGATGGCTCCGGTCTTAGCGTATAAGCCGCCCAGAGAGTGGACCTGCGAGGCCAGGAAGAAGCCTTTGCACGGAGTGGGCTCCCCCACGAGGCACAGTGGCCTGGGCTGGGGTTGACGTTTCCCCTTGTGCCGCGGCTGAGGCCCAGCCCCCCTCCTTCCTGCTAGGAGAGGGAGCACCCTGATGCCCCTGCAGTGCCCTTGGCACCTCTTGCCCTGGCTGGTGCTGCAGTTTAAAGCGGTGCCCACATCTGTGTTGTGGTCATTCCTACTGTAGATAATATGAGCTGCACCTAGAAGTATTGATTTAAAACTAAAACTCTGACCTGGGCGTGGTGGCGCACGCCTGTAATCCCAGCACTCAGGCGGCTGAGGCAGGAGGATCATGGCGAGTTTGAGACCAGCCTGGGCTACAAAATGAGCTCAAGGCCAGCCTGAACTGCACAGCGAGACCCTGTCTCAAAAAGACAAGAAAACCCACACAAGTAAAACAAGCTCATGCGGGGTGGGGGTGGGGGCTGCATTCTGACATGGTGCTGGCCGTGGTCTGTTGAAGCCCCCGCGTGTGTGGATCTGCTGGAGCTCTGGTCTCCCTGTCCCTGATGCCCCGAAGAGACTGGCTGGCATTCAGAGTTAACATCTTGTTGTTTGGAGGCCACTTTAACTTGCTGGGTAGATTTGGTGTGTGTGAGTGCTTGCGGACAGTCAAGCCGCTTTCTAAAACTTTGCTGCTAAGTTTTGACGAACTTCCTGGGTGTTTGCCCAATACCGGATTTTGTTCCCTAGTGGAGATTCGGTTGTGCCTGCTGCCCTCCAGTGGTGACTTGTTTAATCTTAAGCTACAAAGCTTGTTTTTCTCTTGGCGGTTGGGAGTGTTGGTGATTTATAGTGGCTCAGTTTTCTACATTACTGATTCTGGATGTGGTTGTCCCAGCGCGCCAGAGCCCGCGCACTCCACTTGGAGAGCACAGAGAGCTCTAGTGCAGTTGGGTCCGCGCGATGACCCTTCTGTGATTAAGACAAAGAGCCGTCTTTCCCAGTGCCCTCTGCTGTCCCCAGGAGACCGGAGAGGTTTCGAGGCTGCACAACCTCGCCTTCGCAGTGCGTTGGGTGTCCAGCCCTGCGGCTTCTCACTGCAGCACTAAGAGGAGAAATGGGTTCGCGCTGTCCCCAGTGTTTATATGAGCGATGTTCACGTCAACGAGCCTGATCCGTACACTTCAGCTGTCTTACATAAATGTTTCTGTTTCTGCTTTAAGATAAAAATGATGATGGAGGAAAACTAAAGCATCTTACATCCTCAAGAGAGTGTAGTTATTGTGGGAAGTTTTTCCGTTCAAATTATTACCTCAATATTCATCTCAGAACGCATACAGGTAAAGGACTTCGTTTTTCATAGCATGTACTGGTTAAAGAATTATGTAGTTTCGCTGTCTCTGGTTCAGATTCTCCGCTAGGGCCTTGGGGAGCCGGGAGCAACGCCGCAGCCTGTGCAAGGCAGCTGTTGCTTTTCCTCCTGCCTAGCTGCTCCCGCCCGAAGCTGGTTTATGTAGTGTATGATTGCAGAACCCCGACTCTTCCCTTGCAAGCCCCTAGTGTTTCTAAACGTCTTGTCCTTAGTTTTTAAAGCTCGGACGTAAGAATATACTTCGTCTCCTTTAAATTGTAGCAGCAGCTGTAGAGGCAGAGGTTGAGGAGTTGCCTGGGTTTGAATTTCACCTCTTCAGCTGTGCAAGTTGGGGAAAAAGCTGTTCAACTTTTTGTGGCCCCATCTTTTTTTTTTTTAAGCTGGAAACGTGCGGTTAAAAACATTACCACTTGTCTTCTAGTAAAGATACGTATTCACTTTGTTTTTCCTTGTTTTTTGAGCCAGGGTCTGCCCTGTATAAGGCTGGCCTTGGGATCCTCCAACCTCAGCCTCCCAGGTGCTGGGATCGCAGGCGTGGGCCACCATATCCGCCTGCTACAGTATTTAGAGTATTCGCGTTTTTAAATTGTAGTAAGGACGAGCGATCCCGGCCCTAAAGAGGAGCAGCTAGGGAAGGGGGGGCAAGGAGGCGTGCTCGGCGTGCGCTGCTGTCTTGAGAGCTTTGTCTCTGGCCTCCGCGCACACGGGTGACTCTGCGCTTCTTGTTTTAGGGGAGAAGCCGTACAAATGTGAATTCTGTGACTACGCCGCGGCCCAGAAGACGTCCCTGCGGTATCACCTGGAGAGACACCACAAGGACAAGCAGGCGGACGCCGCGGCCGACGGCAGGGCCGAGGGGAAGGGCCGGGACAGCGAGGACGCGCCCTTCGCCGCCGACAGTGCGCAGCCCAGAACTCTGAAGCGAGCGTTCGACGGTGCCAAAGATGTGAAAGGCGGCCCCGCCGCCAAGCTGCCGAGGGAGGCGCCCCCCGCCTGCCAGGGCGCCC
>NW_004955445.1:5338594-5348882 GCF_000276665.1 Chinchilla lanigera
GTCCGCGTCCCGCTGCCCGCTCCTCTCGGCTGCCAGGAGGGCGCTGTCCAGGGGACCTGGTGCCGCGCGGTGTGCCGAGGGCAGCGAATCGAGAAACGGCTGCTTCCCCACGCGCCAGTGGGTTTTATTAGACTGTGATGAAATAGTAATTTTTGCTGTTTCTCGATTAGAGTGTCCCGCCCAGCCGGATCCGAAGCGCAACTTTACTGGGAGAGGCGGCCCTGTTGGCCTCTCGTCCTCTTAAGCTCATGCGCTCGGGGTTTGTGTTACACACAGGTGTAAAATGTTTTATGCGGCCCTTCTCCTTTGGAGAACCTTGAAACGAGCTTTCAAAGCTCTCGTTAATGACAGCCTACGAGCTAGATAATTTCAGTGACTTAAAATTCTGCGCTAATAAATGACCTCATAAAACAAATTGCAGCACCTGCGCAGATCCCCGGGCGGTGTGGGCCGCCGTGCTAGTGGGGGCGGGAATTTCGGCGGCGCGTAGCAGCCCGCTGCAGTGCGGAACCTGGCTCTCAACCGCCCTTGCTTTCCTTCCAAGCAGGAAAGAGGCCCGTGTCCTACCAGCACCTGTCCAGCGGCATGCTGCAGAAGAGAAACTACGAGAACTTCATTGTGAACGCGCATTATCGACCAAATGACAAAAAAACTTGATTTCCTATTGGGGAAGAAAGGTGAGCATATATTGTAAGTAAATACAGTGCATAGTTTTACTTAGTTGAAAATAAATCATCTAGCCTGTCCAGTGTAGCATAACAGTGTTCTTAACTTTAAGCTTTTTTAAAAGGTGTTGTAAGATTAGGCTATAGTACGCAGGGTCTGTGGATATCAGTAGTGATGATAATAAAAATGATCTTCAAGGCAACTGAAGTAAGCGAGTAGGCCTCGAAGTGCCTTTTTTTTTTTTCCTTTCTTGAGAGGGTCTCACTATGCAGCTCAGGCTGGCCTTGAGCTCACTTCGTAGGCCAGGCTAGTCTTGAACTCAAGGATCCTCCTTTATCAGCCTGTACAGTGCTGGGATTACTTCAGACTGGGGGTGGTGGCGCATGCTTGTAATCCCAGCACTGGGGAGGCTGAGGCGGGAGGATAGTTGTGAAGACCAGCCTGGGCTATAAAGTGAGCACAAGGCCGGCGTGAACTACATAGCTAGACCTTGTCTCAAAAGCAAACAAGTAACAAAAAATGATGATTTTGTAGGAAAACAGATGCCTCAGAGACCATAATGCTAAGTGAAATAAATCAGCCACAGAAGGTTAACTATTAATGGTTTCTCTCATGTGAGAAAATGAAAGTATAAAAAAAAAAAACAAAAGTATAAGTAATTTAAAGGGAATAGTAGAAGATAGATAACAGGAAACAGGTACAACAGACCTTCTACAGAGGGGAAAGTAGTGTCCTTAGGCGTCTCCGGCAAGTGCCTGCTGGGTCCAGGGTGCGGAGATGAGAAGGTGCTTGCGGCCTGGGCAGGATGTGCGGAACACGTCAGGGCAGAAGTGCTCCTTCCTGGGCAGCGTCAGCCTTCCTTTCTTTCAGATGACAGGAGTAGGGTGAGGGCGAGTCAGTGGTGTTGTCGCAGGGCTGAGACTTAACCCGCTCTGCCCGAAAACAGAAGCCAGCTGGCTGTGTTGTCTGTGCCTGTAACCCCAGTACTTAGGAGGCTGAAGCAGGACAATTTCATTTTGGCTAGCTGGGGCTGTGGAATGAGGCCTGTCACAAGACCAAACCAAAGCCTGGGTGTGGGACGCATGCGTGTAATCTCAGCACTGAGGCTGAGGCAGGATACCTCCTGGGGCCAGCCTGGGCTGCACAGCAAGGCCCCTTCGCAACAAAGAAAGCTGTCCATGGTGGCCCATGCCCCAAGTCCCAGCGCTGGGAGGCTGAGGAGGGAGGGTCACTTTGAGTTGGAGGCCAGCCTGGGCTGCATAGTGAGACCCTGGCTCACAAATACCAAAAAACCGAAAAACAAAACAAAAACAAACCCCAATTAGGAAGAGCAGGTTAGGGGTGCAGCTCAGCGGTAGCCCTTGCCTGGCACCCTCGAGGTCCTGGGTTCGGTCCCCAGCTCTGCAGAAAACGCCCCGTTATCAGTGCCAGGTAGCTTGCCGAGCACGTGGCCCGGGTCCCAGCGGTGGCTCCTGACCTCCGGGCCGCTGCCTGCGCTCGGACAGCTGCTTTCTGATACTTGGCACCTGTTCATGAATCGTAGCAAATCTTCGCCGGCAACTGGAGGCGTCCGCACGTGTGCTCTTCTGCGTGTGCGAGTGCGTGTGCGTTGTGCTGCAGAGGCTGCCGTTCTACCTTTTTTTTTTTTCTGAGACAAGGTTTCGAGACAAGGTCTCACTATAGCCCAGGCTGGCCTTGCACTCACAGCGACCCTCCTGCCTCAGCTTCCCTAGTGCTGGGATCCCAGCCCAGCGGTACAGCGTTGTCTCCGCCGTGGTTTCCTGATGCTTCGTTTGTAACCTGGGCTTACAGCAGAGTGCGCTGACGTTAGGTCCCCATTAGTTGGTTCCACCTGTTCATTCATTGTACTTAAAGTTCTCTGAAGCGCAGCCTCGACCTTCCTCACGTTCTGCCCCTCTTGTCCCCTTAGGTGTTGCCGGATGGAAGTGCGTACTGTCCATGAAATGAGTTTTGGTTCATCCCTTGAGGAAGTAAACGGTGAAAGCTACTGAAATAAGCTGTGACTGTACTGTACATGGACACGAGAGGGGCGTGGAGGGAACACTACAGTTCTGGGAAGTCGTTCTGTTAACTTTGTACCAAACAGCAGTAAAACCTAGTTGGACCGGTTGGCTGTCCACAGATGGGGACCGGGAGTCTGTTTTGTCCCCGAATAATATTTTTTTTAGAATTGACCAAATAAGTGGAGTTTCTGCATACTTGAGCGCTGCTGAAAAGAAATCACTGGGGGCGGGGCGGGTGGGTGGGGAAAGTATATAACGCTTGCACCTCAGGTAAAAATCTGTAAATATCTAAGTTGTAAACCTGCTTGTTCAAATACTGTGTGTATTCCTTTTCCCTAGTGGAGCTCCACACTTGTAGCAGTTTCTGCTATTTGTGCTCATTCATTTAAAAATGTATGTTTTTTTAAAAATTCTCTGTGATCTGTATTATGTGGAATCCTCCGGCGTCTGTCGTCTTAACAAAGAGTGTCAACTCGGTCTGAGGTCACTACTCAGACCAAGCACCCTCGTGCCGCACCGGGGCAGACACGCGCTTCACGTCCCCGTGACACGGCCACGGCCACTGGGCTTCCACGGTGCGCGGAGCGGCGTTTCCTCTGCAGAGCCACTTCCATTTGTTTCAATCACTTCTGTTGGGAAATTCACTTCTGTGGGAGTGTGAGCTACATTAATCTATGAAAATGATAAATTACACGTGTGAATCAGACCCTGGGAAGCAGTCTGAGAGGGAACGGGAGGTCTGAGCGCGGTGTGGCTGGCGTTGGCCGGCGGGCGTCCTCCAGCCGAGGGAGGACACCTTGATCCTGCAGCGGAGCCGCCGGGCCTGGCGGCTGGGGGGAGAAGCCGCCCTGGGCCTCGCCGCCTTGCCCGCTTCCACCCGCAGGGCAGCAGTGGCCTTTGCCCAGCCCACAGCAGTTTGGGTTTTAGACGAGGCCCGCTTGGTGTTTTAGACTTGTGTTTGTTTAATGTGCGTCCTTGGCCGAGTTTATCCGGCAGCTCACGGGTTTAGCAACCACAGAATATTTTATGAAGAAACTTTCAGAAATAAATTTGCACTGCTCTTCTTTCCTGCCCTGCCCCTCCACGGAGGGCGAAGTGCTCAAAGAAGCCCGAGTTTTCTTTCCATTATGCAGCACGAGGTGTCCTTGGTGAGACCGAAGTCTGAACTCCTGTGTGTAGGGGCCGCCTCTGAGACAGCCGGCCCTGCGGGCAGTGCTTCGGGTCGGGAAAGCGCACACTAGTCCCTGCTCTCCTGCCCACAAGCTGAGCCATATGTACATAGTCTAGACTTGTGTTTTCATAGTTTTGCACTTTTTATAGCCTATTTTTGAAGATTAACACATTTGCGAAATGATTGATTGAGTCTCGGCCTAATCCAGTGAGTGTTACAGAAAGCTTGCTGTGATGTAAATGTAAATCTTAAAAAAATGGTTTGCGATAACAGGCTGAGATTTAAACCTGTATTTAAAAAAAAAAAATCACCAAATCTATGTGAAAACAAATCAATTTGTGTTACGCTGAAATGTTCTGGGCTTTTGTATCTCCTTTCCAACAGCATTTCTGACTGCATAAAGATAGCAACTTTTAAACAGCCCTTTGTACTTCAAAGTATGTTTTTTGTCCATCAGTATTAACTATTGGAATACTACTGCTTTTGTATTTTTTCCTTTGAGACAACAGTACATTCATTAGAGGTACAATTTGTTGAATTTTTGTTTATGTATTTATTTCATTCCAGTTTGATTTATTTTAATTGTTACTTGTCCAACAGTAGACATTACTTATTTTATTTATGATATATTTCAGCTTAAAGTTATGTTATTATATGTGGATGTAAATATAGATTTGGTGTTTTGCAATCTTGGTTTGTTTTTATTGCTTTCCTGGGTCCTGATTTCATTGAACTTCATAAACGTGGCTTTAAACATACACAATAGTAGGTTACGGGGTGAAGCCCCCTGTTCTTGTTTGCCAGGCTCTGACCCCTCCCCTGAGCACAGCAGAGCAGATCTCAGACAGGAGTCGATCTCACCACTAGAGTAATGCTTCGGGGAGCGTTCTCCCCAGAACAGCGCTGTCCAGTGCCTCAGCTCCCGAGGGACACTGCTCCAGCTCTTGCCAGGCCCTGTACCTCGTAGTTGTACAGGTCAAAAGTGACTTTTTGGCCAACGGCGGTGGTGCATGCCTCTAACCCAGCACTTGGGAGGCTGAGGCAGGAGGGTCGCTGTGAGTTCGTGGCCAGCCTTGAGTGCTACAGCATTAGGTCCTGCCTCAAAAAAACCCCAAAACAACAGAAAACACTTGGTTAAGGGTGGCGGCCCACATCTGGGATCCTAGCACTAGGACACCTGGACTGTATAGTTAGACCCTGCCTCAAAAAGACATTTTACATGAGCTTGCTAGACCTGGTGGCTTTGGGTGCTGAACCAGATCTACTCTGTGCAGTCAGCGGGTGGGGTTTTTAGCCTCCTTACTCTCGCGGCCCCGCTATTGCGATTTATAACGTTGGGAGAGGCCGGGCCGTTCGTCCGTAGAGTCCTCAGGCTTGCCCTACCTGTGCTTTGCTGACTAGTGTCTGCAGACCGTGTTGCGTGTAACGCTGCCGGTTAGCCTGCAGGGGGCGCGCGCCCCAGCTCGGGTCCCCGGCCGGTGTCCACCTGCCGCGAGGGCTGGGGCGCCCTGTCCCGGAATGTTGGGCAAGGAGCTTTTTTATCTTCTTATTTTCATGACTGCACGTTTGCAGTGCGTAATGATTAGGTTCGTTCCGCGGGGAATTGGTGCACATACACAACACATCGCAAATGCCCCTCCCCCGTAGTTGACTGTACTGTCGCCCAAAGCTGCCCATCATACACAGATAACAGCCAGACTATCGGAACCCGAAGCAGCGCACGGCAGTTACGCTGAGCAGAGGCTGCAGAAGAAGATTAACCAGTGTCCACCCTTCCTCCTGTGCTTGCGGACGTCCTGTAGAGCCGCGCCCGTGACCCAGTGACTCCGGGAGGGGGTCAGTGTTGATCGCCCCTGCGCCTCTGGTTTCCCAGCGCTGAGAAGGCCAAGTCGACGCCTGGGTCCCGCAGCACCGGCTCCTGAGCGAGCGAGTGAGCCTCAGCTTCTGGTTCTGACCTTGCGGGCCCCTCATCACAGGCTGGACACGGTCCAGGCGACTCTTGTGTGTCGGCCCGGTGCTCCGACCTCACCTTGGGCTGCCCCTGCCTGCCCAAACTTACTCCCCGGGGCTGCTTCTTGGAAACGGTAACCTAGAGGTGGGGGCTCTTCCTGCCGGGTCCCTTGAGCTCTTGGGCCATTTCGATGTCCTAAATGCTGCTTTAAGGGAAAAGAAAAACCTATTTCCAATTCCAGTGTTTTGAGCTTTTACTTTGATTTTATATCTGATTATCTGAAAAGCTGACTTCCAGTGTTCACATGATTACCCGCTTTCTCCTACTGTCCACTCTGCCAGAATAATGTACACACCTCAGCAGTTCGCCGTGGCAACGCGTGTGCAGAAAGCGGCCGCTGCTCGGAGCACCCTTGTAGCTGCAGAGGCCAAAGGGCACTTGTGTGGATCTCAAGATGTCTCTGTGGATTTAGTAGTAAGATATGTCTTCCTTTTCCTGGTGTATATAACAAAGTCGGTGACCCTAGCTGACCAAATGACGCTTCTAAGTTTCTTATCGTCTGAGTCTACAGTAGTGGGTTGCAAATTGAGGCTCCAGACCGGCAGATCATCACTGTGAACTTGGTAGGAGTGCAGGTTACTGGGAGCGTCCCAGATTGCAAAACCAGTGGGTCCCGGCCAGGTCCCCTGGGAACCTGGGTCTCTGCGGTCCCGAGAGCCCCGAAGTTCATCACTGGCTCGTGTCAGCAATTTTTTTTTTTTTTTTTTTTTTTTGACAGGGTCTCACTGCAGTTCAGGCTGGCCTTCAGCTCACGGCAATCTTCCTGCCTCAGCCTCCCAAGTTTTTCCTCATTTAAATGTAATTTTATTTAAAATATTTACATAGCTACAAGGTCGAAAAGGAAACCAGGTGTATTTAGAGAGGCCTGGCTTACCGTTCGTCTGTGGCTGCCTGCTATAAAGTAACCATTCTGTAAAATTAGTTTTTGATTTATCCTTCCATTGTAGGTGCATCTGGACTCATTATATACAAAAGTATGAGGTGTGCCAGCAGCAGGTGGATTTGGGGAGCACTTCATTCATTTTTTGAAGGGGGAATGCGCACTTCTGCCGGGGGCCGACAGAAGCAGGACGTGCAGAGGGCGGGAGGGAAAGTTGCTTGGGAACCGGGACCCCAAGGGCCACGTGCTGCGCGCGGCGCTGCGGCAGTGGTGGTGGGGGGCGACGCTGTCCCACGGCACCCAGCTCTCCCCAGGGTCACGGCGTGTGCAGGAATTCGGGTTAACTGTTTTTGCCGTTGAGCTATGTTCTCAGCCTTCCGTGCTGTTTACTCCCCACATGTTTTGGGGTACTGGAGATTGAACCCAGGACTCAGGAACTTTGCACTGAGCTATCCCCAGCCCTTATTTACTTAATTTTGAGACAAGGTCTAAGTCATTAAGTGGCCCAGGCTGGGTTTGAATTTGCGATCCTCCTGCCTCAGCCTCCCGGAGTGCCGGGATCACCTGCCTGGCTAGATCTTGTGCTTTTAACGGTTACTACCTGCTGCACTTTTTGTTGTGGTCAAAGGTGTGGGCATCTTTGCAAAGCTGGCTGAAGCAGCGGTGAGAATTGATCGCTTGGGAGAGGTGTGTCCCACGAGCGTTCCCGGCGTGGTTTAGGGCCGCCTTCCCGGCTCCCCGCGATACTGAAGAGCTGCCGCCAGCTAGCGCTGGCGAGGGCAGACACCGAGCTGTGGCGTCAACTTTGCTGTGCCGGGCGTTTTCAGAGCCGCTGCCGCGGGCGCGAGAGGGCTCCTGGGCTTCTGGATTATGTTCAGCTCCGAACTCCGAGCTCCCCTGCTGACGCCGGGCGCAGTGACCCTGGCGCGGTGTTGGTGTTTCGTTCTGGTCGGGCCAGAAACCTCGTTTATTATTTTTATATTTATTTTTTGAGACACCGCCTCGCTATGTAGCTCAGGCTGGCCTGGAACGCGCAGCGATCCTCCTGCGTCAGCGTCCCGAGTGCTGGGCCTGACTTCAGGAATTCTCCCAGGATTTTCATTCGAAGGCGGTGGGCGGAGGCGCGTGTTCCCGTCGTGGCCGCACGGGGGCGCCCCAAGCCAGGTGAGCGGGTCCCTGCCTGCGCACCCGGCTCCGTAGCCATGACGACCAGGACGCCGCTCCCGAGCTTCACCCGAGAGTCGCGGCGCCGCGGGGCCCCCAGCGTCCCTGCCCCGCGGCTTTCCCTTCCCGGCCTGTGCGCGGCGCTGGAAGAAGCGTCTCACCAGCTCCTTGGAGCAAAGCTCCGTGCAGCCCAAGTGCTGACCAACGGCTGTAACTGCAGCTGCTTGGGAGGCCGAGGCAGGAACATCGCAAGTTCGAGGCCTGCCCGGGAAGCTTCCTTGTTTAAGATAAAATAAAAAGGGTCAGGGGGCAGCTCGGAGGTGGAGCACTTACTTGCCTAGCATGCATGAGGCGCTGGGTTCAATCCCCCCCCCAAAAAAAGGGAAAATAAAAATTATTTATTTATTTGAGGTACTGGGAATTGAACTCGGGGCCTTACCACTGAGCTACATCCAGCTCTTTTTATTTTTTATTTAAAAACAGGGTCTCACTAAGTCACTTAGTTGCCCAGGCTGGGCTCAAACTTGGAATCCTCCTGCCTCAGCCTCCTGGGTCTCGGGGGCTACAGGTGTGCAGAGTCGGGCCTGGCTCGGGTTCACGATTTTCCCATTCACCCGCTTCTTACTGGAACAGAAATGCGTGACCACATAGTCGCCGGCCTCAGGCGCGAACCCAGACGGCCCGGCTGGGTTCGGGGCGCTGCCCACACCCTGCCCAGGAAACCCCCAGCCGCTCGCATCCCCACTTCCCTGCGGCCCGGGCCCAGCCGGCCTGGGTCTCTGCTCCGCCGCATCCACACCTGCAACCCCAGCCCTTGGAGAGGCCGAGGCAGGAGGGCCTCCAGTTCAAGCCCAGCCTAGACAGTTTAGCAAGCTGGTCTCAACAGAACAGAACAAACGAAAAGTAAAAAAGCGCTGAGGAAAAGTAGCTCAGTGTGTAGCCGGGTGTGGTGGCGCACGTCTGTTATCCCAGCACTCGGGAAGCTGAGGCAGGAGGATCGTTGAGAGTTCGAGACCAGCCTGGGCTACAAAGTGAGCTCAAGGCCAGCCTGCACTGCGTAGGGAGACCCTGTCTCAAAAGGACAAAGAAAAAAAAATGGGTCAGTGTCAAGGGGCTCGGTTCAAGCCCTGGTATCGCCAAAAAATAAAAAAGTCCACATTTAGGAAAACAAAAACAAGATTGATACGCTATTGGTGACCAAAAGAGGAAAAACAAAAATAAGAAAAAAACCCCACAAAGAAAGAACGAAATTTGCATAAAAATGATTAGGAAGATGTGATTCAGGAGCCCGGGAATGTAGTGAGCGGCGCTCGCCGTTGTACAGCGACGTCCGGGTCACCAGGAGGCGCCGGACCCGCTTCGCAGCTCCCCGAAGTGGTTTTTGGGTTCGGAGCTTGAACTCAGGACCTTCAGGTTGATCTACTCCCTCGCCCCCACTCGTTTTTTAATTTTTATTTTTTAAATTTTGAAAGTCTTACTAAGCTACCGAGCTGCCCGGGCTGGGCTTGACTTTGCACCCTCTTGCCTTATTTCCCAGGGCTCTTATTTCCGAGGGAGACGTGGTTTCCAGAAGGTTTTTTTTTCTTTTTCTTTTTGAGACAGCGTCTCGCTGTGCAGTTCCGCCTGGCCTTGAGCGCACTTTGTAGCCCAGGCTGGTCTCAAACTTGCAACGATCCTCCTGCCTCAGCCTCTGGAGTGCTGGGATTACAGGTGTGCTTCACCACGTCCTGCCTCCTCTCCCAGTTTTCAGGCAGTTATTTTATTTTATCTCGCTGTGTAGTCCAGGATGGCCTTGAACTCACAGCAATGCTCCTGCCTCAGCCTCCTGAGTGCTGTGAATGTAGGCGTGCACCACCACACCTACCAGAGGCAGTTACCTCATGACCCTTCTTTTAATGCATCAAGGCATTATTAATATGATTATTATTGTTTGGTACCGGGAATCGAACTCAGGACCTTGCACTTGCCAGGCAGGTGCTGTGCCACTGAGATACATCCCCAGCCCCCCCATTATCTATCTTTTATTTTGCTCTTTGTTTATAGGTTTGGTTTCTCGTAGAAGAGAAATCGTGCAATACTTAAGCATGTGTGTCTGATTTATTTCACTTAACACTATGGTCTTGCTGGACGTGGTGGCGCACACCTGTAATCCCAGCACTCAGGAGGCTGAGGCAGGAGGATCACCAGGAGGTCAAGGCCAGCCTGGGCTACAAAGTGAGTTCAAGGCCAGTGTGCACTACACAGTAAGACCCTGTCACAAACAAAAAAACGAAACAAAAATCCCCAACACACTACGGTCTTAACGTGTGTAGTGGATTGGTAACTGGTGGTCAGCTTATAACCCCCAGCTGGACTGAGTAACTGTGGTGCTG
>NW_004955445.1:5350532-5361117 GCF_000276665.1 Chinchilla lanigera
TTTTTTTTGTGTCTTTTTGAGACAGGGTTATGCAGTCCAGGATGGCCTTAAGCTCACTTTGTAGCCCAGGCTGGCCTCATGCTCACAATCCTCCTGCCTCAGCCTCCTGAGTGCTGGGATTACAGGCATGCACCACCACGCCTGACTACTCTTGTTTCTTTGAATGTGCAGAGGCTTTTAAATTTGATACGATCCCATTTACTGATTCTTGATTCTTGGTACTATTTCCAAGCAAGTGGGGTTCTGTTAAAAAAATCCTTGCCTATACCTATGACTGTAAGAGTTTTATCTCTTTTTTTTTTTGGTTTTTCTCCGGTACTGGGAACCGAACTCACGACCTTGTGCTTGCCAGGCAGGCGCTTTGCCGCTGAGCTAAATCCCCAGCCCGAGTTTTATCTCTTTTATCTTCCAGCAGGTTAAGTATTTTTTTTTTTTCTGAGACAGGGTCTTGCTATGCAATTAAGGCTGGCCTTGAGCTCACTTTGTAGCCCAGGCTGCCCTCGAATTTGCAACAATCCTCCTGCCTCAGCCTCCCGAGTGCTGGGATTACAGGTGTGCGCCGCCACGCCCGGTAGGTTAAATATTTCTGTTTTAACATTTAGTTCTTTGATGCACTTTAATGTTAGTACATCGTAGTGAGAGATTTGGGTCTAGAGTCAACCTTCTGCACGTGGAAAGCCAGTTTTCTCAGCACCATTTATTAAAGCAGCTGCCTTTCCCATAGTGTATGTGTTTGGCTCCTTTGCCAAAGATGAAATAGCTCACCGTGCCTGGGATCGTTCCTGTGTCTTCTGTTCTGTCCCACTCACCCACACGTCTGTTTTTGTGTCAGTACCCTGCAGTTTTTGTCCCTGTAGCTTTGTGTTATAACTTCAACTCCGGGATTGTGGTGCTTCCTGCTTTGCTCGTGTGACCCAGGGTCATCTCTTCTGCTGTTCTACTTTTGCTGTTCTTGGTCTCTTCTGGTTCCACGTGAACTGTAGGACCGTTTTCTGTAGTTCTGTGAAGAGTGTTCTTGGTATTTTGGTTGAGAAGGCATTAAACCTGTGTATGCTTGCTGGACATCACATTTCAGATTTCCTTAGGCTCAGATCTTTCAGAAGTGGCATTATTGGGTCACAGGCAGACTATATTAAAATTTCTCGGAAAGGGTTACAATGAACTCACAAGATGATGGCTCAGAAACCATGTGGACATAGCAATACTGTGTTGTTGATTCCACCACAGGCCGTTAGGGTTTTTTTTTTTCAGGTACTGGGGATTAAACTCTGGGCCTTTGCACTGAGCTACATCCCAGCTTCCCCCACCCCAGGGCCTTGCTAAGTGGATAATTTGCCCAGCGTGGGCTCAAACTTGGGGTCCCCATGCCTCAGTCTCCCAGAGTGCTGGGGTTAGAGGTGTGCGCATTTGCACCAGGCTAGAACCCCGTTGTTTTTCAGATTGTGTCTAAGCCTAGGCCGCTCATGGGCAGTGGGAGGATCAGGTTGACACAGTTGTCACTGAAAAGCTGCTCAGATTCTTCTAGGTTCTACAGCTGGGAAACCCCCCCCCCCCAATTTGGCAACATCTGAACACATTTTCGGCTTCCACGGTTTGGGGGTGGGGCGTGTTGTGGTGGACTGACAGCTGGTGGTCAGCTTGTTACATCCAGCTGAACTGAACCAGCGCGGTGCTGGGTGTGGGAGGCCCGTCTGAGGATCGCTGCCAGCAGCAGAAGAGGCAGAACTGGAGAGGAAGAAGTTCAGAAGCTGCTGGGAAGCTGTTAGAGAGCTGCTGGTTCTCTTGGGCTGTTCTGCTGGAGGAGCTTGTCCTGCCGGCTTTCCTGATGAACTCGGCTGTTCTCATCGTCCAAGGAGCTCAGGACCTTGTTGTCGCTGAGAATGGCTTCGGCTCACTTTGGGGGAGCTCTGGTTCTCACTCTGAGCACTGCTTCCTGGCTCTGGATAGGAAGATGGTGCCCTGCCGGCCTCCTGGAGAAGCTTGTCGTGTTGGCTTTCCTGATGGGAACTCGGCTGTCCTCACTATTGGAGGAGCTCGGGACCTCACTGTTGCTAAGGATGGCCATGGTACCTTTCCGGGGAGCTCTGGTTCTTACTTTGAGCATCACTTCCTGGCTCCAGTTCAGATCCCTCAGCCTGCTGGCACAGATCCTTCATCCCGCTGGTGCAGACTTTCTAGCTTCCACCACTGGCCTTTGGGCCTTCCCAGCGCAGATCTGTGAAACAGGCCTGCATGAGACATTGTCGTGGGCTCTGGGCCTCTAGCCGGACTCGTGGGAGGCATTGTCATGGGCTCTGGTCTTCAGCTGGACTCCTGCAGGACGTTGCCCTGGGATCCAGGCCCTCAGCTGGAGTCTTTGGTCTTCAGTGTGTGGACAGATCTCCTGCACTCTCTTTGTATGTGACTCTTTGGGTGACTGTTATAAATGGTCTTATAATTAAGCATCCTGTGTTGTAGTGCTCCCCTTGCAAGACCCAAACCACTGCAGGTGTGCAGCTGACATCCAGCGAGTGGAGAACGGGGATGCGGCTAAACAGCTTAGAGCCGCAGGACGGCCTCCGGGACAGCACAGCTGGGATGGCAATAGCGCGGGGGCGGAAAACCTGTCTTCTGGAGGCTAGAGTTGCATTTTAGGAGCCATGTTGTTCGGCACATTGCTGTTCCAGAGTAAGTTATCTAATTCTCAGATCCAGAATTCTTAGGTCTGGGGCTGGGGATTTAGCTCAGCGGCAAAGCACCTGCCTGGCAAGCGCAAGGTTGTGAGTTCGGTTCCCGGTACCGGAGAAAAACAAACAAACAAAAAAGAAACAAAAAACAGAATTCTTAGGTCTGTCTGGCGAGCAATAAATCTATCAGACCCCACAAAATACTAAGCACGGCTTCCGGCACACAGCGCCATCTAGCGGCGGTAGTGACTGATCGTATTATGGATATGTTGGGACCCGCCGGCCGGTGGGCGCGTCCCTCTGAGCGGCAGCCTGTGCAGAAGGACAGCAAAGCTTCTCTAGTACCAGAACTCAGCGCGTTTAGAGCAGATTGGCATTTCCTTAATGGGGAGCTCCTCCTTTATTTTTACTTTATTATCATTACTACTTTTTTATTCTGAGACAGGGCCTTGCTGTGTACTCCAGGCTGACTTTGAACTCATTACCCCCGGGCTGGCATGGATTTGTGATCCTCCTGCCTTTGCCTCTTTTTGGATTTGTTTTGAGTCAGGGTCTCACTGTGCAGTTCAGGATGGCCTTTGTAGCCCAGGCTGGCCGCAAACTCATGGTGATCCTCCTGCCTCAGCCTCCCGAGTGCTAGGATTACAGGTATGCACCACCATGTCCAGCTAAAAAGTTTATTTTTAAATGCATTTTTACTTTTACTTTTTTGTTGTATTGTGGATTGAACTGAGGACTTTTGCATTATATTTCCAGTCTTTAAAAAAAATATTAAGGCAGTATCTTGCTAAACTACCCAAGTTGGTTCAGACCTGTGGTCTTTCTGCCTCAACCTCCCAGGACTGGGATTATAGGTGTTCACTACCAATGCCTGGTATAATTTTTTTTTTTTTTTTAGGGCAGAAAAACAAACTAAATGTAGAGGGAGTGCACTTATTTCTTAAGGTGTCTGCATTTCAAAACAAGGATTAATATTCTGGTTCTCCTCTCCCCTCCCCTCCCCTCCCCTCCCCTCCCTCTCCATGTCAGCTCTTGTACGAAGAGTTTTCTCCACGCTCGAGTCTGCGTTCAGCGTGACACACCTGCAGTCATTTGCAGCTGCTTTGCCTGAAGGGTCTGAGGCTGGCAGGGCTCAGCGGGGTGGTTTTTGCTCAGGGCTCTGCAGGCAGCTGCGGTTAGATAGTGGCTCCCGGTGGAGTCACATTAGACTCCCTTGGGCGTGTTGCTGATGCTGATGCTGTCTGTCACACAGGTTCTCAGCTGGGGCTGTCCTTTGGGGCAGTGACACACAGGCTACCTGAGGGGCCTGGACTTCTCCCCAGGTGGAGGCTGGGTTTCAAGGCAGGAGAGGAGAGGATTTTGTTATTGGGACTTGAAAGTCACACAGTGTCACTTTAGCTACCCTCTAATTATTAAAAACTAGCCCAAGTTGAGCCCATATCCAGTAGGATGTGTGTAATTTTCTTCTGAAAATTACATTCTACTTCTTGATGAGGGTCAGGGTTTTACAAATGTATTTTAAAACCACTGCAGTGTTCCTCTGTGTATTCCTTCGCTGGTCTCAGTTTGAATTACATTGTGCTATCATCTGCCTGTCTGCCTTCCCTCCTGTGGGATGCTTTTCTTGTGGTACTGGGGATTGAACCTGGGACCTTGCATGTGCTAGGCAAGTTCTCTACCATTCAGCTACATCTCTAGCCCTTTTAATTTTATCCTGAGATAGGATTTCCCTAAGTTATGCAGGCTGGCTTTGAACTTGGAATCCTCCTGCCTCAGCCCCCTGAGTAGCCAGGATTACAGGTGTGTGCCACCACACCTGACTTCCATGGGGAATTCTTAGTCTAGGGATTTCAGGGAGAAATCTAGGAGGTCTATGACCTTGTATAAGGAACAATTTCCAAGCAGGTACTTTCACTAAATTCTAACTTACATTGGCCATCTTCTCTCCCCACCCGCCCCCCCGGTACTGGGGATTGAACTCACGACCTTGTGCTTGCCAGGCAGGCGCTGTGCCACTGAGCTAAATCCCCAGCCCCCTATCTTCACCTTTATGAAAGTTGGCAACAAGCCGTGTTACGGCAGAAGTGTCTGTGACTTTGTCACCAATAGAAGCCAGGTGTATTTTCTTACCACATTGCAATAGAGGTGGATATCTGGAAACATTATTCATTTCATCATTAATGTAGAATGTGGTAGTTATTAAACCCTGCTTTGCATCTTGTTATGTAATGCATTAATAAAGAAACATATGGTACAGTATGTAAATTTTGTTTTTATGAATATTTTAATAACTTTATGTACAAATATTTGCTTTTGCTTATAGTCCTTTTTTTTTTTTTTTTTTTTTTGAGACAGGGTTTCGCTGTGTAGCCCAGGCTGGCCTTGAACTTTCAGCAATCCTCCTGCCTCAGCCTCCTGAGTGCTGGGATTACAGTGTGTGCCACCATGCCTGGCTGGCTGCTTCTGTTTTAAGCAACTCTGCTGAGCACCGGTTTGTGGGTTTCCTGAGAAGGAACACAGCGATAGGTTGGTAATGTCCACCGTGAAGGAGGAAGGGAATCTTCTAGGTCTCTGCAGAGCACACGCTTTCATCTCAGCTCTGTGACCAGGGAGGGTGTGGAAACGGCATGGGTGCAAGATGTTTACAAACACCTGCCCTTTCCCAGGACTTTTTCTCTTTCTTCCTGCAAGGGTAGCAGAACTTTGAACTTTATTGCCTTGGGAGGGACGTGTGGCAGAGTAGAAAGCGCAGTGCCGGGAAGTTTTTCTGACTTTTGCTTTGCTGAATCGAAGCTTTGGGAGGAATTTATAAAAGACGCCGTCATTACTGACAGCTCCTGAAGCCAGGCGGTAGGGCAAAGTGACCGGGCTGGTCAGGAACGTCCTCAGGACTGCTCCGGCCATGTCTAATGCTCACACGTTTGGTGGACGGCTTTGCCCAGGGAAATCTTCTCTGCTCTAACCTAAACAAGCCTGTGAGCCCAAGTGACGAGAAATGGAAACTGATTCTTGATCTTCGGACCAAAAGGACAACAAGGAGGAGTGGGGTGTGTGGTGCAGGGAGAGCAGATTCGGCTCCGGTGGACGGGGGTCACCTGGGGCTGCGGCCTCAGAGCCTCTGAATTTAAACGTTTTGTATTTTTAAAGGAAACTAGCCAGTGGCACCAGCACTCGGGAGGCTGAAGCAGGAGGATCACTGTGAGTTTGAGGTCAGCTTGGGCTACCTAGCAAGACCCTGTCTCACAAAAGAGAAAAAAGAAAAGAAAAGAAAAAAAAAGAAACACAAAAGAGGAGGAAAGAGAGAAACTAGAAGCAAATTTTGGTGTGAAATGTCCTGTTTGCTAAATTTGTTGACAACAAATTCAGTTTCAGCAAACTTTGTTGGCCGAAGAAATCACATCTGCCTGACAAATGCTGCCAAGTGTGGGGAAATCAGCCAGGAAGCTAATATCATCGTCATCTCTTTCCCATTCCTTGAAATTCTGATGCCCTTGTCGGACCCACGGCCCGGGCATTGGGTCTCTAACGGCTCCGGGGATTCCCACGCGTGTCCCCCACATGCCTGCGGCTCCAGGGCTGGAGACCCGGCACTGAGGCACCTTTCCTGGAGTCTGACATTACAGGATGTCACGGGCCAGGCCTGCGCACCCGCAATCCCAGCTCCTCAGGAGGCCGAGGCAGGAGGATTGGAGGCTGAGTTCCACCCCAGCAACTTAGCAAGATCCAGTCGCAAATCAAAGGCGGCAGCTGCGGCGGGGGACCTGGCTCAGCAGCACAAGCAGCGAACAAAAGCCGGCACGGTGCCCTTGCTTCTCTGCCTCACTGTGGTGGCCCGGCCCGGCCTTGGAACTGGGCGCTTGGGGCCGGGGACACAACGCAGCTGCAGGGACAGGTCTGTCTCCGCCTGGACCGCCGGCCTCGCCCGCTTCCTTCCTTTGCTGGCAGGTACTGGGGCAGGCGGCAACCTGATGGCCACAGCTGGTCCTGTTTGCCGGTGCAGGCGGGGCCGGGCCGGGCCATGCTTTCCTGGGGAAGGAGGGTCAGGGTCAGGGTTTGCTAAAGGGCTGCCTCGGGCTGGCAGCAGAACAGGCTGAGGAACCAGCAGCCACAATCATCAGGGAGGGACGGGCGGCTCGGATGCAGCCCTGCCGCCCTCTGGCCTCTGGGGCTGACTCTGGCCCTAACGAACCCCTCCCCAGCTGGGGACGGGAGGGAGGAGCACAGGGCCTTCTAGGAGGAAAGGCTCTAGGGACACTGAGTCCTTGTCAGGAGCCGCCAGCCCACATGTGCACGTGTGTCACCCGGCCAAGTGGACAGAGGAGAGTGCAAATGGCCTTGCTCATGCTGCCAGGACTCACAGGTCTAAAAGGGCAGCCACTGCACCTCACATCTCATCACAGTCTTACACAGCTTCCAGTTTTATGAGTCCAGAAATCCAGGCTATACTTGTGTGTGTGTTAAAATTTAAGTACCATAAAATGCACCATTGTAGGTACACAGTTTGGTGGCACTCAGTACATTATTAATTGAAAAGATCCCTCAATGTCAGAGAGGCAGGAAGTAGAAGGGGGAGGGCGAATGACCAGCGGGGCACAGGGTGCTGGTCTGGGAGCAGGGGAGGAGGCAGAGGACAGAGCCACGTGAATGTCCTTCTAGTGCTGGTGAGCACAGGGCCTGTACGGCACCAGTGTGTATCCCTGGAGTCCAGCCGTGCTTTATTCTCACTTCGTAGGTGCTCAGTTGATGTTTGGGGAAGGAAGGAAAGAAGGAGGGGAGGAAGTTGATCTTCCTGGCGGTCTCTTGTTCCTGCCGAATCGCAGGCTGCCTTAAATTTTTTTTTAGCCTTTTTTTTTTTTGGTAGCGGGAATCGAACTCAGGACCTCGCGCTTGCCGGGCAGGCACTTGTGCCACTGAGCTACATCTCCGGCCCTGCCCTAAAATTTAGAGGCCTCGAGCTGTGACTTATTCTCCGTGATTACGAGCAATTGCGAACCACACATTATACACCTGTTACTGACGTGACCCCTGCAGTTTGTGGCCCAGGATCTCGGGGTGCTCTCTGCGCTCGCGGTGAGCACCGAGGTCTCTGCGAGGTGGTGGCCGCTTTGCGCAGCGTCTGGGCCCTGGCTGGGGGACCGCAGGGCCGCGCGCGGCAGGGACTGTGCACCAGCACCCCGGGGTCAGAGGAGTCTCAGAGACGGTGACCCCGGGAGTCCCAGACAGGGCTTCCCGGGCCCCTCCTCGGCCTCCCCCCGCACCTCCCCCGCGGCAGCCGCTGGCCGGGTCAGCTCCGAGGCTGGACCGGTTCAAGGACAGCGGGATCAGACCCCACCCGGCCAGGCGAGGAGCCGCCGGAGTTCAGGCCCACAGCTTTCCGGGCGCGGGGCTCCCTGAAGACCGACAGAAACCGCGTGAGCTCCGTGAGCGCACAGTACAAAACGTGCTTGCTTTCTTTTTAATTTTTATTTATTTATTTAATTTTTTTGCGGTACCGGGGATCGAACTCAAGACCTTGTGCTTGCCAGGAAGGCGCTTATGCCACTGAGCTATATCCCGAGCCCCGCTTTCTTTTTTATTTTCTGGTGAGATCTGAGCTCACGAAGGGAGTGGCCATCACCGCACGGCGGCCTTCCTTGCACCGGGGCCGCACCGCACTCTGCTACTTTGCAAAAATTTCTTACTTCACCGATGCAGGGAAATAAAAGCCGGCCTTTAGCTCCCGTCCTTCCTCCATCCATCCTTCTGCGGAGGGCAGCCCGGCTCTGAGCCGGATGTGTCTCCTTCGCGCTGCTTCCCCACACATCACCTGGAGGGAAGATTTGGAAAAAACGCAAATAGCTTCATTCTGTTCATACTTCCCGCTGTAATCTGCTGCTCTTTCACGTTTCACGTGTGTATAGGAGAGGGGTTCCCATCAGTGCCCACAAGTTCATCCCATGTTTACAAACAGCCTCGTGGAAACCCAGGTGGACCCATCCATTCTCCTACCGGCCTCCAGGGGTCTGAGGTCGGAGGTCCTCTCTGGCTTTTCACTCTTTTTTTCTTTTTCTTTTTCTTTTTTGGTCTTTTTGAGACACGGTCTCCCTATGCAGTTCAGGCTGACCTTGAGCTCACTTTGTAGCCCAGGCTGGTCTTGAACTCCCAAGGATCCTCCTGCCTCAGCCTCCTGAGTACTGAGACTATAAGATGTGTGCCACCACACCTGGCGATTTTTGCTTTAATACTCAGAATATCTTTTTTTTTGAGACAGGATCTTGCTATGCAGTTAAGGCCGGCCTTGGCCTCTATATTTTGTCCGTCCTCCTGCCTCAGCCTTCCGAAAGCTGGGATTATAGGCCTGTGCCACCATACCCTGCTCAAATATCTTTTTGTACATCTCAAAGGTTTCATTAAAAATGCACATTCATAAAATCATTGTTAAAAAGAAAGAATTGAGATGTGTTCTGTACATGTACCTACTCCCTACCAAGAAATCATTAGGTACTGCAAGGTAGGGCTGGGGATACAGCTCAGCAGCAGAGCACCTGCCCGGCAAGCGTGAGGTTGTGACTTTGATTCCCGGTACAAAAAAAAAAAAAAAAAGTCACCTGCAAGTGTGCAGTAAAACAAAAACTGAAAGAGATTATTACAGAGAGCCAATAATCCTCCTGTAGAATAGCTCTGTGCTACATGTTGAGAGATCTTGAACTCTTCTGAAAGTTGAGTCCCTCCAGCTGGAATTACATGTAGCTTTGTTTTCCTTGGGTCATTGGTCACCATCCCTTTTCTTCCCCACCAAACCCCGGCCTCAAGCTCAGACATCCGAGGGGAATTAGTTTTGCTCTGCGGGTCCTGACTCAGGTGAATTTACCTTGTCTCTGCTGGGTGTGGTGGTGGAGACAGTTCGGAAAGGATGTTTGATCTCATAATTTTAGCCTGGACCGCAGCCAGCAAACTCCCAGCCCTTTCTTTTTTTTGAGGGGGGGGGTACCGGGAATCAAACTCAGGACCTTGCACTTGCCAGGCAGTCGCTTATGCCACTGAGCTGTATCCCTGACCCTCCTGGCCCTTTCATATCTAGGTAAAACCTCCTTGAAGTCTGTCTCTGAGCGCCAGCAGGCCCAAAGCTCTGACAGATCCCTGCTGATTCCTGCCGGGGTAAAGAATGTAGGGCTGGTCTCTCTCTCTCTCTCCAGTTTCTCAGTTCTCTTCCTTTCTCTGCCCTGCCTTCCCGAACGCTGCCTCCTCTTCATTTTAAACCACAAACATCCACGTAGACCGCTCACTTAGTCCGCGCTGCAGGCTTCACTGGTCATTCCTGAGGACAAACGGAAAAGGTTTCCGCAGACCAACATGCAAACATCTTTGAAAGGGAGCAGCGGACGTCGCTTAAAATGTCCGTGGGGACTTGTGAGCTTTGCTTGTCGGATTCCTTCTTTCCCACCCTGGGATTACAGGCCTGTGCCACCATACCCTGCTCAAATATCTTTTTGTACATCTCAAGTCTCCTGGTAGTCCTCCTCCCACTCTCAGGCTTTTGGACGGACTAAGGCGCCACGGGGCTGCGCGTCAGCGGCATTATCACCTCTGTTTTGCAAATAAGGAGGGTGGGACCGCGGCAAAGTAGTGCGTGTGGACCAAGGGCCTGGGCAGACGGCGCGGGTGTCGCTGGGAGTACGAACTCAGGGCTGGCGTCGAAACTTACGCTCACAGCCACCACCGAATGCAGGGGCAGTAATGATAGCAGCCACTTACGCGGGCTCCCAGGCGGCCCCTCCACCCCGCCTCCCTCCCCCGAGCTCCAGTTTTGTTACTGCCTGTTCCATACTTTTACTTGGATAGCGAATGGGCCCTTGTGATGGTTTTTAAAAAAATGTTCCCAAATTATTTGGTATAACTTATCCTTCAGGGGGTAGGGCTTTTTTTTTTTTTTTTTTTTT
>NW_004955445.1:5362694-5428082 GCF_000276665.1 Chinchilla lanigera
TTTTTTTTGTCAAGGGGAGGTTGAGATGGGGTCTTACTGTGTAGTCCAGGCTGGCCTTGAACTCACCATGTTGCCCAGTTTGGCCTTGCACTCACTGTGATCCTCCTGCCTCAGCCTCCTAAGTGCTGGGATTACAGGTATGTGCTACCATGCCCAGAAATACATATTTGTTGAACAAACCCGTGCTTTTCTTCCTAAGAGCTGTGTTGCCGTGGTGGGCGTCAGGACTCCTGGGAAGGCAGTGATGAGTCAGAGCGCTCGGAGAACCCAGCGCAATCACAGGCTCCCGGTTGGAGCCTGATGGAGAGGAAGTGATGCTAAGAGGATCCTGTGAGCCTCTACTGTGTTTGACTCCTACTTTTCCAGCAGAGTTTGTGATTTCCGCTTTAACAGAGGCAGGGCAAATAGTAAAATATATTGAAATCGGTTTGTATTAAAAAAAAGAAAACCTCCTTTGTAGTAAGGGCAGTAAATTATAGACACAGGATTCAATATAGGCCATAAATTGAATATTTTAGAGTGAGTCGACTGCTCCTTTGGGGATGAGAGTTTATCTCCTAAGCTTTTGTTCAGTACATCAGGAGTCTTTTCAATAGAACGACCTCCTTGTCTGACAGCTGGACAAGCCTTCGGTGAAGCAAAAGGGTTTTATTGGGCGTGGTTAGCTCAGAACATGGTTCTCTGAAGATACTTTATGACCAGATATTTGCTAGGGTCCCCTGGTAGTCCTGGTTAATTTCAGAATACCCAAGAAAGCCAGACACACACACATGCACACACACACACACACACACACACACACACGCTTTCACTCTGCTTTAAGATGACAAACCAGGGAGCTGGGGATTTAGTTCAGCGGCACAGTGCCTGCCTGGCAAGCGTGAAGTCGTGAGTCCGACTCCCAGTACTTCAAACAAACAAACAAACAAAAAAAAGACGACAAACCGGGAAATGTCACCCAAACAGGAAGCTGGAGGCTATCAGGACTGACGTTAGCGGTTCTTGGGAAGATGTGAGCTCTTGGGAAGATGTGAGCCTGGGAGGATGCACGGAACGGGCCGGAGGTGTGTCATCCAGCAACTCAGATCCATCCAAGTTCATCTTAGAACTCATTCATTTGTCTAAGTTTGGCCAATTTGTCCAGCCCTCTGTCAGCCAGAGTGCGACACACCAGGCAACGGAGCTGTTCGGTGATGAGATGGCCCAGGTGGCTGCGGGGCTCCTGGTGGGTGGACCGGCTTGGGACGGCAGCAGACCGGGCCTCTGGGGTCCAGCAGTGGGAGGGCCCCGACTGTCTCGGAGGAGGAGTGTGATGGAGCTAGAGCCGGCTACTCCAGGACAGAGTCTGGTGTGCAATGGACAGCCTCTGGGGTGACCCGCTGGTCCCCAGCTCCTGCTCCTCGTGCCTGATGGACGTCTCCGAGGACCAGCGGCGCCTGCTGCCTTGCTGTTAGTGAAGAGAATGAGGCAAATGCAAAGGGATCTCACTTTGCGATTAGCTCACAAAACCGCCCTGGCTCTGTGTCCTGTCCTCTTGCTCTCTGGCTTGTTAAGCAGCTGTAGCCACAATCACCCTTAGCGAGTTATGCAGTAATGAACTGACTGAAGCTTCCAGCCAACAGCTAATGAGGAACAGGGCCGCCTGTCCACTAGCCAGTGAAGAGCAGAGCCCTTCAGCCAATGAGGAAGGGAGGCCTTCAGCCCAGTAACCAATGAGAAAGAGAGGCCCTTAGCCCAACAGGCCCAGGGGAATTGGATGTAGCCCATGGAACCACTGATTTTCCTGGAAACGACTTCTGCTCTAGCTGGACCTTATGACTACAGCCCTGACCAGTTCCTGATTTGTGAGCCAGAGGCACCCAGCTAAACCAGGGGTTCCTGACCCAGAGGAGCTATGAAATAACACATGTAGTGCTTTAGATTGCTGCTTTTTGGGACCATTTGTTATTGTATATTGGTTTGCCAAGACCGTGAAGTACCACAAAGTGGTTGGTTTAGAACCACAGAAACGTGTTACCTCACCAGACACCAGAAAAGGCTGCCCTTGGGTGTCAGCAGGTCCCTGCTCCCTGAACGTGCAGGGAACAAGGGACCCCTGGCCTCTCGAAGCTCCTGGGAGCCCCAGGCGTCCTTGGGGTGGCCATGGCCATCTTCTGCCTGTGTCTTGCCATAAAATCTTCCCGGTGCGACTTTCACACTGTAGCAGGGCTCACCCTAATGGTCTCATCGTACCCTGCTTACTTCTCTAAAGGCCTTATTTCCAAACACAAGCACATTCCTAAGTACTGGGGGGACATATCTTTAGGGAGGGACACGGTTCAACCCCGAACAGGCAGCAGTAGCTAACTAATACAGACACAGCTCCCTAGAAGATGTATGGGCACTCACATTAGAAAAAAGAGGCAAGCAGCCGGGTGTGGTGGCACATGCCTGTCACTGCAGCACTCTGGAGGCTGAGGCAGGAAGATCACCATGAGTCTGAGGCCAGCCTGGGCTATGTAGTCAACTCAAGGCCGGCCTGAATGGCATACTGAGCCCCTATCTAAAAAAAAAAGGAGGAAAATGAATGGTAGACAATTAAGAAAAAGTCCAAAGGGTGTAGCAAGTTCTCAGTTTAGTCTACTAGGTGCCCCTATGACAGAATACCTGAGGTGGTCATTTATAAAGAATTTATTGGTTGGCGGTTCTGGAGGCTGGGAAGTGCATGGTCAGGCTGTGGGGTCTCCTCTCCACGGCAGAAGGGGCAAAGGTAGAGTGAGGGAGAGAGAGGGCAAGAGGGCGTGTGATAAACCCACTCTGGAGATAACAGACTCCATCTGTTCCAGAAGTGGGATTACCTCTTAAAGGCCCACTTATTAGTATTGGTACAATGACACTTAAGTGCCAGCGTCTGCTCTGGAGGGGGTGACACTCCAGTGCAGCTGTCCTCTCTGGGAGAGCTGAGCTCTGTGATGTGGGGGGTGCCTGGCCCAGGGGGCTCTGAGCACCTGAAATGGGGCGAGTAAGTGCAAAGCAGGCACTGCGATTTGAAGACTGGGAACTATAGAGCTAGTAACTATTACACATGTTAAATTTTGACTGGATGTGGAAGCAATATTTTGGACATGCACTTCTGGTCTTGGCTGCACTGGGATGAAAGTGGAGATGCTGTCTGCTCACAGCGTCTTTCCTCCATGCAAAGTGGTGACTCCACTCTCTCAGCTGAGGTCCCCAAGGCCCAGCACCCTTTGTCCAAACTGGAGGTTTCAGACCTGCACCTTGCTGGCGGGCTCAGTCCCCGGAGCTGGGCCAGTGTTCACTCGCGTCCCTGTCCCAGCCCTCAAATGCCCTCCCTCCCTGCACAATCAGATCCTCTGCTTTGAGCAGAGCCCTCTTTATTGCCCGGTGGGAAAGGGAAACAGGAGCCAGGGCTGCTCTCAGAGGGTGGGGATGGAACGATGGCCTGCTATTTCTGTACTGCAGGCTGAAGAAGCTGCATTCATAGTTCAATAAATAATTCCTTCACAAATTCATTTGTTCAACAGATATATTTATCGCCGTATTTCAGAACGAGCGCTTTCCCGTAAATGACCTCCGCTGGTTCAGCACGGTGGGGACTGGTCAGTCGTCTGTGCACTTGGGGGAGCTACTGGGGAACAGGTGGTCAAAAAAGACACCACGCGCCTCGCCGGAACTTAGAGCCAGGAGCGAGGGCCACACAAACAGCGATCGCTTTTCCAGTGAGTGCTGTGAGGGGAGCGGAGGGGTGTCCAGGAGCACCGCACCTTGCGTGAGCAAATGTGTGTGTGCGCACGCGTGTGTGCATGGGGGTAAAAATCAAAGGCTCAGATATGCCGAGACCCGAAAGATAGGGGTTGGGCTGTGTCACACGTTGCTGAGCTCTTGGACGGAGTCACCGTCTCTGCTCATTCATGAATTCATTCCACAGATACTTCCTGGTCGTCGCCTGCCTGGCAGGCCCGGGCCCTGACTCCGTGGGGACCGTCACCGTGTGAACCCCGAGGCTCAGCCTGGCCCTGCTGGAGTCTGGGGCTGGCTTGTTCCCCGTGCGGGGACGTCCTGGGGCAGGATAGGTGTTTAGCTGCATCCTGGGCCTCTGTACACATCCGATGCCAGCAGCAGCATCCTTCAACCCTGACAGTGAAGAACGCCTCTGGACGTTGTCCATGAGGTGTTGGGGCAGACTCGACCAGCCACAAATCAGGGACTGAAGCAGATTGTACCTACCGTCCTGTCCGCGGGGAAGACAACGTTAAAGCCGGTTAAGGGGAGAGAGAGGGCAGGCAGCCCTGGAGCGGTGGGACTTAATCAGAGCAGGGGTGAAGACCAGCTGGAGCCAGTGTGTTCCCGGGGCGAGTTTCTAGGCAGTGGGCACAGCCAGCCCAGGGGCGAGGAGGTGGGCCTCCAGCCCTTTGCATCAGAAGATAAAAGGAGGTGCTGGCTGGTTCTCAGGCAGCCACTTTGGGGAGTGAGGCTGCATGCCACTGGGGTCCCTGGACGTTTGCAGCGGGGGTTGGAGTTATGTGTTCCCTTATTTCAGACGAAGGAGAGAGAAGGAGAAGGTACTGATGGTGGAGAATAGCAGAGGGATTTGCACGAGGCTGCCTAACCCGCCACCCGCTCAGCCCGGGCCTCAGCCAGAGAGCTGCGCCGGCCTCACGGTCACCGCATCGCTGTGGCGCGTTGGTGCGCGGCTCTGAAGCCCCTCAAGGGTACATCGAGCTCCGTCATCTTTGCGCCTCTAGAGGTTGTCGCAGGGCCCCGTGTTTAAGAGCAGCAGAAGGCTTCGAAGCCCAAAGCCCGTGCGCTTGAACCTTGGCCTTGGGCGGTCGCCTGGCTGAGCCGCTGCCTGGCGAGCCCGGTGCGGCCTGGGTAGCCTGGGAGCACGGAGGCGGGGGCCGCTTCTTCCCGACCGGATCCTCCGGTTTCTCAGGAGTTCAGCTGCTGTTCCCAGCGCTCTCCACCGAGGGGTGAGCGAGAGCTTCGAGGCGGCGGGGAAGGCAGCACCGAGCTCGCCGAGAATCTGTGCGTTCCGTTACGCAGGACGCCGCCAGCGCTTTGGACCGTGTTTCAGCATCCACACGATAAAGAGGCGCGCCTGCGCGGGTACGCTTGTGTAAACAAGCAGACAGAGGTCACCGGGGGTACAGGTAGGAGCACGCCAGTCACCCCAGGACTCTGAACCAGAGGTGCTGACCTTGAGAGCCTTCACGGGGTGTCTTCTTATCCCCGAGCCTGTCCCCTCAAGGACCGTGCTGATTATTTAAGCAAGATGGGGCCCAGAAGCTGCGGGAAACAGCTGTTTCAGGTGGTTCCGATGTGTGATCAGGTCAGACAATGCTTCTCAGAGTTAAATGTGCATCCTTACCAACAAGGCTCTTGTTCAAATGCAGACCTAGCGGGCATGGTGATGCAGGGCTATAATCCCAGCACTGTGGGAGGCGGCGGTGGAGGGCTGGCATGTTGGAGCTCAGTCTGAGCAACTTAGTGACTTAGTGAGATCTTGCCCCAGAATTAAAAAAAAAAACAAACAAACTAAAATGAGGGCTGAGGTTGTAGCTCAGTCCAGGGTTCATTACCCAGTACCACAAGGAAAAATAAAGCGGCCAGTTCTGTCCAGGAGCCGGGGTAGGTTTGGTTCCAAGATCCTGCCTTTGTCACAGCTGCTAGGTGACGCGGGAGCTATTGGTTGGGGGCCCGCAGCTGGAAGGGCGGAGGTTTGCAGCTGGTTCTCAGATGATCCTTAGCATGGCAGCAGCACCCTGAGCCTCAGGCTGAGCTGTTCCTGGGGGGCCTATTCTAAGCCTCCTGCATCCCGGGGCCACACTAGCTGGCCGTGATACCCAGCCCAGACCGGACGCAGCCGAATGCAGTTTGAGAAGCCCTGGTTTATGTGGGAGCGGCTGGCTTTCCCTCCAGAGGCCCCTTGCCCACCTTCCCGGAGCCCCTTCCTGCAGAGGCCCACCTCAGGAGCCGCCTCTGTCACCCCGGCGTGGCAGCGCTGGGTTCAGCCGCTGTGACAGGAGGTTTCTCTTCCTATTGAGAGGGCTGACAGGCCTCCCATCACAGCTTGACTGGCAGCCCCCTAATCAGCAGCAGGAGAATGGTGCGCCTCTAGAATGATGTTTGCTCTGTAAATATTTGACATTATCTACCCTGAAAACCTGAAAGAGAACTTCATTTTTCTTTCTTTTTCTGGGAATACAGCAAGTCACAGAACACCCATAAGTATAATTAGTCTGCCAAGGGAGCTTCTGATTGGGGCTGGGGACTTCGCGGGTGGGAGCGATCGCTGGCGTCTTTGCCTCTGCCTTTGCCAGAGATGAGGGCGGCTCACCCGTGGCCGTGGGACCCGACTGTCTTAGGTGAGGCCGTGCGGACGGTCACCTGGCACAGGTGCTCATCCGGAGCTCTGGGCGGGGTCCTGCAGAACGAAAGCTTCCAGGGCTGCTCGCCTGTTGAGAGGTGCGACCTTCCTGCCTCTAACGTTAACCTCATGTGTGGAGACAGCTCAGAAATCTTTAGGGCGCGGGTTTTGGCCCAGAACAGACTGAGGTTCCATTTTTCCTTTATAAGTTACCAGCGGTGTGATTTTGGAGGAGGACCAGGTCTCTCAAGAACCAGAGTAAGTGTTCTCCGATGTGTGTGTGTGTGTGGTACCCGGAATCAAACTCAGGACCTTGCACTTGCAAGGCAGGTGCTGTGCCCCTGAGCTGTATCCCCGACCCATCACCGATGTTTGAATGTGTACTGTACCAATATGCTAAGGCAGTAGGGTGCGTTCGGGGTAACGGCACATACCCTATTCTCTTCCTGTCCATTCTAACCCTGCACATTGCTCATGGACGGGTGAACCGGGGACGGATGGCTGGGGATGGTGTCTCACCCCAGGGCCGAGGTGGAGGGGCCACCCTGCTGCGTGACCTGTGGCTGTCCCAGTCTCCGTCCATCCCCTGCGCCCTGGGCCCGACCCACGCTCTGGGTAATGTGCAGGGGCTTGGAGAACTCAGGGGGTTACGTCCCAGGCCTTTCCTATTCCCTGCACACCTTCACCGCCCTCCTGTCTTGCTGTGGCTGCAGGACACGCGCTGGGCTGTCCGGGGACCTGCTCCCTGGTGTGGGTGGGAGAGAAGCAGGCAGCACCCGGAGGTGAGCCCGGATGTGAAAGGGAAGCCCAGGGTCTGACTCAGGGCCAGGAGACTTCCTCCACCGAGGTCAGAGTGGGCCCGACGGAAGCTGCAGGGGGAACAGAGTGGGAAGAGGTACAGGGAGGGCACCGAGGCCAGAAAGGGCTGGGGGTTGCTGGAAGGGGGGCAGTTGAGCTGGAACGTAGAATGTGCTGGAATGCCCGCAGCCGGAACAGACAGTGTCTCAGGCTGCCGGGACCTTTGCATCATGTCCCCAGGACCTAGAGCCCTTAGAAACCATGGAACAAGAGTGAAGGCAGCTGGGGGCGCTGGGGGACAGGACGCTCACCTTTCCACCCTACCATGCTGTCGTGTGCGTTCCCAGATTGCTTGCATTTCCTTGGGGACACGAGGGCCCTGGACGGGGAAGGGAGGAGATGCCAGGTCACAGTGCACCAGGAAGACCGTGAGTTCAAGCCCTCTCTCAGCGTCAGCTTTCCCTTAGTGAAACCCTGTCTCAGAACACCAAACAGAAATGATATAGTTAAATGTGAAGAGCCTGGATTTAACCCCTAGTATTGAAGGGTATATAAAATATAAAGTGCTAGCTTGGTGGTGTGGTGCATGACTGCCATCCCACCCTTGGGAGGGTGAGGTAGGAGGATCACTGCAAGTTCGAGGCCAGCTTGAAGTACCTAGTTGAAACCCTGTCTCAAAAGTCCACAAATAACATTTGGCGTGTGATATATACCATTGTAAGTGCTAGTTGCTAATTTCAGTGCAAGTAAGGAAAGCAGGCATTAATCCATCATGATCACACAAATAGCACAGCTGTCATTAGTGCCACTGGGCTAAGCCCTAGAGGGACTTCTGCTACTTCAGGGAACACTGGGACATGTCCTGAGAACGCTGTCTCACTCGTCCCCAAAACTGTTATGGTGGCTACTTCATTTGATTTTTAATTTTTTTTTTTTTTTTTTTTTTTTTTTTTGGTTTTTCTCCGGTAACGGGAGCCGAACTCACGACCTTGCGCTTGCCAGGCAGGCGCTTTTGCCGCTGAGCTAAACCCCCAGCCCCGGCTACTTCATTTGAATGATCTCTTTTTTTGTTTCGTTTTATTGTTTTGAGACAGGGTCTCACTATGTAGCCCAGGCTGGCCTTGAGCTCACTATGTAGCCCAGTGCGCTCATAGTGATCATTCTTAGTGATCCTCCTGCCTCAGCCTCCCGAGTGCTGGGATTACAGGTGTGCGCCACTGTGCCTGGTCCATTTTAATGATTTCTTAAGAAATCACTTTTGGCTTCTTTCACACATTGTGTTCATGCTACATTGAGATGTTTCTTGAAAAAATAACCTCACTCTCAAATAGAAACCTGGACAATACACTATAAAAGCATGGGTGGGACAGAAATTGTAGAAGGAAGGCAACAACATGAAGAGGCCCGCTACCCGACTCTGTGTTTTTCTGGGTTTTGTTGCTGGTGTTAATTTTCAGCAGACCTGGGCTTTGCCTTCTTCAGGGATGCATCATGCTCTCTCTTCTGGGTTCACAGAGAGTATCCCAGGCCCCAGAGCACAGTAGGTACATAGTAGGTATGTAGTAGTTCCTGAGCAAAATTGAATATACCATATAGAAAAGGTAAACTATGACATTTAAAAATATGAAGATGATATATGCTTATCATAAAATATTTTGGAAGTTAAGAAAAAGTATATAAGGCTGGGTGTGGTGGTGGACTCCTGTAAGCCCAGCACTCAAGAGGCTGGGGCAGGAGGACTGCTGTGAGTTTGAGGCCAACCTAGCCTATGCAGAGTTAGAGGCCAGGCTGAGCTGCATAGTGAGACCTTGTCTCAAAAAAAAAGCATATAGTAGAATATAAAAATAAATATCATTCAGAATTTTACCACTGTTAACATATGGATGTCCTTTTTCCACTTTAGGTTTTTTTTTTAACAATTTCATAAATTTTACTGAGGAGTCAGCACAAATAGCTCATAAAATTTATGAAACAATGTTCAATTCATTAATAATCATGGGCACCTTAGGTGTTTATATTTATTTATTTATTTATTTACTTTCATCTTTTTGAGACAGGGGTTCCCTATGCAGTTCAGGATGGTCTTGAGCTCACTTTATAGCTCAGGCTGGACTCCAAAATTGCAATGATCCTCCTGCCTCAGCCTCCCGAGTGCTGGGATTACAGGCGTGCGCCACCACACCCAGCCTCCACCTTAGGTCTTACTGTCTGTATGGTTAGCCTTCAGTATCAGCCAGGGACTGGTTCCGGGACTCCCATGGATTCCAAAGTCAGAGGGTGCACAAGTCCCTTCTGCAGAAGTGTGCAGTGTTCGTATACACACAGGTGCAGCATCCTGTGTGCATTAAATGGTCTCCAGGTGACCTGATGCCTAATACCATGGCAGTGCTCCGCAAATGGTTGTTAAGCTGCATTGTCTGGGGGACAAGGGAAGAAAAACGTCTGCCTGTATCAGGGCAGCTGTCATCTCTGGACTGAATATTTTCCATCTGTGGTTGCTGGCATCTGTGAAGGCAGAACCCATGGTGTAGAGGCATGGCTGTGTTCTTTGCCTGTCTTCTTTTTCATTTTTTAATAAATATATGTGGCTATTTTTTACATAGATGAATTCATTTAATCAACTGAAGGAAATACACATTTCCATTGTAAATAAAGGGAATTTAGGCACAAGAGTCAAGTAATCTAGGGGCTGATTTTATTTTATTTTATTTTATTTTATTTTATTTTATTTTATTTTATTTTATTTTTGGTTTTTTTGAGATAGGGTCTTGCTATGCAGTTCAGGCTGGCCTTGAACTCACTTTGTAGCCCAGGCTGGCCTTGAACTCACAATGATCTTCCTGCCTCAGCCTCCTGAGTGCTGGGATTACAGGCATGTGCCGCTATGCTCAGCTTAGGGGCCAATTTTATAAGCACAGAAATTTTTTGTGCCTGTGCATTATTCTGTCACAGAGGCCCCAGAATTTATTTAATCTTTTGCCTGTTTTGGAACACTTAGGGTCTTGCCAGTTTCCTGCAATTATAAGCAAGGTTATGATGAGACTCTTATTAAATAAATCTCAGGGCACACTTTCAATTCTTTTCTAAGGAAAACTCTCTAACAGAGCAATTAACCAAGGGGCATGCACATTTCAGAGGAACCGATAAATTCTACTTAATCACCTTCTAGAAAGTTCCAGTCTACTTTTGCTTCCAGTGGTGGTGTCTGTGGTGAGACTTCTCTGATTTCTCCAGTGATGGCAACATTTTGTTTTATTTTTGTCAGTTTGTAAGTGAAAATGATTTCTTCTGGCTTTACTCTATGCATCTTTGGTTTTTACTCACTTGACATTTTCTTAAATGTGTATTAACCATTTGAGTATATTTGTGTGCTCTTCTATCATGAATTTTGCCAGTATTTTTCTATTTGGGCATTTATTCATTTTTTCAGGGCTATAGAACACTATTTTTGTCATTAGTTAGATCAGCCACCATGAATCATATATTAGCACAAATAATTTCCTGCTGTTTGTGACTTTTCACTGTATTTACAGTGTTTTTTGTTTATTGATTTTTTTGACTCCTGGAGTTTTAGTTTTTATTATTTCTTCTTTTGTATTTAAAAATATTTTATTATCTTTTTGGTACCAGGAATCAAACTCAGGACCTTGCTCTTGACAGGCAGGTGCTTGTGCCACTGAGCTACACCCCCAGCCCTTCTTTTACATTTAAAGTGGAAGTAATTTAAACCTGGGAATTAAAAGCTTTTTAGGCTAGGAACAACTTCCTCCCTAATATCAGCCATCTGTTCATTTTTCCTCTACTTGTTTTATGATTTTGGTTTTAGATTTAATTCACTTAAAGTATATTGTATAGTGTGATATAGAGACTTGACTTTTGGATAAGTTTGCCATTGTTCTAAGTGCTGTTTTATTGGATATTAGTGCACCTTTTCTCCAAGAATTTAAAATTCTACATTTATAATATGCTAAGGTCTTATTTAACATTTAACATAAGCCAGGACATTATTTTATTTTACACTGTGTTGTCTGATCACTCTTGAGCCAATCCAGCATTTAAAATTATGATAACTTTATGGTATTCTTCTGTACTAATAGGGACATCCCCTCATCCTAGTGTTTTGGTACTTTATCTATCTGAAGTCTTTGTTGTTTACATTTGAAAAGGCAATATATGCACTTAGTAAAACCCTCAACACAATTGTCTGATTTTAAGTGCTTGGTTTGTTTATTACGGCAACAGGAAAGACAGATCGGATGCCTTCGGGACTTGCTTGAAAACCCTCGGTTGTCCTGCCTGCCTGACCCGTCCTGCTCAGGAATCCTCCCCGGCCCATCCCTGGACTCCCCTGGCAGATTTAGGCTGTGGGTGGGCCGGGGAGCTGTGGGATGTTTCAGAGATTGTGAACAGGGATTCCCCGGCTTCATCACATCATTCGTTCACTTGTCAAATCTTACTGGACACCCCTGCGTGACAGGCACTATGCTTCTCACAGCGTGTGCAAACAAGACGGTAGTTTCTGCCTTGTACGGTGGCTTGTGAGGGAAACTGAGCCCAAATGACCCAAGATCCTACGATTAGGGTTCAGTGGGAGGTGTGAACAGGGCTATTGTATCTCTGGCTTCAGGCACCTGTCACTCTACCCCTCCTATGTTCTCAGGCTGCCGAACCTCTGGACAGGTTGGAGGTTTGGAGAACTAACGCATTCCCATCCCATGTGCAGTAGCTTTCACTAATGACTGAGCCAGGGAGGTGTGTGAATACCCCAGCTCCCTCGTCCCTCAGGTGGGTGCCTGGGGCAGGTCCTCCAGGCATCTTAGAGCTCCCCAGTGGCAGTGAGCCCTACTGCTCCAGGTGGCAGTTGTTCTTAAGGCCCCTGTTTGCATGGTTACCTCTCCTGTTTCCCTCCTGTTAGTTCTCCTTCGCTATAATGAAATACCCGAGATAAGTGACTTATACAGAGAAAATGTTTATTTTGGGTCACAGTTTTAACATTTCAGCCCATGGTTGGTAGGGCCTGTTGTTTTAGGCATGTGGTGAGGCAGGATATCACGGCAGGTGTGCATGTGTAGTGGAGCCATGCAGCCTACTTCATGGGCCAGGAAGCAAAAGAGAGAGAGAATGGGGCTGAGACCCACCATCCCCTTTGAAGGTGCACTCCCAATGACCTAAAGACCTCCCCTGAGGTCTCACTTTTTAAAGGTTCCACCACCTCCCAATAGTACCACCTGGGCACCAAGCCTAAGCACATGGGTCTTTAGGGAACACTCAAGATCTGAGCTGTAGTAGCTTCCTCGTCCTCCCTCAGGATTTTCTAGATCCCTCCTACATGAATCCGTCACATCCTCATCCATGGCTTGTTTCATAGGAAATCAGTCCAAGACAAATGGAGATCCTGCTGTTGGAGGACCTTGCTTTAGGATTGGCCAATGCCGGGCTGAGATCCAAATCTGGCTCACTGTTTGTTTTTGTAAATAAAGTTTTATAGGAACACACACAATCTATTATTTATTATTTAGTGTTGTCTAAGGCTGCTTTTGCTTTATAATGGTGGAGGTGGGTTGTTTGGTTAGAGACTGATTGGCTTACAGAGATGAACAAGACCCTTGGTTTTGAGCAAAACGACGTGATCTGATTGGCTTCATTAGATGGTCACACCAGCTACTGTGTGGAGAGGTGATGAGGGGTTGTAGGGCTTGAAGGTGACAGGTGGGGGACCAGGTCAGCCCGCACTGAAGTCTAGGAGAGATCAGGTGAACAGATTGAAGTTGTGTTATATGATGATTAATTTTGATTGTCAACTTTGCTTGCATGGAGAAATGCCTATGAAATTAGTAGAGCACACTTCTGAGTGTGTCTGAGATGATTGGCATGTGGGACAGCCAGTGGAATGGGCCGATGTGTCCTGGATGTTGGAATCACCTCCAGTGAGTGGGGTTCTTGGATGGAACAAGAGGAGAAGAAGGAAGAAGCCACCAGTACAGGCAATCTTTCTGCTTCTGGCTGCCACAAGGCGAGTAACCTTCTCTCTCAGTGTCTTCCTTCCACCCTGATATTTCTACCTTGAGGCATAGACCTCAGAGCAATAAAGCCAGCTGACCATGGACCGAAACCTCTAAAACCAGGACACAAACCTGTCCTCCTTTAAGTTGTTATCCTCAGGCATTTTGTGACAATGACAGAGCGCTGATGAACACAGGTATTGTGAGGGTAGAAACAACAGGGCCTGTTGGTGAATGGGGTTGCAGGGAGGGCTGGGGGAAGGCTGCATTCCCGTGTGCTTTGGGTCCCTTTGAGAACTGAGTTCTCCTTTGAGAACTCAGTGATGGCACAGTTTTTACCATTGACATCTTTTTCTTCTCAGGTTGGTTCGGGCCATCTCTGTGCTTGTGTGGTCCTTATACTCATTGTGTTCTTTGCCTTTTGGAGTCTTGCTTTATGTCACAGAGATAACCTAAGTCCGAGCCTGGATTTTAAGAGTTTGACTCACAATCCTGCTCTCATAAACCATGATTACGTTCATTCATTGGTGTGGCCCTTGACGCGGCACATACTAGATGCTCAGTAAATATCCACTGAGTGAAGACCAGGAACTCTTTGATTTGGTCCAATCTTCTCATCCCAGTGCTCTGGCTGCTGCCTTCCCTGCCCCTACCCGCCCTCCTTCTCTAGTTTGGCCTCTCCCATGTGTTGGCTGGATGTGAGGTCACGGCAGTGACGGTGATAACAAGAGAGACCACAGCCGCCACCACTTAACAGGCACGGGTCTGGTGCAAGTATGCACCCCGGGAGCTGTGAGCGGGCTGCACCCAGGCCACAGGTCGTTTCTGGCAGGGCTGCAGTGTCTGCTCGGCAGCTGGTGTGTGACACAGGGTCCAGTTCTCCTAGGACATTAAAGGATGTGGAGGGGAGTGTGTAGGGCACCTGAGTGTTCAGCAGGGCTATCGCACCTCCGCCGCACCTGCCCTCGGCCTTGCAGCCTTGAATCTGCGAGCAGACACCCCTGCCTCTGCAAAGATGACTTCATACATTACTCAGGCACAAGCTGTCCAGATGGCAGCACAGGCAGAGGCAGCCCAGAAGCCAAGTGAGGGCGTGCTGGCACCTGTGAAAGAAAACCCGATGGAGATGACAGAAGATGCCCTAAGTGGGTCAGCGGGTCAGCAGCACGGCAAGGAGCCACCAGTGAGTCTCCGCCGCCTCCCCTGGGGCCTTCATCTCACTTCCCCCCTCTCTCTCGTCTCTCTCCCCTCTTGGCATCTTTAAAAAACACACATAGGCAGAAATCAATCCATCAAATGTCATTACAGATTTATTAAGCCTGATGTAGAAAGACATTTAACAGTAACATCTCCGGAAAGCATAAAAAGAGCACTTCTATTCAGACTTGTGCTTTGAAAATCTAAATATATTTTTATCATATAAATAATTCTTTTCATGTTTTAAGTGCATCTGTGTTTTTTTTTTCTTCTCTCTTTTAATTTTAATTTTTTTTTTTTCAATTGGCTAAAGCGGAAGTCGGCCTTGACTGCGACGAAGCCATTTGCAAAGCTAATGGTGTGGAGGGGCTTGTCTCTGCTCCACCGGATCAGCTAGGTCTCAGAAAGGTGGTTCAATATCTGCAGCATTAACATGAGGGACAGCCTCCAGCAAAATCATAATTGAACACACCCAGGTCCTTAATGTCGACAGCTGGCTTTCCTGATGTAAATTACGATAAGGTTTCAGATGGGAACAGTCTTTTTCCAATAACTGCTCCGTGGAAATAAAAAAAAAGAGAGAGAGAGACTTTTTTTTTCACCACAAAGGAAAGTTACCAGGTTTAAAAATGTAAATAATATACTTATAGAAACCTTTTCTGATGGAAATGAGGGCCTCCGTACAACCTTGGCGAGTGTGTTGTTAGTTTTGCACAATAGCTAAAAGAAGTAATATCTATTATTTAGGGCTTTAATTACAGTTCTCAAAGTAGAGTGATTTTCTTTCAAAAAAAACCTCTTTAGATGTAAAAAATAATGGCTTTTGTGATAGAATTTAAGGGTTTTCTTCCTCTCCACCATCAGAATTTATTTCTAGTGATAAAATGGTATTAAAACCCTCTTATTCTCCGGCAATTTCCACGCTGTAGGATCACACAGAGGCACACGTCTCGGCTGCATCCTAAGTCACTTTTATCCAGCATGGGCTGATCTGAAATGTTGCTTGTAGTCTGATTTAGGTTGTATGGGTGGTAAGACCAGATTGCTTATAATTAGGAGGGATGACAGGCTGGTGGCATCAAGGGATAAAAGAAGGCGCACCTGTTCTGAAAAATCCTTTCATTCTCTCCAAGCCAGAAAAACATCATTTCCGGCTGCACTGTCTGTCTGTGGGCTTGAAGACGTGGCGAGAAGCCTTTGGAAATCTGCAAATAGTTACCGTAGCACTGAGGACAGTGGCAGGATGACAGCAAGGGGACGAGACTGTGGCCAGCCCAGGGAGGAATTTTCTAGATCCAGAGAAGTGGGCGCTGCTGCCTATCTGTTATGAATCCGTTTGGCCACAGGGTGGTATAATCTTCCTAGCAGAAAAGTTTGTTTTTTTTTTTTTTCTTTTTCATTGCAAGGACAATTTATAATCATCAAAAACAAGTGAAACATGGTTTTGATTAAAACAGCCTGTTGGCTCAATAATCTCTGTAATTTTAAAAACATCCTTAATGCAGAAGAAGAACTTCGATGTCAGGAATGGCCTGGGGCCCCATTACAACGGGAACCGAATAAATAAGGGGAAGAATCGCAAGGTCATAAAAACAAAATTAAGCTAATGTTTCAAATTTTGACAATTATGAATTCTTCCTCTAAGAAGACGTTAAAAAAATTTTCAGGCACTATTAGATAACATACAAAGAGGATAATTCTACATGGAGAAGTTTGCAGTTTTCCCACGGGGTAAAGCATGCCTTGAAAGGAAAACTCTGAATTAGGACGATGGTTCCTCCCTACGTCCAGCAACTGGACGGGACTCATGCAGACAGACAAACGTGGTTCTTAGAATTTCTTTGTAAACGCAGATCTAATTCTTTCAGAAGCTATTGAAAGAAAATGATCAGGAAAAAATTACAAGCATATTTTTTTTTTCTATACAAAAGAATTCCCATTGTGGGCCAGTTTGGTAGGAAACAGAAACAAAGCAAATATAACAAAATCTGTGTTCGTACATGGCGATATAGTTAGTATATACAAATATGTACAGTATAAAAATGCAACGGAAGGCTTACGTTCCAGCCATCCAAGCTGCCTTATACACAAGGAAAACAGCCTGGGTTTTCTTCCTAGTATACAGGCGAATGTCTTATATACAGCATGCAGGTGATAGAAAATTAGTGCGCTTGCTCAGAAACATTCTACAGGTAAAGTTGCAGCTGTTTGTCTTCGAAAATGACTGGTCTGCTTTCCTAATACAAAAACGTGTTTGTCTTTCTTCCCTAGCAAATAAACACTTTCCTGCAGAGCGAGGATGAATGTGATTCGTGAAACTCTGACCCATTTCTACCACTGCCCTTTAGAAAAGAAACAGACTCCAAATCCGGAATTAATGCAAGGGGACATATACATAACGTGAATATGTTGATGCTGGATTTCCTAAAAAGTTACAGGAGCTCTACAGAGCAAGAACCAGTTGACCATTAGAGATTGTATCTGGTCAGCTAGCTTCTTGATTTTAAATGGGCGTGGAAGCAGACAGTGCCTGGCTATTTGGAATCAAAGCTGGAAGGGATTGGAAGGCTGTCCTCAGAGACCAAAAAGTATATGGTAGCTGGGCTATAAGGACATTTGCGAACATTGGGCTGAATGAGATTTTATTTTTTTGCATCGGTGTTTTTGACTTGTATTGCATGTTTTCAGCATTTCAAGACAGGAATGCTTCTGCAATATTTATCGCAATGTTGGATGGGGGCAGTTTGTATTTTTCCTTTTTAGACTGGTCAAATTTTGTGTACTTTAAAAATGTACATGCACATTTATAATTCTGGGACATTATGTGAGTCACCTGGAAGGGGAATATATTAGTGGACTAGTCGTCACATTTGAACCGTAAGAGTATGATTGTTCATTCTGTAAATAGTAGCTATTGTCTGAGGACTGATATCCAAATATAGGTTTCAGGTTCAAGATAATTCAGTGGACACACTGAAATTTATTTTCTGAAAGGGTTGAAGGGAGTGCTTAGATTTTGTTTTTTTAAGCAATGCATTTCTTCAAATATTTCAACTTCTCCTGGGGATTCTACCAAAGAGTTACTCCTTGTACTTCCAAAAGCCGTTTTAAGCAAATAAACATGATCCAAAGGGCTGTATTTGATCTTTTTCAAACAGACCGTATTATAAAAGGCTCAAATGATAATCATATGGCTATCGATAATATCATTTGTTTGTTGAAGTGCATCAAGTCAGGGTATCATTCCTCAAAGAACCATTTTGCTTGGAATATATTTTTCCAAAGGAAATGGACAGTCTTGTTGCTAAAACAGCATTGCATCTGGTACTGGCATTTTAAAACAGTCCTATTCTAATCCATAAAACATTTCTAGTTTTCCCTGAAGCTTTGGGCTGCCTTGCGCATGAATAATTTTTGGAGAAACACCCACGCCCGTTAGCCCATTGTTCATAAACTACGGGAGGAAGATTAACTAGAGCCTGGAAATTGTAGATGTGAGGCTGCCTCTGAATCTGTCACAGGAAACCAAAGGGGATAAGTGGCTTTTCCTCTGGATGAAGAGGTAAAATTCCACTGTAGAAATTCTAAAGATGATTCACAAGTTTCAAAATGTTTAATGCTTTTCTGCAATGGAAACCCGTCTCTCTTTCTGGGGGGATGGAAATTTGTATCTCTTTTTCCAGCTCAATCTTTGTCCAAAAGTATTTCCTAGATATTTGGGAAAGTGCCACATAGAAGAAAGGAGAAAATGAAATTAGCATTTTAACATCTCACAGAAAGAACAAAATCTACTGAAAGTTCACTTTTGATTTTTTCTTTGGGCCTAATGCATCTTCAAAATAGGTACTACTTTTGTTATTCCTTAGCACTACATATGTGCATATGTGTGCGCAAGCCTTCGATATATTTCCTTATTGTTATGTTAGCGTTCATCTATGCACTACTGTTGTTGTTGCAGAGAAGAGGGGACAATGTGAAATGACACTCTCATGTCTTCTCAGAAACAAAAAACATTTAGTAAGCTAAAGAAGTGAAACACCAAAGAAAAGGTTTGAGCATTGTCAAGCGATCTGGGAAGGGACAAATAGAAAAGCAACAGAATTCAAGTATCTGGTGAGGCCTGTAATCTTTGGATTTACTGGGAAAAATTTCAGAAAATCAAAACCTCCTACTGCTGTGCTCTCCCTAGGCCTTGGAGAACAACAGTAAAATTCGTGTGTGTGTGTGTGCATGCGCACACACGTGCGGGTACATACATACCTACACACCCACACCCATGTTCCTCTTCACTATGTAGCCAGAGTTACATAAGTGCTTCCCAAACATATCACTGCATTTGTTTTCTGCATTTCAACTAGGTTCAGAGGCTTTTGCCTATAAAATCTCTCCTATTAACTATGCAAGAGTGAAATACTGAGCAGGCACATTTTTGGGGTGTATTTAAAAAATCTATTTGTGGTTTGAAAAAACCTCTATGGGGACTGTCTGGGCTATGCAGTTTATTCCATGATTATATTCTGTTTTTAGGCCTTGACCTATTTTTTAAAGCTATTTCCTCCCTGTTTGCTTTGCAGAAGGAAAATTCTTTATTCTGAAATACTCAGATTTTGACCCCATGTGAGCTCTGCCCCCAGCTGCTTGGGTAGCACTACACGGGGGAACAGCTCTCAACAGGAGGAGGGCCAGGATGTCATATGGATGTCACTGTGCCATTTCCTGGAACCTAGAACAGTGCCACACACCTCGGGTTGCCCAAGATCTATTGAGTGAATTTGTGGAATAAATTGTGCCTTGTGCCTCCAGTGTTTTTAATATGCTGTGTATTTGGTAGATGTGCTGAACTACAAAATGGGGCCAAATACATAAAATTTAAATATTTGTAGATAATTTTTGTAATGGCCATTTCAGTTTTTAGTCGGTTGGTGGCCTTAGCTGGAAGCAGGGGAAAGGGAAGAAGAAGCGGTCTGTCCCTTCTGTCCCTACTACCAAGGGGCGGGTGCAGTGGAAATGCTTGAGAGTAATTTGCATGATATTTGCATGACATTCCTTTCGCTTCCTATAGTTCCAACCTTTCTCAACTACTGTGATTCAGAAAAAGGAAGGAAGTGGTATGCAAGAGGATTAAAAATGTTCTCCTGAATGCATGCTGTTTAGTTTTTCTCTCCAGGAAGACGTTTCTAGAAGCCTCGTAGGGCTTGCCAAAGGAAGACAGGCCTGGTCTCTAGAAATACATGGAGAGCTGTTTGTATCTCACAGCGCCAGCCCAGATCCTGCTTTCTCAGGAGAACATTAGCAGCTGTCCCTCAGCGGTGACATTCACAGTTGCCAAGTGAGGATTCATGAGTCTTACCAAATTTATCAATATTTTTGTCTCTCGCCTCCCACCCTACCCCATCAGAGAAATTGCACTAGCAAAATCATATAGATTATTCGTGGGAGCAGATGATTTATTATTATTTTTTTTTCTTAGAAGGGAAATGATTTCCAAGGAGCTTAGAAGTATTCGGTTTTCCCCCAGCTGAAGCACGAGCTCAGAATTTGCTTTTGGATGGTTGTGGCAGGATCTGAATGATGTCACTTTATCTGATAACCCCGGGTTGGAGCAGGCAATTTTCAACAACTTCAGGAACCTCAATGCTAATACATTGATTTTCCTCTAATAGAATTTTGTTGTCGAAGGACAGAGCGCAGTACAGTCCACCTTTCAATCCTAACCTATCCGAAGACTGTTCCTTTCCAGTTGAGTTCTATTCATTTCTGGTTGAATAGGTTACGCAAAGACAGACCTCGCTGTTCTCAATTCACTTTATGATCCTCCCATCATAAAAAATAATATCAGCACCTTGCTTTTCATGTCAGAACTACATTTGAGCCACTATTCCCTATGCCCATGAGTAAATCCCATAAAAGCTGCCCCGTCGTACTGTTGCTATTTTTCCTTGTGGGTGATTGATTGATGGATGAGTGCTGACACTTCAATGAAGCTATTTCGACTGCCATCTCAATCCGATGATGTGAGGGGTATATTTTCTGTCCATGCCTCATTACTTCAGAATGACATTCCTGGAACTTCATTTACTTTTTTCCTCCTTCCCTGAAGCGCCATATTTTTTCCCATCTAGGTTATGCATGCCATAAAAAAAGCAATTTGCCATTATATGTGGCATAAGGGCAACACTTTCCCTAGGAGGTAAATAAGAAGTTTTTTTTTTTTTTTAAATCCCAATGTTGAATTTAGGGATCATGTTAAAATTTCCCAAACAATTCCAACAGGCAGCTTTTATGAGAAACAGTGAAGAGGATATATTTGGTTTCATCTTGTCAGTGTTGAGTATTTTTTAATAACCTTAGTAATTAAAGCAACACCACATGATATTTCATTTGTTTCTCAGTCATCTAGCTCCCTGTGTTGCGCCTAGACTAGTTTAAATATTTTACCTCTAGCTGAGTAGCAGTTTACAACACTATCCAGACTTATTCGTCCTTTGAGAATAAGGAAATTCATTGTTTAAATGCAATGATGGATTTATCTATTATAGCTTGTTTTCCGTTGTGTAGAAAATGCTCAACTAGAATAAATAGATCTACCCCTGCATTTCCAAACCATGTACTAGGTGTGCAAGACTTTTAATATTAAAACATGCTCTTCGCTTTTCCAAGTTGACTTAGGACCTGATTTTAATCTGTGTAATACAGTATTCCCGTTAATAATAACGTATAATTAAGACATCCGTTAAAAATCCATAACGTTAATTTAATGGAGAAAATCTAATACAGTTCTATTGGAATTTTTACGTTAAATTAACTTTAACGGGCTTTTAATGGATGTCTTAATTAGATCTCATTATTAACGGGAATATTCCACAAATTAAAATTGGGCCCTTAAAGTTTTAATGAAAAAAGTTGCAGGAACACATTTAAAATGGACACCCTATTTCATGCTTTCTGTTGGTTCCACAGTCAAGCTGCGTTTTAGAGTTCATAAACAACAGGTCCTGTAGGAAGGAATTACCAGAAAAGGCTGCTGCTGAACTTTCCACCCCGCAATGATCTCATCTTGCTCTCTCTCAGATTCGACATCTCACCACTTCTCCCAGTTCCCAGGTCTCACATGACAGTGGTGCATGTTTAAATCTATGTTTTCAAACCAATCAAGGTAATGATGATGATAAAGATGCCTACCACTGTATGGGAAAATGTCTTTGGCAGCAACACAGTTAAACCTAGCTATCTGAACAACTTTCAGAGAAGATGAACACTGTTCAGAGGTTTTCTTGGCTCCAACTCTGGTTTAACTTAATAATTCTTCTACTTTGCAGTGATTAATGGCTCCCTAGTGCAGGGGCAGTCCTGGGCAATCCAGGTGCAACCGTAATTGTTACACTGAACAGAAACATTTCCTTTAGACAAACGTTCCCAGAGGGGTTATAAATAGGAAATGGACATTACCATGAAGAGTAAGCTTCCAAGTGTCTACATCAAGCGCAGCCCACTTGGACATTAAACTATGAAGACTTACACCCCCCTCCCTTTCCTGTTACAAACTGACAGAATAAGTACATCAATGTTCCCAGTCATTATTTTTCTTCAGTGGCACTTTGTTTCCTTGTGACAGTGAAAGGAGACCATGGAGACGAGACAGCCCCATTGCAGTTTATCAATGAGAGTCTAATATCGTCCATAAGCAGAGAAGTGGAAATCAATACTTCATTACCAAATTGTGAGCGAGGATGAAGAGAAATGGCCAGGGTGATATTGGTTTGGGGCAGTCTTCCTGGAGCAGAGCATCAGGAGGGGGTCAGTGGGTTCGATGTCAGAAGCAGGTGGCGCAGGAAGAGGGGCTCAGCGTGAGGGATCCGGGCTGGAAAGCCGAGACTAAGGCATTGGTCCTGCGATGGGAATCAGAACAACAGAAAAAGCTGCGTTATTTCCTGATGTGTGGCCAGGTGGCCATTTCCCCAGGTCGTCAAGCTGCCAGCTGGTACTATTTCACCTGACCAAGTAGAGTCAGAGCTAAACCAGGCCGAGGGTCTGGTACAGCCAGACCATGAGATATTAAACAGGAGGAGCCAATTTGGTGGAAAATGTCAACTATCAAAACAATGGAAACAGTTATTTGTGGAAGAAATATTTACATACCCATGTTCATAGCAACATTATTCATAACAAGCAAAAGACAAAGGCAAAGCAAAGCAAGTGTCCATTGATGGGTGAATGAATAAACAGAAATGTGGTGCTAGAATACTACTCTGCCTTCAAAAGGATGCAGATTCTGATACAGTCTGTAACTTGGATGAACCTTGAGGCTATTATGTCAAGTGAAAAGAAGTCGGAGTGAAACTGTTTTTGTTTTTGTTTTTTTTTTGTTTTTCTCCGGTACCGGGAACCGAACTCACGACCTTGCGCTTGCCAGGCAGGCGCTTTTTGCCGCTGAGCTAAATCCCCAGCCCCCGGAGTGAAACTGTATGAATTCACTTATGGGAGGTACTTAGAATACTTAGAATAGTCAAAATTATAAAAACAAAACGAATGGTCATTGTTGAGAGGCAGAAAGGAAAAGAGTTTTTGTTTAATGGGTACAGAGTTTCAGTTTTGCAAGATGAAAAATTATGGAGATGGACAAAGATTTTTTTGAGACAGGGTCTCACTGTGTAGTGCAGGCTGGCCTTGAACTTGTGGTGATCCTTCTGCCTCAGCCTCTCAAGTGCTGGGATTACAGGCATGTGCTACCATGCCCAGCATGGAGATGGACGATATTTTTTGTTGCATAGCAATGTGAATGGATTTAACAGTACTGAAATATACTCTTAAAATGGTTAAGATGGTAAATTTTATTTCATGTGTATTTTATCATAATTAAAAATAAAAAATAGCTAGGTGTGGTGGTACACACCTGTAGTCTCAGCACTCTGGAACGTTGAGGAAGGTGGATCACAAGTTTGAGCTCAACCTGGGCAACCTGATGACATGGCAAGATACTGTCTCTAAATAAAAATCAGTGTGGTGGCACATGTCTGTAATCCCAGTACTTGTGACACTAAGGAAGGAGGATCATCCTGAGTTCCAGGCAATGTGGGCTACATAGTGAGTTCAAGGTCAGTCTGAACTACCTAGGGAGACTCTGTCTCAAAAACCCAAACCAAAACCCAAACCCAAACCCAAACCCAACCCCCACCCCCCAAAAAAAGAGGTGGGGATATGTAGCTCTGTGTGAAGGCCCTGAATTTGAGACAGGAGAGCAAGGTGTGGCAAAGTTGAGGGGGTGGGAGTGGGTGTGACAAGATCCAACACACGAGGCAAAACAGTTCCCGAAGCCCGTGCAGGGTGGACTTCTCGCGAGAACTCGAGCAGGTTTTCAATAGCATACCTGGACCTGACATCAGACCCAGGCTGGGACTCTAGCCCAGCCTCTCAGGACCCGTAAGTAGAAGTGCTTCCGGGTTTGCTGGAGATTTGGGTAGCATAAAAAACACAGATGCCAAGAAGAAGTTGATACCGTGGCTTTCCTTATGACAGTCCCCCTGATGTCCTCCAGTGCACTCTTTCATCTTGATTTTTCCTCTTACTTTAAGGGACCAAGCTTGCCCTACAGAGCCAGTTTCTCTCTCACTCTTCCCTTGTATGTTTTCAAGTAAAGTTTGCCACAACTTTTTGCTCATTTCGTCCAATTCTTTGTTTGAGATGAGAAGAACCTGGAAACTAGCTCCAGAAGGACATAGAAACACCTGAAAACCTGGTAACGATAACAGGTTCAGTCCCCAGTAGGACCACCACCACCACAAAAAATATCTACACACACACACACACACACACACACAGTGAATTTTTTTTTTTTTTTTTACAGTTATAAAGCATCTTGAAAAATAAAATTTAATCTCTGGGCTTCCATCTAGAAAGAGTTCCTATTCATACCTGCTGTTCCTTCCAGTCATTTTTTCTCTTTCATGTTCGTTAAGAATACATAGTCACGTGTGTTGACTGTGGTGCTATGTATGATGACTTGCGTGTATATTTTCAGCAGAAGGCATCGTCATAAACGCAGCATGGATTCTATCACATACACTATCCTAGTCTGCTAAACCATTCTTACAAAGATGTAATTTTCTTCCAATTTTGTTTAATAATACATAACACTGTGATGAACATCTTTGTGTTTAAAGCTTTTTAATACATAAGATGTTCTCATAGTTCCCAGGTCAGGAGTTCTTGAATCAAAAGGTGAATATTTTTGTGGTGGAGAAATGCTATTTAAAAACTAGTGTGGTGATTGCCCCCCACCCCTGAAACTTTACTGTTGAATTACTGTGTGGAAAGTGTATGGTTTCTGACGGTCTGATCTGAGTAGAGCTCCTTGTTTACATCTTGTTATGCTGTGGTAGTGTTCATTTTAGTGAGGAAAAACCACATTGGATCTAAATATAACTAGTCTTTTTGGGAAAGAAGCTTACAAATTTCTAGTAGGAAAACAAAAACAAAAATCAGATGACATTTGATGAGTGTAGAAAAATTATACACAAAATGATCAGAACAGACATTTAAAAAAAGTAGCATGACTACAATACTAGCAACAAGTGTTACTACATATCTACTGAATTCTAGGTACATTGCGTGTATGTGTATAACTGCTGGCTTTCTTTTTCTTTTTCCTTAGGTACTGGGGATTGAACCCAGGGAACTCTGAGCTACATCCTCAGCCCTTCTTATTTTATTTTGCTTTTTTTTTTTCTCCATTTTTTGTCTTGTTGAGACAGGGTCTTGCTATGCGGTCTAGGCTGGCCTTGAGCTCACTTTGTAGCCCAGGCTGGCCTCAAACTTGCAATGATCCTCCTGCCTCAGCCTTCCAAGTGCTGGGATTACAGGTGTGCACCACCACCCCTGGCTTCTTATTTTATTTTGAGATGGGGTCTTGTTAAGTTGTCTAGGTTGGCTGTGAATTTGGCATCCTCCTGATTTAGCCTTACTTATAATCCATCTACTTATAATCCAGTAGTTGGGATTGTAAGTGTGTACAACCAGGCTTGGCCTCCCTTTTTTCTTCAGTTCTTTTATTAGTACAGGTTTGCAGCACACAGTGTTACCTTTGTTGTGGGGAGTAAGTACATGTGCATAACATACCTTGATTCTCTTTAACCTCCTTCCCCTCCTCTCCCTCCTGCCTCTGTCTCTTGATCCCCTTCCCATTTGAAAAATATCTCCCTATTATCTATATTTATTGTGCTCTTTATTTATATTTTGTTTTTTCATATAAGAGAAACCATGTGATAGTTAAGCTTGTGTGTCAGCTTTGTTTCATTTAATATTATACATGTCTGCAATTGCTGCTACTAAAGAGGCCGAGGCAGGAGGGTCTCAAGTTTGAGGCTAGCCTGGACAGTTTTGTAACCTAGCAAGATCTGTCTCCAAATACAAAATAAAGGGGGCAGGTGGTGTCGGTCAGTAGTTGAGCACCCTGGGAACTGGAAGAGGTGTCGTGGAAGGGAGACTCAAAGACTTGCTGCAGGTCAAAGCCAGTGAGAAGCAGAGATGGCTGTGGATGCTGGCCTTCCCATGCTCGAACCTTGTGCGGTACAGTAAGCCTCTTGGTCACCACAGTAGGGAGTGACCACTTGCTTCTGATGTTCACTGCGCACTTGAGAGACAAAGGGTCCCTGGCGGATTCTGCTCTGCCATGGAGGGGACCCCAAGGTGGTGAGGCCTAGAAATTCAAAGGGACAGAGTCATGTGGTTGGAAGATGGGGGACACAAAGAGAAAGGCCAGAAAGTGCAGCACTGTCAGGGCAGGAGAGAGCCTGAGGGCCACCCCGGCTGCATGGAGGCCCTGGCTCCTCCCCGCTGGCCTCCCCGCACGGAGGTGGTACAGAACCTTATCCTTTCCTGGAAGCTGATCCAGACCTGCCCTATGCTCAGACTTTCATGGCTAGGTTTCTCTTGGGCAAGGTTTGTTCTGGGGAGGAGGACGTGGAGGAGAAGAAAATTAAATCACAGATCCACAATACACAGTAGCGCACTAGAGACTCTGGGAAGTCCTTCCGTTACACCCAACCACACCGACACGGTAGGTCTCTGCTGAGCCCGGTGCCCGTCACATTTGTTTGCCGACTCTTTTCCTCTCTATAAAACACTCACAAATATATTTGAGCATTGTTTTCTGGAAAATGCTTTTTTTTTTTTTTTTTTTTGTTTTTCTCCGGTACCAGGAACAGAACTCACGACCTTGCACTTGCCAGGCAGGCGCTTTGCCGCTGAGCTAAATCCCCAGCCCTGGAAAATGCTTTGTGATGGATTCTTGTGATAAAACTAAGGAGACTGTTCAGACTCTTAAGATCTCCATCTGTGATTTTGTTACTGACTTTCTGTGGTTCTCTGGCTTTTGGGGCCTCAGTATGAAGGCTCCTGAGGTGGTGGTTACCCATCTTCTGAGTGTTCACTCTATACTGAGCCAGGGTTCACCATGTGTAAGTGCAAGGGAGCAGAGGTTTACACTCTCCAGCTAGCACACAGAGAATGCCGTCTGCTCTGCTGATGTTCTGGTCTCTTTAGCCACCATGTCTACCACCTGTGATAGTTTAGCAAGGTCTCAAAGTGTTGAACATCAGCATTAGTGATAATTTAGTGGCTTTCCCCCAGAATCCCTATGTGCAGGGACTCAGTTACAGGCTATTTCTATTTGAGTAGTTCCTTGATCCTATCATGAATGGGAGGAGTAGTGAAATTTTTGGAAGTTTAGTATTCCTGTACTAGAAGAAGAATGGCTAAGAGAAGGCTTTAATTTGGGGCTCTTCTGGGGAAATAGACTTTTTAAAAAAAATTACTGGGATGAAACCCAAGACCTAGTACATGCTAATCAGATGCTCTATCTCTTAACTACATCTGCAGGGTTTTAGAACAGGGTCTGGCTGAGTTGTTCAGGCCAGCCTTGAATTTGTGATCCTCCTGCTTCAGCCCTGAGTAGCTGGGTGTTGTGGCTTGTATCTAGATGTTCCCCCAAAGCCTCACATACTCACAGGTGGATTTTTTTGAGTAGCTGGATCATGGGTGTGTGATGCTGGCATTAGGGGTATGTGATAGCTACATGGGTTTAGCATAGTTCTGAGATTGGATAATGGAAGCCCAACCCCGGGTGTGGGTGGCACTAATCAAGAGGTTTGTAGCCTTGATGGACTATAAAGGAAGAGAGGGAAGGAAGGCTTGCTGCTCACTACCTCCTGTCTGCTCTGCCATGGACTGTTTCTCCTCTGCAATGCCCCTCTGCCGTGTCACCTTGCCTTGGAGCCAGCCAGCTATGGATTGAAACCTCTACAAACTGTGAGCCAAAAGGAGGCAAAATAAATCTTGCCTCCTTTAACTTTGGGTCTCGGGTGTTCTGTCTCAGCAAAGAGGAAAGTAACTAAGACACTAGGATTATGTTTTTTACCTTAAAAGAAGAACAAAACTTTTCTCTAAATCTTAATCTGAGACCCTGGCAGAAAAGCAAAACTAGCAAGCAAAAGGAGTGGGAGTTAGAGACCTACCGTTCCTTCTCTGTTCAACCTGAATTAAGCAAAAGTGAGTGGACAGTGTTGCAAGCCTCCCAAATGGTAGTGAAAACCAAGCTTCGCTGGTGAAAGTGGGTTTTCACCTAACATGTTGACCTACCAGTACAGAAATAAAACAGGAATAAATAGAAATGTAAACTATATATCTAAGAAGTCATTGGTCATGTTCATTATGTGAAGTTTCTGAGGGAAGTTTAGGAGAGACAATGTAATTAATTTTGTATTAATCACAGAGGTACCAAGAGATGCACAGAATTATATACACTTTAATTCAGCCATGCCAGCCTTTTAAACACCCTGGTGAGTTATTCTGGTTGGCTCTTTCTTTCCCTTGCTGCTGTCTTCATGGCATGGTTCTGGATTGCTACAGTGGGAAACCCTGGCATTTAATGGTTTCAGGCTGGGAATGTAAGGCACCTTGCACTGTGCAGTCCCTTATTGTACTCTGTCTTAGTTACTTTTTCTTTTTGCTGAGACAGAATACCCAAATACTCACATAGGACTGTAGCGCTGACACCGTTAATCCTAGTGTCCTTAGTCGTAGCACTGCACCATGATTCCATCCCAGCATCACACAAGATTCAGTTCAGTGCCACCTCCGAAAAAGCCCCACCTATGACCACACGAGGCTTTGGGAGGACATCTAACATTCTGCCCCTGGGTCCCAAAGACTTATGCACATCCCTTTATGCAAAAGGTATCTCTAAGGGTGGCCAAAGTCCTAACAGTTTCAGCATTGTGGAAAAGTCCAAGTCCAAAGTCTCTGAGATTTAAGGCAAACTCTTAGTTGCAAGTCCCTGTACAAATGAGAAGAAAGTTCAACACTTCCAACATTAAATGGCACAAGGTAGATATTTCCATTCCAGAAGTTACAAACAGAGGATAGCAAGGAGTGGAGATGAAGCAAGGCCAAAACCTAGCAGAGCAAACATTAAACTGCATGATTCCATTTCCAGCATCCCCAGCAATTTATGGCAAGTTGTAAACTCCAAACTGCATGGATGGTTCCACCCCTGTGGCAGTTCTGGTGGCTTCTTTCTGTGGCTGGCTGTGCTCACTCTTTGCAGCTTTTGTTGGACAGTCCATGCTCCTGGTTTCTCCAATCTTCTGGGGTCTCTGCTGCATCTTTGGCTTCACACTCACAGCTTCACACACTGCCCTCTCAGGGGCACATTGCCTGGCCTCCCAAGCCTTCTTCTGAAATCTGTGTGAAAACCTTTCTGACTCCACAACTCTTGCATTCTGCATGTGCCTAAAACCAGTACCACGTGGGTGATGCCAAGGTCTGCTACCAACTAGAGCAGTAGCTAGACTTCCTTCTCTCTTGATTGTAGGGGCAAGTGCCTATGAACCAAATTCCAAGGAACAACTTCTCTAGGCTGCCACCTTTCTGGAACATGGTGCTCTGCAGCTTTCTTCTCAAAGCAAAGTTTATCACCTGTGTAATTCTGAGGCTGCAAAGGCTGGAGTCTTTCTGCTTCTTGTGATGCCCTCAGGCCATCTTTTCTATTCTCATATTCCATCTCAGCAATCAAAATCTTCTCAGTTTTATCTTTGCAGTCCACAGCTTTACTGGAGCTTCCTTTGTGGCCAAGCTCATAATGTTTCAGATAATCCTACTGGGCTCTTTGCTCTTGATTCTCAACATAAATCTGGCTAAAAGCCCCCACCAGTAGCCATGCCAGTCCCTCAACATTAGATTGCCTTGAAATTTCTTCTGCCAGATTAGTCTGCCATCCTTAATCTCAGTTCCAGGCAAAGTCTCTGGACTTGAGCAAAATGCAGACAGACTTTCTGCCAAGATATAACACACATTATCTGGAGTTCAACAGCCAGTGCAGTCTTTCTTCCTAGCAGAAACCTCCTGAGCCTGGTCTTTACCTACCGGATTTCTGGTCTTCTGAGCTCTGACCAGAATCTCCCATCAAGTATCACCTAAGGTGTTCCAGCTGTACTTTTTCAGCCAGCATTCTCAAACTTTTCCTAACTCATCCCACAAGCCATTTCCAAAGGTTCCTGAACCACATGGTCAGGTATAGTCACAGCAATGACCCCACTTTGATATGAAATTCTGTCTTAATTACTTTTCTTGTTGCCGAGACAAAATATCTGACACCCAAAGTTAAAGGGGGAAATGTGTGTTTGGCTCACAGTTTGTACAGGTTTCAGTCCATAATTGGCTGGCTCCAAGGTAGGGTGAAATGGCAGAGGAGAATCTGTTCATGGTGGGCAGAAGGTAGCAAAACAAGAAAGGGAGGGACCTGAATACCTTTCTACCCCTTATAGCTTATCTAGGCTACCTAGAACAGGTAGCACTCATACCCTTAATTCTCATGTCTTTGAACTTAGCACTTGTAGTGGATTGATAACTGGTGGTCAACTTATAACCCCCAGCTGGACTGAGTAAGTGTGGTGCTGGGTGTGGGAGGCCCATCTGAGGACTATTGCCAGCAGCATAAGAGGCAGACCTGGAGAAGAAGAAGCAGGCTGTTGGAAGCTGAGAGAGACTGTGGGGAGCTGGCTTTCCTGATGAACTTGGCTGTTTTCATCCTCTGAGGAGCTCGGGACCTCGCTGGCACTGAGAATGGCTTTGGTTCACTTTGGGGAGCTCTAGTCCTCACTTTGAGCATCGCTTCCTGGTTCCAGAGGGGAAGATGGTGCACTGCCAGCCTCCTGGAAAAGCTTGCTGCATTGGCTTCCCTGATAGGAACTTGGCCATCCTGATCATCGGAGGAGCTCGAGACCTCACTGTTGCCAAGGATGGCTGTGGTACCTTTTGGGGAAGCTCTGGTTCTTCTGAGCATCACTTCCTGGCTCCAGTGCAGATCCCTCAGCCTGCTAGCACAGGTCCTTCATCCTGCTGGCACAGACTTTGTAGATTCCACCACTGACCTTTGGGCCTTCCCTGTAGATCCATGAAACAGTCTGTGTGAGACATTGTCATGGGCTCTGGGCCTCCAGGTGGATTCATGGGAGGCATTGTTATAGCTCTGGGTATTCAGCTCAACTCATGTAGGACATTGTTGTGGGATCCAGGCCCTCAGCTGGATTCCTTGGTCTTAGTGTGTGAACAGATTTCCTGCACTCTTTTGTATACTGTTCTTTGGGTGACTATTATAAATAATCATATAAAGTATGTGTCCTGTATTATATTGTTCTCCTTGCAAAATAAACCCCAAACCAACACAACACTGCACCATGGATCAGTCCCAGAATCACATGCTAGATCCAGCCACCTCTGAAAAAGCCCCACCTATGACTGCATGAGGCTTTGGGGAGACATCTAGACCCAAGCCATAGCACACACCATTTCTTCCCCCCATTTCCCTCTCCTCTCATTTTTCCTTTTTTTTGAAACAGGATCTTTTTATGCTGCCCAGGTTGGCCTTGAACTTGAGGTTCTCCTGCCTCAGTCCTCTGAGTATTTGGGGTTATAGGTATGCACTACCACACCTGGATTCCTGAATCCTTTTTGAAAATCTCTTGTTAGGTCAAGGTTTCTTGTACTTGTACTATTCATATTTTGAGCTGTGGGAGACTGTGGTGAGCACTGTAGGATTTTAACAGCATTCCTGCCTTCTACCCATGAGACTCCCCTAGCATTGTCCCTTTTACCCTGAATTACAACAACCTAAAATGTTTTTCAATATTGCTAAATGAGCATTAGGGGTAAAAGAAAAGAATTGTCCCCAGTTCAAAACCTTTCAATAATTATTTGAGCCTAGAACCTAACTCCATTTTTCATATCAACCTAGCCTTTTGTGTAAAGTTTAGCACACATCATATATTCCAGAAATAAAGCTCTTTGACAAAGAGGAACTGTGTGTGGCTTCATTTGGAATATTACTGGAATATTCCCACTGTGGTAGGAAATTGAGCCATGAATGGCAGTGCTGTTCATGAGGGTTAGACACCTGTTCAACATGCCCATGTCAGCCCACATTGGTGATGGGTTCATGGCAACTCTACCCACAGGCCTTGTACCTGGTCACCTTGTGTCTTCCAGGACCACATTATGCTGAGCATAGTCCACAACATCACAGCACTGGTCTTGCCTGCCCTTGTTGGAAATGCAGAAGAGGAGCCACCTGGGCTCTGCTGACCCAGAACCTGCATTTTAACAGCAGGCCCAGAGGAGTCCTGGGCACGTCCAAGTTTGAGAAGCCTTCACCTAGTCCGTTTTTGTCCCCAAATGCTTTCCGTTTCTTTCTTATGATAAGGGCCTAATATTAGGTGATTTCTTTTTGAGATTGTGCCTGTGGGTTGGGCCTGTGATATATGAATTTTGTTTCAGGAGAACAGAAGAGAAGCTATAAAATGCTGGACCTGTGAAGGTGGGGACCCTTCCTGGGCAACAGTATCAGATCCAGGTCCTGAATTCTCTTTGCCTAGAGTGCTCTCCCTTATCTTCCTATCCTTGATGTCTGCTTATAGTTACTTCCTGCGAGAAGTCTTCTCTTATCCATTGGACTTGTATAAATTCTTTTATTATAAGTGTATCTCAACTTTTTGTGTTGTTTTTATGGAACTTACTATATTGTAAGTACATCCTTATACTCTATGTGATAAAAAATATGATAAATGTTCTAATTAAAACTATTTACTATAGAAAAGGCACATTGCCACCAATCCCCCTCCAAATACTCTCTCTTGCTGCAAGCACATTTATCCCATGTTCTTGCCACTTTCTGAAGCAGTTCTGGAAGCCCTCTTGCATGAGGGTTTTTAGTTGTACTGTTGTGGATGCCTTGATCTCCTGAATCAATTATAAACAGTCCCTATTTATGCTCATTTTGACTTTAGGGAAGGGCCAGAAGTGCTAAATCTGGTGAGTAAGGTGAATGAGGACACATCACGATGATTTTACAAACTTGCCTTTCTGTTGGATGGCAATGTCCAGCAGCATTCACTGTACCTTTGATCAGATGTGAGAAAGACACTCACGAAAGAGAACTTCCAGAACTGCTTCAGGAAGTAGCAAGAATAGTGGGACAAGTGTGTTTGAAGAGAGGGGAATATTTTGAGGGGAAGTTAGTGGCAGTGTATCTTTCACTGTAATTAAAAGAATTTTAAACAACACTGCATATTTTCATCACCCCTCATGTGTGTAGTTTTCTATTTAACACTGTTGTCTACACTGGCATGTAAACCCCAGGAAAGTGGGGGCTGCATGCATTTTGACCATAGCACAAGACCCAAAATGCATCACTTAGTAGGTACTTGATAAATATATGTTGAGCAAAGGAGGCCTTAAAGATAATCATTTGAAGTCTATCTTTTCCTACAAGGAAAGAAAAATTTAAAATGTTTATTTCTAAGAAGAAAAAACCCAATGGAATGAGCAGGAGCTCTACTTCTGTAATTTTATAAAAGAGACAACATAGAGCATGCAAAGGGAAGAGACTAGAAAAATTTGTCACTGCTACTCATGAATGGACACCAAGAAGCTTTGTTATCTACTTGTTACTTCCGACTCTGAAGAATGATTTAGCCTGCCACTGTAAAGAGACTTATACTTTTCCAAAGCAGATTCATGCAGAATATACTGGATAAATATCAGTACCCTAAAGATAAAAAGGTTGAAGCTGAAGGAGTTTAAATAATTTGCTCCCAAGGAGATGAAGTGATGAGATCAGGATGCCTGACTCCTATTTCAGAGCCTCTTAAAGCTATTTGGTTGAAAATGAAAAAACAAAAGTGAAGTGTAAATGGTGGAAATACAGAGAATATTATCATTAAAAAAAAAAGAGCGTGACAGGGAGTAAAGTGGAAAAGGAGACATGGGATTTAAAAATGTAATCCAGGGAGAAACCTGCAGTTAATATTTTTCAAATTGATTTACAATTTGAAAATCCAAATTGTCTTACTTACAGTGCTGGATTTCATCATTAGTGCTTCATTTAATTTCTCCTGAGAGAAATCTCTGTGTGAAGAACTTTGCTGGACAAATTTCAATTCTTAGAGTGACTAAAATAATTGCGTTAAATGCATTGACTCCTTTGACATGCCAGGCATATCTCAGGCTGGGTAGGTGGATAATATTTTAAAATGTTATCTGATGTATCTGATGCCTTTTCTTAATTCCTTTCCTCCAAGGAATTTTGTTCTATCATTGAAAACAGAGACGGAGACCAGCTACTCTTGGAAAGGGAGAGCACAGCATAAATCAGGTAGAACAAAGTAACTGAGCTGGAGAATGACAGGAGAAACTTCTTTATCCTATAAAACATCAAAGAGGTTGAGTCAATATGAAAATGTTAAGAGTTGTATACGTATCAGTTGTATACATATCATCTGGTTGTGACTGTTGATTTTAGACTCACTGTCCATACACTCTCTTCATTAATCATTAAGAGGATCCAATAAGATAACCAGGATTATAGCAGAAAATACTGAGGTGTACATAACTGCAGTGACTTATCTAAGGTGATACAATTAAAAGTAGAACTGAATATTCCAATATTCAATTAGAACATATATTTCCTTCATTTCAGGGTCTTTACCTTCAGCCACAGAACTAATTTCACTTGACCTGAGTTGGACTGGACCAATGAGAGCACATATTCTTTGTCAAAGGGGTGCTTTATCAGACCCTTGAAGGCTGTTATTTATCTCAAAAATCTTCTCCTTGGGATACTTAAATATAGATGGCGGGCTGGTTGTAATCGGCACACTGGAAAATCTCAACTTTTGAACTTCCTCTTAAAGCTCCACCTGTAATAAATCAACCCTGTGTCTCAAATGCGTGATAGATGCTTTGTGACACAAGCCAGACAGCCGACTGCCTACAGCTTTGAAGTTGGAGGAGAATGTTTCAATGGGTTTTTCCTATCAGTGCCAAAGCAAACATCTTCTAAGCTGACCTCTACCTTGTGTCACCAACTTGGATTGTCTAATGGAGTGGGAAAATTGAAAATAATTTTACAAATAAGTTCGCTTTTGCCTACTTTATGGGCAACCCTTGAAATGGCTTGAGACCTGTTGCCACTGAGGAAAGCAGGGTGATATTTTGGAGAACAACAACAAAAACAGCTGGAGAGAAGATATGGGACCTCTGGAGGGTGGCGCTAACGCTCTCACTAGGTGTCATTTGTGTCCTTACGTGTGTGTCAGCTTAGAAGATTTCAATGGCAGCAGGAAATCTTTTCTTTAGAGCACATTCTTCCACTGCAGGCTACCCAAGTAGTTAAGAAACGGAAATGAAAGGATGGCGTGAGCATTTGCCCTATGAACATCTCTTGACAACTAATGATGGGATTATGGAGCTTTAACTGCTGAACGGTTATCCCTAATTATAATCAAAGGTACGTCAATCTAAATAAAAATGATAAGGCAGAGAGTACTCTCTGCTATCTATCCCCCTCTGCTCCCCCACGAGCTTTTTAACATGAATCACTTCTCAGAGTGCTTTGACAAAGCTTGGATTGAATAATTATTAAAAAGAGATGGAGTCCAGTGTTAAGTAAAACATTTTTTTTTTTTTTTTTTTTTTTTGGAAGAAAGGGTTTTATTTTTTTTTTTCTAACAAAAAGGAACAGTTTTTTTTTTTCTCCAGTGTTAAATATTTGGTTTTATCATGCATACCTCTACTGTCTTTTATTGCACTCCATGTATTACAAAGATTACATAAGAAATTCCTATCAGACAGCAGGTATTAGGGACAGGTTTACTTATTCTTAAATCGTGGTATAGGTTTTGTGCAGGCTTGGGAGAGATCATGTTTGCATGTTTGCTCTCACTGCTAGGAAACTCCTAGTCAAGGTGGTGGCCCCTGCTGAGCCATAGTGTGAGCACTGGAGACTATAGTCTGCACATTCACTCTGGTCCACATTTGTACTCTGTTTTCTATCGGCAGATTGTTCATAGTCTGTCCCTCTCATTTACTAGCTGTGTGACACTGGGGGAAAAATTTACCTCTTCTGACGCTAAATTCCACATTTATCATATCAAGATGTAAGAGTACCTTTCACAAACACTGCCTGGCATGTAATAAGTGCTCAATAAACTGCAGCTTTATTTAATTCCTTTTACTTCTTTCATGATTCTACTGCATTCACACTGTACCAAACTTTTAAAATGCTGTGGCATGAGACATAGAATAAAGTTAAAATTACACGCATAAAATTCTGCTTATGTGTTAGAAATAGATAGACGTCAGGTCTTAGAAAATGGATTAATCTTTTTTTTTTTTCCTGGAAATTTAAAAGACTAAATAGAAGAGAGGCTCTTTAGTTCCTGCATTAAACAAATGTTGAAAAGAAATCAGTTGTCAATTGAAATGTGAAGCCAAGAAAAGTTTTTGCTGTTTATTAAAAAAAAAGGATAAAATAGCATTTCAAAACATTTGATGTGGATGTTAAAAGAATGCAAAAAGCACTCATAATACCTACCATTTTTTGAAGTGCTCATTTTGAGCTCTGCACTTTACAGTTTTGCTTGACAGTGGGTATTGCTGCCCCTGCTTATTGGTGAGCAAACAGAGGCATGGATTGGTTAAGCAATTTAATGAAGGTCAGAGAGTTAGGAAGTTGGGGATCCAGCCTGTGGACGTGGGCCCTTCTGACTTCAAAGTTCTCACTGTGGTCAGTGGAGCTAACTAGATCTTCTAACGTCACATCGCTCAGTGAAGCTATATAATGAAAAATGATAAGGATTGAAAACCTGTCCAGCCACTGTCATCTTCTCAAAAGACAAATTAAAAGGGTGTCAAAGATCAGGACAACATCCTGACAGTAGAAAGAGGAGACGTCCCTGGTGGCTTCCATGTTAATTATAATTTCCTCTCTAGTGATTATATATTTAATACTCAACAGTGCTCAAGTACAGTTGCTTTTGGTGCCTGGCCATAGTAGCGAGAAAGCAAGCAATTTCCTTATAGCCATTTTTATTGAGCCAGATTCATATACTCCAAGAAAGCACTTAAATTGTTTGAAAGAGGTCTACATGCTGGCAAACACCACCATAAACAACGCGGACAGCTTAAAGTCCAACCGCCAACGACATGATTCACAGTGGAACCCATCTTCTCTAAGTGGAGCGCAGAGCCGAATGTTATTTATTGCAACTAACTTACAACTGAGGAGATTCACAGCATGGACACAGCCAGGCGACTTCACTGCTGCCTAAAGGATGAGCTGCGGGCATTTAGGAAGAATGGTGTGGCCTGCACGTATGGAAAATAAACAGGGCCACGCTTTCCTCACTCTGACCAGGTGTCTGAACGGGAGCACTGTTTGTGGTCATGTCCATGTCAGCAAAGGAAGCTGGGGTGTTGGAACACATAGTTAGATGATTTGGCCAAAGTCTCTTGCTTTCCAAGAAGAGTCCGCCTTCATTACCATGATGGTATCCATTTGTTGGATGTCCGTTCTTGGCCCGAGGCTTGACTGTTTTATTTAATTCTTATAATAATCCCCCAAAGTAGCTCTTATGAACTCTGTCTTTTTAGAGGCCAGCAAACTTTGAGACAGAGATTCAAGTAACAAGACGGGATCACATGCCTGGGAAGTGGCAGAGCCGGGATTTTAACTCAGGTTCTTTTGTCACCCAAGTACCATGGTGCTTCCTAGTAATAACCATCTCCCTTCATGGCTGTGACTGTTACTCATCGTTATGCATCTCCCCTAAAGAGTGGCCGGATATGAGTTATCATTTCCTGTTTATGAAGGAAGAATCAAAGTTCTGGCATGTTAAACGGTCCCCTCTACCCACACAGCTGGAATGAAGTCAAGGTTTGTTGGAACCTAAAATCTAGTTTCATCTGAATCTACTGGTGTTTCCCAAAGCCTATTACCAAGAGTCCAAAATGCTCGAAGAAAAAGATATTTAAAAAAATTCATTTATCTATGTTTTGAACCAAATCTCTTCAGGTCCTTTACACTCATGGTGCTTGTCTTTCCAATGCCAGCTCCCTCCCACAGCTCTACCTGGAAAATTCCCACTCTGGTCTCACCCAGTGGCTTACACAGCACGTCCTCAGACAGACCTTTCCTTATCCGAGAATCCAGATTGGGTCCCTGTTTCCTCTTTCGTACCCCGTACTTGCTGTGAATAATATGTTGATTTCCTCAAACTTGGCCCATTGCCCTGCCGTGTAGAACCACAGAACCGGAAGTAGGTGACATGAGGGAGACTGCCTCCTTCCGCCATTTTGTAGGTGTGACAGAAGGCCTTGGATGAGGATGATGAAAATAAGAAGAGATGCCTGTTATTTATCACCCAATCCATTTTTGACCCAAGTGTTTAATCAGCTATATCTGATTTATGCCTCAAGACAGAGGAGAAAACCAAGGCTCAAGCATGGTAGGCAAATTGGGCAAGTAGCAGCTATGAAGTGACAGGAGCGTACTGAAACGTCTCTGCCATGTCCAGGCTAGCTCTGCCCACACGGAGCTACCTGTGGCCACCTGGTGAAACCCACCTTTGGGCACAGCCGTCCCAAAGGTTCTGCCTTTATTTGTCTAGGATGTGGCTTGGGCACTGGGATTTTAATTGCCCTTCAGGACAGTGTAATAAGCTGCTAAGATTGAGAACTATGGCTCTAATTTTGGATTGATTGATCATTGGCTTCTGCCATTTAATCATTAGTTCCTTCTTTCAGAGATGTAGTGGAATATATCACTTGTGCATTCTACAACATTCCTTGCTTCTCTCTCTCTCTCTCCCTCTTTCTCTCTCTCTTTCCCAAGCCTGCCTTTCTATGTCAATCAAATTCCATCATAGTACACATAAAAAACCAAACAAAGCAGTGTTTATAAAGACAGCAAACCTTATTTACAAGTCCCAGTCCAAATAGGCTTGTTGTACAAGACGCATGCCCGTGGGGTCTGTTTAGTTGTTTGTGCTTTAGTAATAACAACAATGGCCATTATTAGTTCTGGAGGATTTGCCTTTTTCCCAGCCCCAGGAGGTGCTTTACCTGGGCAGAAAGGTGCCTATAGCAAAACTCTGGTGGCAATGGAGAGCAGGGCCACTTCTGGGACTGCAGAGTGTTGGGGTCACCTTGGGTCTTAGTGGTGACACCTGGATTTGAACCCTCTTCTGCATGTGGCTTCTGTGCCACTAGGCCACATTGCCTCCCACAGGTACCTCAGGCACAAGCTCCAGGTATGATCTGTGTGCCAAAGAAGCACCAAATCACCCTTTCTTTCTTGCAGTAATTCAAGACTTTCTTCCACCCCCAAATCAGCTGTCGAGCAGTGATGATATATATTTTAAACACCTCACATAAGATTTACTAGAAATCTTTCAGCCTTTCCAAGTATAGCTATAAATGAAGCGTATAAAAGAAGTCCGTGGAAAGCTTGCATGGAGGGTTCCCAGAACCACAAGCTGCTCTTCCTGAGGTGGGGGCAGGATAGGGCCGTGGTCTTAAGAAGCATTCATGACAGCGAAATACTGATGAAAAGAGCTTTGTTGACAAGGAAGAAGCCGGTGTTATGCCTGAATTGTGTCGGCGCTACTTGGAGACAGCCTTTAAAGATGTAGTTAAATTACAATGAGGCTAAGGCAGGCTCTAACACTACCTGACTGGTGTCTTATTATGAAGAGAAAATTCAAATACACAGAGAGACGGTGAGCCAGGTGTGCGCATGCCCAGGAAAAACCGAGGGCGGCCATATTTGAGCCAAGGGGAGACCTCAGAAGAGCCAACTTTGCTGGCACCTTGATCTTGGACTTCTAGCCTCTAGCACTGGGAAGAAATCTGTGTTTCTTGTTTCACTGCCCCACTGTGGGTCTGTTATGGCAGGCGGAGCTGACTAACATAGGAAGGGAAGAGGCGGCAAGGGCCCACACTGGACCTGTTCCCCCTGGCCTTGGGGGAGTCTATTCCTCCACATTTTGGAAAGTGTATTCAAATCTCGTCTTTCTCTTAGCATTCCTCCCTGACCAGAGAGGTAGGAAGGGGAGATGAAAAATAAGCAAATCGAGCACTGGCACATTTCTACAAAATCATGAAGCAGTTTTACAGCAAATGTGGTGGCATCATGGCTCTTTCTAGAATTTAATTTTGCAAAGGGTTCGAAGAGTTTGGGAAGGAACTCTCCAGGACAGTTCTTTGTAACTGTGGACTCCTTCATCCTTTAACTTACATTTGAAGGGAGACCAGCTGCCCAGAAACCTTGGCACACCTAATGGAGAGTTGTCTCAGGTATTTGTTTTAGACCGAGAGAAGGACTTTGAAAGACTTTCTCAGAGGGTCTGTGTGGAAACTTCTAGAAGAAACAAGCCTGAGAACATCTTTAAGGAGACTTCCCATCCTCATTTCAAGAACATCAACTACATTTTCATCTCTTCTTCTACGTTGGGCTCCGTGTAAGGTTTATTGAAAAGCATTCAACTGCTACTGAAATTTTTACTGTAAATATATGTACTAATAGCAATAGTAATAATTATACCAGATGCCTGGCAACAACTGGAAAGGTGGTGAAACTTGGGCTATCCATTTTTTTTTTGGACTCTTGCCTTATCAGCAAACACATAACGAATTCTTTCAACAACATTGGGAAGAGTCTGCTTCACTTCAGCTACTGGCTACTGTTTTGATACAGCAGGGAATAAGACAGGGATATGGGAGAGAATATGACAGATAGGACTCACTCCTACATTCTAGGACAGAAGACTTTTGCAAACAAGTTAGCAGGACCATGGAATGGAGGGTACAGTAAATGGTAAGAAGAGAGTAAATCAGCTGTGCGGAAAGTGAGAGGCCGTAAGTTTGAGTAGCAGTGGAGCTGCTTTGAGCAGGGGTCCAGGGAAGGCTTCTTGGAGGAGGTGACATCCGAGTGGGGACTTGAGGGACACGTGTCCAGGCACAGCATCCACAAATACCAGTCCCCAAAGGTGGGAATGAAGGACACTCAGCCGAGACTGACAAAACCCAAAACCAGAACTACGTGGTCTTTTTTGTGGGTGAGTGGACTATGACCGTGGGGTCAAATCTGACCTCTTAATAATTTTTACACGGCTTATGAGCTCAGAATGGGTTTTTAGAAAAGTAACACAACTCAGGACATGTGAAAATGACATGACATTCCAGTTTGGCATCAATTGATAAACTTTGATTGGCACATAGCGATGTGCTTTTCTCTGCATGCTGTCTGCAGCAGCCTCCGTGCTACTGTGGCTGACTTGAGCAGTTGTGATGGAGCCTGCGTGCTCTGTGGAGGTGGAAAAGTTACTCCCGGGCCTTTTGCAGATGTTGCTGTCCCCTGCTGTCTTTGGAAGTGGTTCTTGGGGAACGCACTTGGGTCATAGTAGGTCCCATGTCCTCAAATGGTCTCCAGGCAGAGACATCCTTTGACTGGGCCCTGAGACGAAACACTTCAACGAGGTGTACACCTTACTTTCTTTGCCAGCTGACTGGTGAATCTTATTCTTCGACTGAAAAAATATCGAGAGATTTTCCTATGCCTGGCACTGGGTAGAGCATTGTACATTCAAACAGAAAGAAGATAGCTTTGATCCTTGCCTTCTTGTGGCACCTGCTCCAGTCAAACGAGCTTTCCGTGGACAAGGCTTTCTTCTGTCCTTACTTAGGCGCAGGCTTGGTTTATACCTTTAGATCCCAGAGAGTCAGGTCTCTGCCGAGTTCCCCTCAGTGCCTTTTTAGTTAGGACATGTTTCCAAAATGGTAATGAGAAAATAAGATGACACGAAGCAGGCTTGAGGGTGAAGAGAGCAGAGACTGAGCACACCCAGGGACGCTTCGTATCACAAGAAAACCCTCTCAGGGAGCTGGGCCAGGCGGCACCCACAGGGTCCTGAGGATACGTGGATGTGGGTGGGAAAGAAAACCACATCTGAAACCGCACTCACCTCTGACAGTCAGCATTTCCTTCAACTATGAATGGAGACACAAGATCAGAACAGTGGAAATATGAAGATTTTTATCACCAGCATTTTATCTAAAACGTCACAGATGTTTCATGTGACACTCTAGGTATTGCAAATATCCCACAATATTAGGTACATTCATTGTTACTTTGAAAATTGGAGTAGTGATTAGCTGTAGTGCTGGTCATGCTCATATATTACTGTATCACAAATGCTTTTAAAAAATATTTGGTAACTGTACTTCAATGGTTTTTCAAATTTTATTGTATTTATTTACTTTCAATTCTTTTTTTGGTACCAGGAAATCAAACTCAGGACCTTGCGCTTGCCAGGTAGGTGCTTGTGCCACTGAACTATATCACTGACCCTTACTTTCTATTCTTTAAAAAACACTAAGTAGTTTATTTTATGTCTTTAAAAACATTAATTTTAAGAAAGGCTCCAGGGACTTCATCAGATGATCAAAGAAATCCAAAACCTAAAATGGTTAAGAACTTTTGTGGTTCAGAAAGCCCATAAGTCAAGCAGTTCTTTCTTTTATTTTACTTTATTTATTTTAATTAATTAATTAAATTTTAATTAATTAATTAATTAATTATTTTGTCTTTTTTGAGGCAGAGTCTTGCTATGCAGGTCAGGCTGGCCTTGAGCTCACTTTGTAGCCCAGGCTGCTTTTGAACTTGCAACGATCCTCCTGCTTCAGCCTCCCTAGTGCTGGGATTACAGGTGTGTGCCACCATGCCCAGCTCTCTCTCTTTTTAAAATGTCTTTTGGAGACAGGGTCTCACCATTCAGTTTAGGCTGGCCCTGAACTCATTATGTCGCCTAGGCTGGCCTTGAACTCATGGTGGTCCCCTTGCCTCGGCCTTCTGAGTGCTGGGATTACAAATGTGAGCCGCCACATCCGGCAGCAGTTCTGAATCCTACTCATTCCAGGCAGGTTGGTGAAGCCAGATATTCTGAGTTGCAGTTGTCATTCAAGTTGTTCAACTTTATGGGAGAGGGAGGAGATGGCCATAGAAGCAAAATTTTGCATTTTCTCATATGTGTAAGAGTTGATCTTTCTGAAGAGAGAAGCTATGGCTCTTATTAGAGTCTCAAAAAACTTCCTCATGCAAACGATAGTTCAAGACCTCCGTTCTAGGAGGAGAGATCCTAGGATAGGGACTCCTTCTGATGCACACTGTGATTCTCTGGAATTTTCCCAAATGTCGAACATGGTCACTGTGGAGAGAATTTCATTTCTCTGGGCACCCTGACCCCATTCTGATCTATTTTCATTAAACTCCAAAGCCTAAAGTCTGTGCACAAGCAAGAAAACTTCCTACAAGGGGCTAAGTAAGTGGTCACAAAACTGTTTGTTTGAAAGATTCCCTCAATATATGCTTTTATGTGAGGAGGGACAGCAGCGGGTCCCTAAGTTAATCTTCATTATCGCACGACTGGCTTTTCCCATCCTGGTTTTAAATTAGGATACTTTGGACATTTTGCTCTCCTTCTTTCACTCCACACACAATCACACAATGAGGCATTTTAATTAGACCTCCTCTATTATTAGAGCACAGGAGAAAAAAAAATTCATGACTGGTCTGAAAGACCCCAAGCTAGGAAAGAGAAAGGTAATCATTTAATTTGTTGTTGTTTCCATAAATCAGGACCCAGTCATCAATTTCACCACATATTTGAGCGCACATGTTATTGACAATGTGTTCACAGAGAAAAATGGAGTTTGCTGGCAAAGTTGTTCCATTTTCTAAAGATTAAATTGTTCATTGTACAGGCCGCCATCTGCCCTCCCTGGAAGAGATTTACTTGTTGGCAGAGGCAAAGTCTAGGAGACAAAGTTAAATTTCTTTCTCTTTATTGCCGTGTCTAACCAAAGGCAAATTCATTCATTCACCCATTCATTCAATATTCATCAAGCTTCTCTTCTGTGTCATCCACAGGAATAGAAGAAGAGCGCTTCCAAGGAGTGGATCTCTGTGGAGGAGCACATGGAAGCTTGGGGTTGATTCATGACCCCATTGCTCTTATACCTGCATTGGACCCCCAGAGCCCTGGAAGTTCTACCTCCAAACTCAACTTGTGTGCTCTCAGGGGGACCAAGGATCATGGGAAGCTTCGTTTCACGAACTTTGCAGTCAATGGAGGGTATATAAAGTAGTATCTTAGTTACTTTTCTACCCAACACCCAAAGTTAAAGGAGGAAAGATTTATTTATCCTACAATTTGTAGAGGTTTCAGTCCATAATCATCTAGCTCCAAGGCAGGGTGGCTTTGCAGAGGCAAGCAATTCATGGCATGTAGAAGACAGCAAAAGCAACACAAGAAGGAGAAAGGACAAGCCTCTTTCTGTCCGTTACATTGTGTGCAGGCTACCCACTCTAGGGCAGGTGTAGCATTCACATCCTTTATCCCAGCCTTGGACCATGAATCAGGCACAAACTCTGGATTCAACCACCTCTGAAGAACCTGTCCCCCCATGACTGCATGAGGCTTTGGGGGGGACATCTAGACACAAACCATAACAGGGAGAAACATCTAACTGCCATACAACATAAAAACGAGCCTTGAGAAACACAAAAAAGAGGCAGAACTCCTTTCTGAATAGAACTTCTTGGAAGAACTGAGTGGAAGAACTTGGAAGAAGTGTGACATACACCTTCAGATGTGTGATGTTCTTTTATACCACACTGTCCTGTTGTGATGTCCCATTTTTCAGGTGAAGTCACTGAGGCTCACAGAGATGGACAGATTAGCTCTCATCTTTGTGGTTAGTAAGGCATGAGGTTAGGGCTTTCACTCTCTTTTCCATTCGTAATGTAAAATCGGTCCATAGGTTACATAAAATAGGACCTCTGGGCCCTGACACTTCAGCTTTAGCCCTAACCCACTTGCCTCATCCCACTGCATGAACTGCATCTGAAGCTGCTGCTGTCCACTCTGTGACCATCTGTCACTATTGACTTCTTTTGCTCTTTACTCCACAGGAGAGCACTCTTGTCTTTGCCTTGACCTTGGCTGGTCTTCTTGATTATAACTTGATTCTTTTTTTCTAGGCTATCTATACTTAAGCTACACCAAGTCTACCCATTCCTAAGATTTGACCTTTTTCCTAGGGTCTTTTCAATTAGGTTCTCTAAGACTGTAGCCATCCATCCATCCATCCCTCCATCCATCCATCCATCCATCCACCCATCCATCCACCCACCCATGCACCCATCCACCCATCCATCCACCCACCTATCCCCCATCTCCCAACCTGTCACTCTACCCATCCATCTATCCATCCATGTGTCCATCCATCCATCCATCCATTCATCCACCCACCCATCCATCATCAATCCATCCATCCATCCATCCATTCACCCACCCACCCATCCATCATCAATCCATCCATCCATCCATCCATCCATCCATCCATCCATCCACTCATCCACCCATCCATCCATCCACCCATCTATTCATCTGCCCACCCATCCATCCATCCATCCCTCCCTCCCACAAATACACAGTGAATCTCTGCTATATGCCCAATGTGCCAAGTGTTCAAGACCGAAATGTACCAGAGTAGGGGTAAACACACACACACACACACACACACACACACACACACACACACACACATTACAATGGAGGCAAACAGCATGGAGAGAAGTGTGTGGTCTCATGAGGGGGAAGAGTTGGGACTTTTAATCTCCTCTGCAGGTGTGCTGGCTGTGTCTTGGGAGAATAGGGAGAACTTCATGATGGGCTTCTATGGGGACAGTCTATTACAAGACCTGAAGAACTGGATCAACCTCAGCCATCCAGATAAAAATAAAAGGAAAAAGAATTCTTAGGAGTCTCAAAATATGAGACTGAGGCAGAAAGAAGTTTGACTTGTTCAAGGAACTAAAAGGAAGTCAGAGTGTGGCTGGTGCACAGAGAGAAAGTATACTGCCTTTAAATCATTGAGGATTTAGCCCAGGCATTGTGTGTGTGTGTGTCTGTGTGTGTGCGCGCGTGTGTGTGTTATGGGTGATTGAACCCAGGGCCTTCATACTGAGCTAGGTCCCCACCCCTTTTAATTTTTTATTTCAAGACAGGGTCTTGCTAAATCATTTAGTTTCCCAGGCTGAGTTCAAACTTGCCATCCTCCTGCATCAGCCTCCCAGAGTGCTGTGATTACAGGCCTGCACCATCACATGCCCAGCTGATCTAGGCATTTTCTTTTTTGGTCTTTTTGAGACAGGGTCCCACTGTGCAGTTCAGGCTGACCTTGACCTCACTTTGTAGCCCAGGCTGGTCTTGAACTCACAATGATCCTCCTGCCTCAGCCTCCTGAGTGCTGGGATTACAGGCGTGCACCACCATGCCTGGCTAACCTAGGCATTTTCAACTAAATAATTACTGCTTTAGTCCAGCATATTGAATATCCAACAGATATGATTTTCAAAACAAGTTGGGTGCATATGTTAATGAAAAAATGAATGTGATATTCCCTGTTGCATATGTGAGTATTTTAATTGGTCAAATTTAGATATAGATGGTTATGAACCAGAAAATGAGAAAATTTCCATCCTAAAGTCTCCATCTCCCTGGAGACTGTCATACTATATGTGGATGCTCTGTAAAAACCTGAGACTGTTCTTTATCTAGAACAGCTTTTTAAACTTTTCATGAACAACATAAATAATATGGAATGTTGGTTTGGAGTTCTGGTCAACTTTTTCCAGAAAGATTTTCTAATCTGTCACTTTGGGCTGGGAAAATAAGCTTCATGGAGAGTGGAGTCATGGGGGGAAAAGAGAAGGGCATTGTTGGATGGGATAAATGCTTAACACTACGACTTGGCACTTTTTGTTTGCCTTTTGCTGGCAGTTTGCATGAGCACACGAAAGAAAAATGTGGTCTGCAGTCTCCTTTCCAGTAAAATTAGTAATAATCCCTTATTAAATCATTGAGAGTAATAGGATAAAGGCAATTGGCCCTATCCTTGCGGGTTTTGCCTAAATTCCAAAAAAGTCAGGGATTATATAGTAGGAGCAAAAAGCAATCCCATGATTTCAGAAGCACTCCATTGCCAAGACAACCAAAATGCTTTACATGTATTCTCTTTTCTACTTTTAATTTTTGAGATGTAGCAAGAAAAAAGGAGGGAGGGATGCATTTTAAGGAGAGGGATATAGGGCCAGCACAGCAGAGAACAGGCCAAAAGCAAAAGCAAAAGCAAAATGATTCACTGAGCAAATATGTCCAGTACTGCTATGTCTCGGTTCATTAAAAAAAAAAAAAATTAAACAATCAAGGCATAGGGAGCCACTGCCTTCTTGAGACTCAGAATTCAGTGACAAGGCTAGAACTTGTTCAGCCATTGATGTGTTTGTTCAGTCAGCAAACATTTGAGCACCTCCTCCCATCAGGCCCTGGGCTCAGCAAGAGGGTCCCTCCTAGCAAGTCATAGGGCAGCCTGCCCGGGAACATGAAGTTCCCCGTCTCTGCCCTCAGGGAACCAACTTATCATCTGACAAGTACGAAAGTAGAACATAGTGCGACACAAAGTCGGCCAGCGTTGCCAAAGGGAGGTCAAGGCTGCTCTGGAAGCTTCTAGGGGATGGTGATTGATGTGAACATAAATAATAGCGCTGAGACACCCTTAATAGGTTGAGGGGGGTAAGGGGGCAGGTCCTACAAGGAAGTAATCAATCTAATTAAAGAACCAGGAAACACATAATTAAACAGATGGAAGCTGAGTTGACCTTGAAGAGGGGGCAGGGTTTTAATATGTGAAGATGGGGCAGGCAGAGTGCCACACTGAGGCACAGCCAGGGACAGTGGCACGGCTTGCGTGCTGACTGACTTCTCGCTCAGGAGAGGTGATTTGCGCTACTTATGGTTTTCCTCATTGGCTGCCTTTACTCATTGCAATACAGACTCAGTGAGGACAGGGACATTTCTTGCCTTGGGCAGTGGTAACTGACAGCGTCTTCAACTGTGCCTGGCTCATAGAAGAGACTCAGAAATATTTACTGAATAAGCAGGGGATAATTATAGCTAAGTATAGAATTGTTGCTTGCTTATTGCATGATACACACTCTACTAAGTGCATTTATTTGTTTATTTATTTGTTTACTGGTGCTGGGGAAGGAAACCCGGCCCTTGCACATGAAACACACCCCAGCCCTTTTTATTTTGAGGTAGGGTCTCACTAAGTTGCCCAGGCTGGCCTTGAACCTGTGAGCCTCCTGAGTAGCTGGAATTACAGGCAAGTGCCACTACATCCTATTTGTTTATTTGATCTTTACAACAACCTGATGACTTGGATCCTTTGAAAAGGAGATAATTTAAGCAACTTCCCCAAAGGATCTTGGGTAGGAACTGAACCAAGGCCCCTCTGACTCCTCTGGGGCTACATGGCTAACTGCCACGTTGCTGTACCTTGCAGGGGTTAAAAGTGATGACTAATATCAAAAAGGAAGTCTTGGGCTTTCTGGGGAGGAACACAGGAAAATGTCCAGGGACTGATGAGTTATTAGGAATTCTGACATCGCCTGCATAAGGAGGCGATGACTATATACATAAGTTTTCTGCGAGGGCTGAAAAACGTGTGCAGATTGCTCAAGGTATTGTTAGCAGTGTCAGTTTTTGAGGATCTCGTGGACCATCTGCCAGCCTGCCTAGATGATCACTAATCTTTCCAGGAACCTGGAAACGTGCTCATGAGTCTCCTTTTCTAGGAGAGAACAATGTGATCCAGGGAAAGATCAAGTTGTATGTGCAAATTCCATAGCTGGGGTAAGAAGATTCTGAATGGACTTTTCTTGTTTCATAATATTTTGGCTAACACAACAAAGTCCGAGACCATAGGAGATCCATAGTTCATAGTTTAAAGGGCACTGTCACACAACATTGTAGCCAAGTGATCAAAGTTAACATCATTAGTAACGAGTCATGTCAGTGTGATGAAATAGCTGAGAAGGGTATCTTACTGCCATGGGATTCTTGGCAAAAATGCCCAACCTGATCCAGTCATGAGAAGACTTCAAACCATCACACTAACCCATGTATGAGGCATTGCACAAAAGAACCAGCTAGTGCTTGTCAGAGTGTCAAAGTTGTAAAGGAAAGGAAAGACCATGGGACAGTGACAGAGGGGAGGAGATGGAGATACACTAACTAAACCCAATTTGAGATCCTAAATTAGATACACAGACAGCAAAAGAACTTGGCTAAAAATTGATAAAATTCAAATAAGACCAGCAGTTTAGTTAGTAATAGTAAATGTTAATTTCCTGGTGAGGGTGCTTATACCACAATTAGGAAGTGGGATTACTGTAGGGGGAACAGGGTGAGGGACAGACATGACTCTCTGTACTACCTTTCCAAACCTCTTTAAATCTAAAATTATTTTCAAAATAGAAAGTTTTTTAAAAAAGGAAGGGGAGAACTGTTGGACACACTCCTATGGGATTAAAAAAACAGACTACCAATTACCTTTTCGCCTCCTGCCACCAGGGTAGGGAGGGAAAGACAGAGGAATTTGCAGAGGAAATTGGTGGAGGAATGCACAGTGGGGACACAGGGAGCCAGGGGAGAGGCCCTAGGAGAGACACTGGGATCAGATTCCAGCAGGGAGGGGAGGCTGACATCTGTGTTTCCCTTGGCCAATGCTTATGTGGCAGATTGTGAGCTATGTAGTCGCCCCTTACATTCTGCAGAGGGGGTTGGTTTTAAGACTCCCACAGATACCTAAATCCATAGATGACCATGTAAGTACCTCATAGGAAGTGGTGTAGTATTTGCATATAACACATGCACATTCTCCCACAGATTTCAGATAATCTCTAGATGATTTATAGTTCCTACTACACTGTAAATGTTATGGAAATAGTTGTTCTATTAGTATATTGCTAATGGATTTCCCCAAAAATAAGGGCTACTCAGAAAATAAGCGCTAGTCATTGCCACGGTGATAGTTAGTGTCATGTAGAAGATTATATCTCACTGTTCTCTTGCTTGATGGTGGTTACTCTGTAATGGCAGGTAAAGCATGGTGATTGGGCCTGGCATTTTTGATCTCTGGTTTTTAAGACTGATTATTTTCTAGTTAAGTCTTATTTTGAGGGAAACAGAGAAAGAAATAAAGATAGAAATAATCTGTACATACTTAGTACAGACATATTTTTTTCCTGTGCACATGTGTCTGTTTTGGAGATTGAACCCAGCACCTCTGCACTGAGCTATATCTCCAGTCCTTTCTTTGCTTGCTTGCTTATTTAGTATTTATTTATGAGACAAAGTCTTGCTAAGTCTTTAAATTGCCCAGGCTAGGCTTGAACTTCTGATCCTCCTGCCTCAGCCTCCCAGTGTGCTGGGATTGTAGATATGTGCCACCATGCTTGACTTTTTTCCAGATATTTTCGATCTGAGGCTGGTCGAACCTGTGGATGCAGAACCTACCTATGCGGAGGTGGGCTGTGCTGACAGCTTTGCAAAGGGGCGAAAGATTCCGGAGTGAGATAGAGCAAAAGAGAGGGAAAAGCAGCCTCGTGGGGCGGGCTCCACGGCAACGGCAGAGAGGAAGAGAGTGAGCCCTCTGCAGGCCACTGCTGGCGTCACAACTGCTAACATCCAGTTGCCCAAAGCATGTCCCATGACTGCACCTAGAGTCACACCAGAGGACAGGAGAGAGGGAGATGGCGAAGGGCACGGACATGGAGAACAAAGCGTGGTCCTTCTGTGCACTTGTGGAGGGGAACGGAAGCGCCACAGATGCCCGTGGCTTTTCTCTGGGCGCAGCTGGAGTCCGGGCGCCACAGGGCAAGTCTGGATGGTCAAGGCACGCGTTCCAATGGACCGGCATGAGACGCGGATAGACAGTGCAGTGCCCAAGGCTATCAGAATTGCTCTGAAGACCCTTCCTCCCTGGAGGCTGTCGTTTTCTGGGGGCATTAGTGTCCTTGCTGGTCCGGCAGAGACCTGCGGTGCTGCCATAAGGCCTTGCCTCTGGAGGCAGATGATTCGCACACTTCCGGCCCTGGCGCACACCACACTTCCGGCCCCGTCGCACACTTCCGGCCCCGGCGCACACGGCCGCCCCGTAGCACACCACACTTCCGGCCCCGTCGCCAGCCCGAATGTCGGGGCTGTGGCAGCAGGCGCCAGGCTTTGTTTTGTGCTCACCTAGGCCAGTTTCCGCCCCTACCCCGTAAGTACCGTGCTTGAAAAAAGTCAGTTAAATTAGGCTCGGTAAAGGGACACTGCGTCTTTGAGTAATGATGTTGGGAAATGGGGGAAACATTTTCCACTAGCTCATGTCTCACTGTACGGCGCTCCGATTTCGTGACACTTCATAATAAATCATTGCTTATCACTCACATGGGAGCGTAACACGGCTCCAGTTAAGATTCGTTAGTGATTGTAAAGAAGAAACATGAGTCGCTGTATATCAGGGCTTTTTGATCATCCTCCTGTCCACTGTAGGCACTTTTTTATCGTTATATTTACTGTAACTGTTGTTTAAGGCATAAATAAGCGGAAGGAAAGAGCAGCAAATATGAATAATGAAAATAAATTCATCTTATTTATGTGTTTATGCAAGCATTTGACAATTATTCCGCACAGCGCTGTGTCCGGGGTTGGCGGCTGCCGCACTCGGGAAAGTTTCTTCCCCTCCCAGGTTTCCTTCCTCTTTCCTTTTATCCCGCGAAGGCCGGCACATGCATATGCGAGAGGGGAGGCCCTGGCATGTGTTATTCCCGTCTGAGCTTCAGGTCACTGAGCCACGTCAGCCCCATGCTCAGACAGAGGCCTGCGGGCACACATGTTCCTTACAGGCAATTCATTCAGATCCAGAGGCACAAGGGACAGGCGTGGAAAAAAGAGAGAGAGCTAAGGGTGGGGCTCTGGGGTTCCACACTGCAAAATAAAGTCTTCAGTTTAAAAAGGAGCCAGCTGTTTGGTCATTTGGGATGAATAAAGACTTTGGTCAGAGAGTCCTTGCTGTTGGAAAGACCACCCTGAAAGGCTTGTGATTAAAACACCAGAGGTCAGAGGGCTTGTGGACACTTCCACACAGCCTGGAAACTTCTCTGGCTAGGACATCTGCTCAGGAGAGTCAGTGGGGTTGGACAGCTGAGGCAGCTTCCCATGTTCACCTGCAGACAGAGAGAACGACACACACTGTCTCTTAAAATGCAACCCCTGCCGAAGTGACCTCTGGCTCCCCTCCCATGCCTGTTCCTGGTAGGACATGCAGAGCTGGGATGCCGGCGTCATGCTGGGGTCATCCTTTGCCCCCTGCTTCCTTGGGATCTTGCCTCATGGAGTCACAGCTGAGACACGGGCAGTCAGCAGAGCTCTGGGCCTAGTGCACATGGAACTTCCAAGAGGAATCGAAGTGGAGCCCTCTGAGGTGCGAGGGTTCCTGGGTCCTCAGAGTCGTGGTGTCTGATGCCTCATCCAGCTCACTCTTCCATGTACATGGTGCCTTTGCGTCCTGTGTTCCTCCACAATGTCCTCCCAGTGTCCTCCGAGAGCCTGGCGAGCTCTCCTGGGTTCCAGGATGACACCACCGCTGATGGGATCTCCAGGTATCACACTCTTCAGGTGTACTCCCGACTACTTGTGTCCTCTCCCCAGATCTGGTTTGCATTTTCCATCAGTCCCATTTTTACAGGTGAAACGGGGACTCTGAAAGGCTCTGTGATTTTCCAAGCTCTCCCTGCTTGGGTCCGATTGTGAGCCCTCTCTGTGGAGCGTGTGCTCTCTTGGTCATTCACTTGCTTTAAGCCCTAGAAATGCATCTGAGCGTGGTGAACCAGGAAGCTCTAAGCCCAGAGAGGCTAAGCCATTGAACCAAAGCCACACAGCTGCGTGAATGAGGGTGAGGCTAAAGTCTTCTACATCTGTGCTGCCCTATTTCCCCCAGGGAGGGGAAAACAGGTTCTGAGAGTGTCTTCAATTTCTATCCTATTTACAGTTAGTAAAGATGTTGCCTAATGGCTGGGCGTGCTGGTGCATGCCTGTAATCCCAGCACATGGAAGGCTGAGGCAGGAGGATTGCTGTGAGTTTGAGGCCAGCCTGGGCTACATATTGAGGCCAGGCCAGCCTGAACCGCATAGAGAAACCCTGTCTCAAAATAAAAATAAAAGAGAGAGAGAGAGAGAGAGAGAGAGAGAGAGAGATGCAGCCTGAGCTATACAGTTCAGCTCGTTTATATTTGAGCATTTTAAAAGTGCATTGAAAAAAAATGGAACTTTCCATGTTTTCTAAATATTAAAAGACTCCCCCCCCCCTTTCACATCATGAAGGGAACATTCAGCTCACTCAACAGAGTTTTAGGGCATTTTTTTTTTTTTAAACTTCATGCATTTCAGACAATTTATCACATCAGTTTAGGGGAGACAATAACTTGACCCCTGGGGTGCAGGGGAAAATAAGATATTGGCAAGAAAATGTGGCAAATGTTTTCCAGTAAGGGTGCTCATTTGGGACACAATGGTGATGGATGTTTAGAAACCAGATTTGCTGCACCACTGCAATTTTTGCAAATGGTCGTGTCTGCAGATGGCATTAACATGCTCAGTGTTCGCTCCAGAACCGAGGTCGGGCTGTTAAATAGCATCCCGCTCTTGCACACCAACTCAAGTTTTATCTTAAGCAGAATGAGAAATTGCTGTGAATTGGTTTTTACTTCAAACACGGTTTAATAACAATCGCACACAGGCCTTCCAGTCCACACAATGCATCACTTAATTTTATCACAAACCTCTCCCGGCTTAAAAACAGATATCGAAACAGCACCCCCCCACCACCAGACTTCATGATTCTGTTAAGACTAGTTGGCTAACGATTTTTGAACAACCTCCAACTGAGGCCTAAATGCCGACACTATCCATAAACAACTCTATACTGCCCAATTAGGGAGACAGAGACATAGCATCCTGTCAGGCAGTTTTGCATGGCTAAGAGCCTGAGATCAGAGAGCGATGAGGGATCGCTCCCAGTGATGGGGCCTCACAGACGGATGACTATCATTACGATATTACAGGGACTCACACCTTCCCAATTACTGGCAGGATTCATTAATTACCACTGCATTTCCCTAATAGAATCCGAGCGCTGGCTTATCAGCGCCTTCCCTCTGTCTACCTAAACCCCCACTCAGCAGTCGATCACCTATGAAAAATTAGACAGTGCGGCTTCGAGTAGCCTATTTAAAGGAAAAAGAAAAATGAATATAAGAAGAGGAGGGGGAAATGCAGGAAGGGAGAAGTCCAAAGCATCAGACACAGCATTCTTTCCACACAGGGTTTGTTTTTTCTTCCCTTCCTGGAACTGCCATGGAAAGAGATTACAGGGAGACACACTGGGGTGAGGGTGAATGTATGAATGTCTTCCTTACAGACACACACACACATACACACACATGTACACGCATGCATACACATATATGTGCACACACACCCATATATTTTGCCTGTAAAATCTTCCCCTGGATTTCCAGCATGTTAAAAATAAAATCTGTATTTCTTGAGGTGTCTCTGGCCTCACTTGCTCTTCCTCTTTATCTACTAAGCCCTTTCTATGCCACCTGCAATTCATGAAATCCATGCTACCTCAGGGCCTTTGTACTTGCTGGTCTTTTTTTTGAACATGGATTGTGTGGCCTAAATTCACCTTGCAACTTATTTTTGCTTAGCCTTCAAGAAAATACTTGTACTTTTAAAAGGTTGAAAAGGATTGAGAATGAGAGAGAGAGAGAGAGAGAGAGAGAGAGAGAGAGAGGATTAGGACAACATTCTCCCAGGTCTTCTCAAAGGTGATGTCTTCTTACTTCTTGGACCTGTGTGTCACCTCTCCAGGGAGACTTTCCCTCAACACCTAGTCAACAGCAGCCTCCTGTCACCCCTCTACAGTCCTCTGCTGACTGCAGGGAATGCTAATTTATCCGCTGTCGTTTTACTTTATCAGAGTGGTCCTCAACCCTGGCTGCATTTTTTTGTTTTGAGACAGAGTTTCACTATGCAGTTCAGGCTGCCTTGAACACACTTTGTAGCCCAGGCCGGCCTCAAACTGGCAGCGATCCTCCTGCCTCAGCCTCCCAAGTGCTGGGATTGCAGGCGTGCGCCACCACACCCAGCCTGGTTGCAAGTTTGAATCACCTGGCTAACGGTCCGATGTCTAGGCCGGACCCAGAGACCCTGACTCCGTTAGTCAGGGTTGGGACCCTGTTGGTCTGCTTCTGCTTTGCAAACTTCCCCCATGATTCTATGGTGCAGCGAAGCCCGAGCACTCTGCTTCTTGCCTGTCCTGCTCCTGGGAACGCTGGCTCCACGCCGCCAGGAGCACGAGGTGTCACCCCGGCTGCTGCGGCCTGGGAGCCCAGAGCCACAGCCTAGAACTGCACCCGACGCTGAGCAGGTGCTCAGTCACTGCTTGATGAATGGATGACAAAACATCCATCATATACACAGAAGAAGCATTAAGGATGACAGCTGTGTGACAGTGACGTAAGGTCTCCCAAGCTGAAGCTCTGCGCCAGAAATGGGTGACAATTCCAGGAAGTCCCCGATGCGGCAGGAATCTCGGCCTCCATCAGGGATAATGGGATGTGAGGCTCCCAGGCTGTTGGCTTGTTACTACCAGTGGCATTATTAGTTATCAGCTGCTTTTGCAATTATGCACAATGATCTCCCCGCCCGAAGATTCCGCAACCGCCCCGCTCCCTTCTCCTCTTAAATTAAATATACTGAAAAGAGCAGAGATTTCAATCCTTCATCTGTTCACAGATGAAAAAACATTTCCAAATCGTCAGCGATCACATTTTTTTTTTTTATTCTAAGGACGGCCAACTGTTCCCAGCGATTTCGATTACATTTCCTACCTATTATTTCATGTAATGGCATCCCTTAAATTTTAAATTAGCTTTGAAGAATAAAAATAATTGAATTCCTGCTGTTTTGTGTACATAGAGGGTGACAGGAGCTAATGTGATAATTTAAACTGTAAATGAGTCTTCACTTTGTGTTCATTAATTACAGCTAATTACTGAATTACAAACCTTCTTGGTTAGGCACTGTTATGTATTCATGTAGCATGTTGAATCTCCAGCTGGTATAAAACTGTTTTATAGACTTACAAGCTGACACACCAAGCTACCACTGAAACAATTCAGTTTGAAAACAAGGGGGCTGGGGACACGTAACTGCAAACGCTTCTTGGAATTAAAAGAACAGACACAAGGCTCACTCATATCTTGGGGAACAGAGGATCTTGCACATATAATTAGAACAATTTATGCCACGAGGGGGAAAAAAGAAGAGAATGCGAGGCTGTTCTCCACCCTGGGTGAAGATCTATACTACAGCATGTAATTTGTGAGGCTGGAGTGTTCCTGCCCTTATCTCCTTGTTCCCTGGAAACTGAGCATCATAATTATTTATTAACTGATCCTGCTTTTAATAACAAAGAAGCGTAAATCCTGCCCAATATTCATGACCGGAAATGGCAATAAAGGAAAGATTCAGACAGACGGGTCAAGGACTCAGCCATGGCCAATACTTTCACTAGGTTAAAACCAATTTCCCCCTCGGGTACAGGAACGAGGCACTTTGGGTTACTCAGAGTGGGTGTCTTGGGCGTTATTTTTGAGTCCAGATGGAAGACAAGGTGACATCCGGCTCTCCAAGACGGTCTTTGGAGTCACTTGGAGAACTGCTCCAACTGACGTGTGGGCTCTGCATAGCCACACAGCGTGGTCTGAGCATGTCTAACCTAAAGTCCGAGCAGCCCCCAAATCAGAAACACTTGAGCACCAATCTGATGTCACAAGTGGGAAATCCACTCTCGGAAACTTTGTTTCCTGCACAAAATGATTAGTTTTTAAATTTTCTTATTAGCTTATGCCTGCACGATGATTATATTCAGCTTGGGGGTTTGATACGTGTCTGTACGGCCTCTTGATCATTTACTCCCTCCCTGCCCGGGCTGCCCTGCTTCCTCCATATCCAAATGTTTCCATCTCTACAGAGTCTACTTCTCTCTTCTTTGTTTGCTTTGTTTTGTTTTTCTCCGGTACCGGCAATCGAACTCATGATCTCACGCGTGCCAGGCAGGAGCTGTGCCATTGAGCTAAATCCTCACCCGACTTCTCTCTTCTTAACACAGACTTTAAATTATTTATATCTTGTTAGGGAAACTACAGGGGCCCCATGTTAGAGAAACTATACCGTATTTAATCTTTGGTACCTGACTGGGCGCTGACTGCACACACGATGGCAACCTTTGTGCCCTGTTCTTCTGGCGACCATGGTTGGTTCAGGGATGGGCGCCTGAATCAAGTCAGTCCAGAGAAAGATATTTTCTGAAATGTTTTTCACTGAGTGACCCAGCCTGGGGATCTTGAACTGCCACAAGAAAATGATGAAGCTGCATAAGGCGGGAGTCTGAGAAGTTGAGAAAGTCAGATTTCCAAAGATACCATGTAAGCTCTGGATCCAGCTTTGTCTGAATCTGTTGCACCCCTGGGCTTCACAGGAGCCGGGAGGATCCCTTTGTTGGGACTGTTGGTTGGAGTGGATTTTCCATCATGGGTAATCCACAGCAGCAGCATACATGGCTATAAACCCAGGTGCAGATTGACCTGAGCTGCACAAGATATGTGCTGGATATTCCATTGGTGCCCAGAGCAGGGGAGGATTTTTCTAGCTTGGCAAAAGAAAAACTCTACCAGGGGCCTTTGATAGGCGGTGATATTTCAACAGGGCCTTGAAATATAGCAAGGATTTATGGAGAAGAGAAAAGGAACAAAATGGGCCAAGAAGGCAGATTCCAAGGAAAGTCCCGGAATCACGCAGAGTTGCTGGGGTTAAGAATACACGAAGAAGAGTGGGGGAAACTGACTGAAATAAGCCACGGGGCTTGGTCTGTAGCATCTTGTCCATAAGTAAGTCAGACAGGGGCTCAGGCAGCATCACAGATTCTCTGCTGGCTAACTGTGTCCTCAGGGCGGCCTCTGAGCTCCTGGCTTCGGTTTCCTGAACTCTTCCTTTGGGAGACTATAGGCAGGATCAAGGTGACTGGGGTAGCTTTTGGAAGTACAAGGAAAGACGGCACGTCAGTTGCGTGGGGAGTTCCAGGGTCACACACCCTGAGCAGCGGCTCCTGAGGCCCAAAGCTTGCTCCCCAGATGGTCGCGCTGCGGAAGACACTTTGTTAAATACTTTAATAGCAGCGGCAACCATAGCGGAGTGTGCAGCACATTTCAGATGCCGCGCTCCGCTTTCTCGTGCCATCATACATTGCCTTTATTGCTCTTGCCGCAAACAAAAATTAATGGAGATTTCACCACGTCTATGCACTATGCTAAGGGCCAGCCTCGTGTTCTCTTGGCCCTTTGAGGACCAGCTCAGAGAGGTAAAGTGACTCAGCCAAAGTTACACAGTTAACAGGCCGGAAGCTGCACTTTGCACTTAGGTAATGCTGATTCACAAATGACTGTTCTTTGCTATCATGCTATCTATCTCCCTTAGTTTGGTTTTTCACACACATAAATTTCAAACTATTACTTAAGGCTCTTCCTACATCCTGTGTTCGTTACACTGGCCGAGGAATCAGAAAAGAACAGGGTCAGCCTAGCAGGTCTCTGAGGTGTCTTTGTCTTGGTCTCTGAGGTGTTTTTTGTTTTCTCTGCCATAGGGCTCCCTCCAGGTCTGACTTGTCCTTGTACCCAGCAGCACCCGCACTAGACTCTGGCACCGGGCCTGGCATGCAGTCAGTACTCGGAACATGCTGGTTGAACTGAGCCGAACTGAATTCAAACTGTTCTTTATATACATTTTCTAAGAGCCAGAGTGGTCTCCAAACCAACAGGGAAAACTTTTTACAAAGAGCGGGGTTCCTGATTCCAAAAACTTCCTGTCTTTTTGTGATTTGGGAAGATCGTGTGTGCTGGACTTTTTGTTTATTTGTTTGTGTTGTTTTCTTTCTTTAATTCTCATGGGCATCCAGAAATACAGAAATAGGAGGCTAAAGGAAAAGCACGTGTGCTACTCTGTATTAAGCTGGGAGGAATTCTGGACTGGGTTGGGACAGAGCAGTCTGAGCAAATGCCTGGAGAAGCAGAGGTGGCCACCAGCACACAAGCAGCTGCCCCAAAGCCAGCTGCACTCAGCTCCACCAGAACCCCGCAGGCAACTGAGGTCCTCACGAAGGGCAGATGCTTGCAGGACCGTCGGCTCATCCTGAGAAGCCTCAACATGCCCTGAACTTCAAACATGCACACTCCAGGTGGAAGGGATTCTGCTTGTTTCATGGCTGACCAGCATTCCTAAATTCTCTTGGGTTCTGTGTGTGGGAGTGGGGAGTCTATCTTTGACCTTGATAACCAGTACACATAGAAACTGAGTCGAATATATAAGAGACAACACCCATGTGTCATTTGACGATTCCATGTAAAATGCATAGCATTCCTGGCAAGTGTCCAATGGGTTATTGTGCTAAGATCATAATGGTGACAATAGTACTTGTTATGGTTTAGATCTAAAATGACCCCCAAAATCTCATGTTTGGAAGTGGGGCCTGGTCAGAAGGGGGAGCACTAGGAGTGTGACTTAGAAGGGGCTTTTTTTGTCTCTGGCTCCTCCTTTCTCTGTTTGTTTCCTGGCTGGCCTCCACCGTGTTGTTCTGCCATAACATTTTGCCCTGGGAGCCAGCCAGCCATGGAGTGAATCTACTGAAACCGTGAGGCAAAATACATTTCTCCTTTTTTTAAATTGCAAGTTTTGGGTATTTTGTCCTAGCGACAGAAAAGCTACTAATACATATTAAGAATATTTATATAGCCCACTACATTTATCACACTTTTGGCCAACACCATTCATCTAATCAATATTTGGTGCTTGGTTAATGCTAATTGAGGATGGGAAATAATATAACAACTCACTGTAGGCTGCTGTATGAGAGGAGCCTGGGGAGGAAAGGAGAGGACTGACAGGCTGGTTTTGGGACTGGTTACATTTGTTGCCTACGTAATATCAATTTCCCTCTTCTACCTTGATAATAAAACCCTGATTTGGTTTTCTGTGACAATGCGCCCCGCAAAGTACTTCACAGTATCTTATAGCTAGTCAGGGATGACAAAAAAGTGACACAGGTCTGGCTGGGGAGGTTTAAGTGTAATACTGCTGTGTTTCTGGGAAAGGTTTGCCATCCAGGGAAGACAGGACAAAGGCCATTAGTGCCTTTATTTCACTCTTTTTCCTGCCTGGAATATGATGGTGGTGGCAGCCATCTTGTAGCCAGAGAACACAGTGAGGAGACAGTGGCAGCCATCTTGTAGCCAGAGAGCACAGTGAGGAGACTGTGGCAGCCATCTTGTAGCCAGAGAACACAGTGAGGAGACTGTGGCAGCCATCTTGTAGCCAGAGAACACAGTGAGGAGACTGTGGCAGCCATCTTGTAGCCAGAGAGCACTGAGGAAACAGCGGCTTCTTCCAACACATTAACTGGGTGACCCAGCACTACTGTTGTCTGCCTCTGAGATATCATGGTGGTGAGAAAAGGAAATTCTGATTTACTCAAATCACTGAAAGTTATTTTTATTTACAGTCTAATGCATCCTTCACTTAGAAGTGTTTTGCTATTCCTGGGTAAGTTAAAGGAAACTTAGAAAGTCTAACTGAAAGAGGCCAGCTCTCCCATTTCTGGGACTAACATACAAAAATGGCAGCTAGAGGCTTCTCCTAACTCATTGACCCAGCGCACAAAACAGTGTGGGTAGCAGCTAATGATAAAAACTGACTTGAATTCAGTATTTCTTCTGGGTCAGACATAGTGTATTACTTGGCCCACAGTGGACACCTAGAGAAGTGTTTTTTTAAATAAGTATGAAAGAATACACGATAAATCACCCCTCTCCACTCAGATCTATGGCCTATCTTTCCCTCCCCACTGTAGATTCGTTTTTTTTTTTTTTTTGGTTTTTGGTTTTTCTCCGGTACCGGGAACCGAACTCACGACCTTGCGCTTGCCAGGCAGGTGCTTTGCCGCTGAGCTAAATCCCCAGCCCTTGTAGATTCGTTTTACTTGTTTCCTTAGCTTCCTGTAAATGCAAAAATCATCCCTACCTCACATGTTTGTTGTAGCTATTAAATGAATAGCTATACTTAAAGAGTTTATAATCATCTGTGCCAGTGTGTTGGTGTCATTATGGTCATGTGCCAGACTAAGTGCATTTCTCGCATTTTTTTTTTTTTTTTTTGAGACAAGGTTTTGCTATGCAGTTTCAGGTTGGCCTTGAACTTACTTTGTAGCCCAGGCTGGTCTCAAACTCACAGCGATCCTCCTGCCTCAGCCTCCCAAGTGCTGGGATTACAGGTGTGTGCCATCATGCCTGGTATGAAGACAATTTCTTAAGGTCTCTTTCTTCTCTAAATGTCAGCAAAGTCAAGCTGGAAGTTGCAGATTATAGCACAAGAAATTTCCACAGAGGAAATTTTATCTTTGGAAAGAAAACAATTCTCATTTCCAAACAGCAATAACTGTAGCTCTGTTTATCTGTATAACAGTCTAGCTTCCACAAACTGTAAACCAAAGGACTCTGAGACACAGCCATCTCCCAGGAGCAATGTGACCCCCACAGTCTAGTTACCTGAATGAAGCACTTGCCAACAAAGGAACCTTAACATTTCCGGTAGAGCATGTCAACCTTTTCCCTACCCTGGTTTATGAGCCTGTTGTTCGCATGTGTGACATTCTCATAGATGGAGTCAGGGTTAGGAGTACAATTTCTCTTCTGTCTTTTCCATTCAGAAAACTGCAGCAAGTTCCCTGACACCGTCAGCTTTCAGCAATGATGGAGAATACATTTTCTGCAGCTGGTTGCAACTGATCCAGAGTTTCAAGACCACTACTTGAGAAACCACTGGGTCAGAAGATTCCTCAACCAAGAGTCTCCTAACCCAGAGCCACTTACATGGGGAGGTAATGGGGGAGGTGGGGTGGAGGCCGAGCCAGAACAGTGTCGTGGAGTTAGTCCCACATCTACACTGACAACAGGACAACACGCGGTGCCTTTGTCAGGCACTCTCAGCACACAGCTCAGACTCCGTGCTCAGCCTCCTTGTGAACGAAGAGCTGTACTTCCAGTTAACCAACAAGAAGGCTGCATGTACACGGCTTGTGTTTACGTGGCTCCATTTCCTCAGTCCGTTTTGCAGATTTCCCCCAGGGCCTGGGCTGGACTGATAGGTAGTCCTCTCTACAGCGCCCCCTAGGCCTTCTCATTTCTCGGATTGTGCTGGGGAATGATGACTGAGGCGTGCAGATGTTACTTGGTGCAATTATACAAAGTGTTTCTCAGCAGAGTCCATCTCTGGGTGATTTGATACACGAAAGGGTTCCTGGAAAGACATGCGATTTGGCCTCTCATACCTTCTTAGGTGTATGACTGTCCCCTCTTGTGCAAGTCCTTGTTTGAGTGAGTTTTGCTTAATCACACACCGCTGTTGGGCCAGGCCTAGAGATCTAGGCTTCCCCTCCATTTTTAATAAGCTTGGAATTCCTGGCAGGTGCAGTACGCTGGCTCACTGGAGAAGACCATGGGAAGGGAGGCCAAGCGGGGGAAGATGGTAAGACCACCGCAGCTGGTAGGACTGTTCACCACAGGCCTTCACAACTACATGACCTTTGTTCAAAGTCAGACTTTTCCATTCTCTGTTTTGGACTCAGGAGTTGGTAGCTTTGAGAATCCCCTAGCTTTACATCCAAAACCACTGCTGGCCTGTTGCTTACCAACATTTGCAGAGAGGAGAGGCGAGCTAGGTGGGATTCCTTCTCCAGGAACGCTTGCCAGCATGAGTTCAAGATGAACAGATGAACCCCCAGACCCTTTTTCCTACAGGTGCTGGAGTTTAAGTAGACAGGGGTGGGCGGTGGGGGCGGGGATCTGGCATGGAACCCAGAAGGGTAGGGGAAGCTGAAATCACACCTCGAGTCTCGCCACAAAGGTTTGATTCTCTTTATGAGTATGATCCGCCAATCTGTAATCAAGGGTTAATTTCACAGCTCACTGCTTCATCTAGCATAATATCCATTCAGACTAATTAAATCTGTCTAATAATGTGAGTGTCTTTGTCTTTGTTCTTCCCCTTCTTTGTGTTACACCCTTCACATCTCATCTCCAGAACCACACGCCATCACACTCTACTTGACAAGCAGAATCCATCCCTAAAATTAAAACATTCCTGACCTATCTGCAGTGACAAGCCAGGCGAGCTTCACGGCGCTCCGGCCCATGAAGCGAGCTGACACATTTGTTTTTAATTTCAAAAGAGTAGAAAGTGAAGATCTGACCCCGTCAATCAAGCCCTGTGACAAGTTTAATCATTGGTGCCCCACAAAAATCATGGCTAAATAGGAATGCAAATACTGTATCACAGGGCTCTTATAAATGCTAATCAAGCGGAAGTAATCAACTGACAATTTCACTGATCTCTTTTCTGAAGAAGTCACTCAATGCTCTGTCTGCGGGCCACAAAGAGAAGAGAAAAAGACAAAAGGGATGTATGGGGGTGCCCCCCCAACCCTCAACCTTCCTTTTATTTTTCCTTCCAGGACATTTCTTTTTAAAGAGAGAATTCGCTCTTTTGATCCATCGGTGAACTTTAAAGCAAAGAACTTATGCAGTTATATGTCAAGTGTACTTTATTATCAGGAGCTAGACTGGGCAGAAAATGCACCGAAACTTCCGCTAAAATAAAAATCATCATTTGTCTTTGTCATTAATCTCCTCTCAAATTCTCTTATATCTTAAAAGTGACTGACCTTCTCTGTTAAGAGGGGGAGGGAAAAACTTTTGTAAGTAGTTGAAAATCTGAAAAATGTGATCACTGTAACTTAAAAAAAGAAGAATCCCTTTCAAAAACTTATGCTAGCGTTAATGAAGAATTTATAACCACCAAGAAGTTCTGAAGGTTCGGTCACCAGAGTGTGCTGAGGGAGAGCGACCATCGTGGGGACTGAATCTTTCATGTCCAATCTCATATGGAACCTGAGGGCTTTGGGTTTACAAAGCTTAGAGGTTCCAGGGCTTTTTTTCTTCTTCTCTATTTTATTTTTAAACTAGTATTCCTAAAGAGAGCCAATTCATTGTTTATTTCCCAGTGAACACACCTGTTTCATGGAGTCATAGAAGGAAAAGAAGAAAGAGAGCCTTGTGTTTACCTAGGGCTTTGGAAACAGAACATTCTAGAAGTTCAGTCACTGGCCAGTGAACGCCTGCTGTGCAAACCAGACAAGGTTCAGATTTCCAGGGCTATCTCCTGCGTTTCAGGAAGGGAAAAGTAGGAATTTAGGGGGTTTATGGAGTGAGCAGTATTCTCTAGTTTTCTATGGAGGTTGAGTGGGCCAATCAAGCCTGCTGTTTGCTTTTCTATGGCCCAGGGACCAAGCAATGTTTTTACATTTTTAAATGCTTGAAAAAAATGAACAGGATAATATTTCATGCCATGAACATTACATGAAACTCGTACTCCGGTGTCCAGAAATAAAGTTTTCTAGGAACATGGCCAAGCCTACTCATTTACACCTCACCTACGGCTGTCAGATGACACTGACAGTGGTAACTGAATAGTTCCAGCAGAGGGCACGCCACCCGCAAGAGCTAAGATTCTACCTAGATCTTTACAGCGAAAGTTTGCTGGTCATTTCCCCGGACCTGGCTGTGCTTCAGTTTCCCCAGTCATAAACTCTCCGTTCACAACACCATCAAAGGCACCTCAGGGGTTTAGGGATCAATGTTCAGATTATGGAGGACAAGCTTCCATCCTGTGACACGCTCACTTCCCTCCCCTGACAACAGACCTTGGACTTCTCTTGCTTCCACCCATTTTCCACTGCCTATGTCTGAGGGTGGGCAGTTTCTCTAGAGAAAGATTTTGCTGTCTCCCAGGGGGGCAAAGACCGAGCCTCAGGTATGGCTGCAGAGTGGTTATTCTTCCTCCCAGCAATGTTTCAGATTAAGATCTACTTCATTTTGGAATAATGACAGGGCTCCCAAAACAGACCACTGACATCAGCTGAAAGAGGGGCGCCGAGCTCTATTTCTGCTGTGGTGTGTAGCCCCTGGAACCAGCAAGGCTGCCACCCATATCTCGTGAACTAGGAAATAAAAAGGCAGGCCAATTTGTTGTTCCAATAATAATATGGCAGAAAATTACAAGAGAGAATATTTCTCTCTGAAAAAGTTGCCAGCAAAAAACAGTGCAGGTGCAGATAGACCTGGTTCAAGCAACGTTTCTCAGCCTGGGCACTGCTGACATTTAGGCGGGAAGTTCTCTGCCATGGGGCAAGGCCTGGAGGGTTTTTAGTAGTATCCTTGGCTCTACCCACCAACCTCTTCCCCATACGTCACAATCCAAAACGTCTCTAGGCAACGTAAACGTTCACCATGGGGAAACTGTGTCTGAACATGCTGGTCTTAGTGTGGTTGTGTTAGATCATTTGTTAGTGATCTGAAAATATCAGTTGCCTCATTGGTCAGAGGAAGGGTGCAGCAACGCCCCCTGTGGTAACGCCCTGTGGGCTAACTGGATAGAATGAGGTGGCGTGGGCATGTGAGCAGAAGTTTCTAGAACATACTGACATTGGGAGATTTCCTTTCCTTTC
>NW_004955445.1:5428182-5493061 GCF_000276665.1 Chinchilla lanigera
CCTTTCCTTTCCTTTCCTTTCCTTTCCTTTCCTTTCCTTTCCTTTCCTTTCCTTTCCTTTCCTTTCCTTTCCTTTCCTTTCCTTTCCTTCCCTTCCCTTCCCTTCCCTTCCCTTTCCTTTCCTTTCCTTTCCTTCCCTTCCCTTCCCTTCCCTTCCCTTCCCTTCCCTTCCCTTTTTTTCTTTCTTTAGGAGGAGCGGTTTGTTTGGAGCACAGGGAGATTTTCTTAAACAAAGCAGTTGGCAAGAACTAGAGAAAACTCTGGAAAAGGGAAAGGGCGTGAATTGAGGCTCTACCCTGGGCTAAGTGGGTGCTCTTGCCTGGTGTGGGAGGAAGGCTGGCTCAGTCTTCGAAGAGAACGAAGCTCAGAAAGAGCCCCCACCAATCTGGCCATGGCACCCAGGCTCCAGAGTGCTGTGACTGGTGTTCCAGAACACCAAGGTCCACTTTTCATGTGGAGGTCACATGAATGTTGGGTTTCTCTGCTGACCCTATGCCTATCTGCATGACCCTGACAAAAATCACTGAGCAATTTCTGGCCTCTATTTTCTCATCTGTATAATGGGCCTAAGAAGGCAAGGAATTAAATAGGTGATGCCCTTACCAGCAGCTGACTCAAAGCAGGAACTCAAACTGCTCTGTTCTCCATATGTTGCTCCTGAAATCCTCACTGTAACTGCAGGAACCCTAATTTTTTTTGAACAAAACATCAGTGCATTTGGGGCTGATTAAAATAAGTATGCTTTACAAGTAAATAAACAAGGTTTTATTCTCCCTTCATGCCAGTGCTGCTTTCCATCCTCAGGACTCTGGATTGTTTGAAAATTAATCCTGTGCAGGTGGTGAACGAGCAGGCTGGCTGGCAGGTGTGTGCGTGGCAGCGGAAATCAATTTATTCTAACTCGGAGGCTGCGTCAGACCGGGGAGGGAATGTGAATACAGGTGGGAAATTGGATCTGCAGGGGGTGGTTTGGAGAGCTTTCCACTGCCTTCTCCTGGAGAGGGTGCGGAGAAGGTATAAATGGCTCTGAGCTTTTCCTTGGTCTCATCCTAAGCAACCACCATCTCTTTCCTTTAAATCCGCTCCGGTCCAGTAAGGTTCATTTTTGTGTCCTGCCCGTACTGACCACCTCAGGAGCTGAACTATCCCAAGCGGTAAGAGGAAAGACTTGGACTAGGCCTGTTCCTTAACTACTCATCCCCTGCAAGCCATCTGCTGGGAAGTTTGGGTCGCTGAATTCATGGGCTGTGTCAACATCCGACGTGGCGACATCCACATGCTCAAACCTTCGTTGGCGACGTTCGCCGGCTTTGTGGGTGTGACTTTGTGAAGCTGAGACAGTGGGCTTCTTTCCTGCTCCATCTTCAGTCACACCTGCCTCCGTGACTGACACTCGGCAGGGAGGAACTCAGGGAGCGCTTGTAGAATGAAAACGGGAAAGAGAATGAGAAACTGTACACCACTGTAGAGAAAGGGCCCTGGGTTCAAATCAGTTTCCATGGAAACACAGCCCTGTGGGCTGCAACAGGTGTTACATGAGGAAATGACTGCGTAGCCATCTGCTTGGGGGAGACTGCTCGAAGAAGACTCTACTGCAAGACTCCTCATCGTCTAAGGGGCCACGCAAACCCCAAATGCAGCATGCAGTCTTTGTGGAACATGCTAACCTCAGGGGGTTTTCTGTGGGATTGGCGCTCTGAGGATTACAATTTGTGAGAGTTTTCTCTACCTGGTTGACACACTTCTTGGTCTTGATTGCTCCTGCAATTTTCTTTCCCCTGGAGCGTTCCTCTCCAGATTATCTGCACCCTCCTCTTCTGTCTGCCCTCACTTGATACCATTTCCCTGAGCTGCCTCCCTGTGTCTGTCTCTCCTCCTCCCCCACGCTTCCACATCTTGGAGTCTTTCTGCCCCTTAAACGCATTTTATCTTTTCCTTTCTGGACTTTCTTTGCTTCCAGAGTAGGTGCCCCCAGAGGGCGGGGTGTGTGCCCATCTTCTGGATTCCTGAAAAAAGCAGTACTTGTACTGGGAAGGCACTTAACAGATACAGATGAACAATGGATGGATAAGTGAAGGGTTTCTGCTTTCTACCCAGGGCAGGGCGACAGGGTGAGGTGAAGTGAGTGGATGATCACTGCTGGCTTGCTTTGGCTGCTGGGCTCAGCAAGCTGCATCAGGAAATCAGCGGGCATACTGAGAAGGGATTTGCCAGCCAGGGCTGTGTGAGGACACAAAATTGCACAAAGGTGCTGGCCCAGTGCCTACCACTATAGAAACACAACGTGGGACTGGTATCTTCATCATTGTTAACACACACCTTGTCTCTGTCCTCGTAAGCCACCCTCCAAGGTAGAGCCCTCAATTTGGCAGATAAGGAAATGAAGGTCTAAAGTGTTGAAGTGGCTTCCCTGCGGTCTGGCAGCTTGATAAGTGCAGCTTGGATTTGAGGAGAGCCTGTGGGAGCCCAGAGTCCTCCCAAATGCTTCTCCTTGTCCCGCCTGCTGTTTGTTTCTTCTTCTTCTTCTTCTTTTTTTTTTTTCTGGTACTGGGGACTGAACTCATGACCTTGCGCTTGCTGGGCAGGCGCTGTGCCGCTGAGCTAAATCCCCAGCCCCCGCCTGCTGTGTCTGAGTGTCTGAGGGGCAGGCTGGGTCACCAGCAGAACAGAACCACCTGCTCCATAAAGCTGCATAAGCCCTGAGAGAACAGTTTTCCTTCCTGGCTCCACCAAGTGGCTGCAATGTCCCAAAGCATCCAGTAGGCCTCTTGGGAACCTGGGTGTCCCCTGTCTTGGCTCTGACTGTGGGCCCTGATAAAATCTACAAGCCACAGGCCACACCCCATAAGTGGTCCCAAGGCCTGGCTGGGCCTTGGGAGATGGCTATTTCTTGAAGTTGCTTGGAGAATCCAGCACTGCCCAGAGGCCCCTGCCCTCCACACAGAATGCAGCCTCAGACTGGGGTTGTTCACACGAGGAGGGCAGGCACCTGCTGCTTCTCTGATGGTGCTGCTCTTTTGAATGATCTAGGAGTCTGATTCAATATCACCTCCACAGTGGGGCCTTTCCTCACCTTGCTGGCTAAGGGTTCATCCGGTCCCTTCTGTGGCAACAAACACCAATAGCAGGCTTCCCCCTGTTTACTTATTTGCTCACTGGTTCTTTTCCCTAGAACGCAGCCCTGTGGGGTCTGGGACTGGCCCTCCGGCTCCTTGCTCTGTGTTCAGCATCCTGAGAAGTGCTGGGTGCTAAGTCTGCAATGAATGAGTGACAGACTTAGTTATGGGTGTCCCGGCTGTCTCTGCAGACTGCTAGGAAGGAGCACTGTTACGGTGAGCATATATACCAGCTCTTCCCTGTTTTTTTTTCCCTTGCCAATAGAGTAAGGAAAAAGTGGGGTAAATGCAATAAAGGGACTTAGGTGAGACCCCAGGGGGGCCTGCGCTGAACATATAACAGCTGCAGGCGGAGGGAGGTTTGCAGCTTCTGACACATGGAGGACATGGCCTCGGGTCCTTTGCCGGGGACCCTGTGCTTAGCTCTAACCTACACTTTTTCTTTCTAGAGCCAAAGTTCTCACATGGGAGGAGGTTTTGCTTCCCAGGAGACATTGCAGGTGGCCACGGGGCGGGGCTATGCTCCTTCTGTTGGCCAGGGGAGGCCAGGGCGGACGCTGGGTGTCCCAAGGGCATGGTGCCTCCACTCTGAGAAGTTCACGGCTAAGAAGACGTCTTCTGACTCACACGGTTCGCTTTGCTGCTTACAAGCTCCTCTCCCCTGACTCTCAGCAGGTCCAGCCTCGTCAGGGACAGGAGCAGTTAAGAGAACAGTGAATCGGGAAGAAATTCACGGCCGAGGATGCAGTTCCAGGGCACAGAGCCCAGTGGAATCAGTGGGTTACTTCTCCCCATAAAGAAAGGAAGTCTGACTACTGTGTCACGATTCAGATTACGCACTGGCACAGTTCACGGCATCTCCGGTGTTCCTGGCAGGAGGCTAGATCGTGCGGCTGGCCGTGACTTTAGAACCTGCGGGCCTTAGGGTCTCTAATTCGTCTCTAGGGTCTCTAGGCTTCAGCGGCCGTCACCGTTCTCTTGCTCGTGGCTGTTCTGTGCGGCAGGTGAGGCGAGGCCAGGCTGACGGGGCTGGCATGTGTGTTCTCTAGTGCTGAAGGCTGATTATTTTCCCGCTAGGTCTTATTTTCCAAAACACGGTGTCTGTTTTCAGAGCAGAGGTCACGGAAACCCAAAGGGCCAGAGCAGGCTCTCAAGAGGCTCCCAGCCCACCGCGGAACGGAACTGACTACTGTCGACACGGCGAGGCCGGATGAGCAGAATTCAGGATATTGTCATCACAGTGTGCCCTCCGTGCGATGCCAACAAGGCACGTGTTCTTTCCATGTGTGGTTCTCTAGGGCTCCATTTCCCACCACCTTCTTCCTGAGACCTGCACCGACCGTCCCAAGGCACTGCCTGGGGGCATGTTCTGCCCGCCGAGAGCCCTCTAGCCCCACTCTCACTGATCCCTGCTGGTGGCAGGGTGCTCAGTGGCCTCCTGCCTCTGCCGTCCCCACCCCCGCTTCCATGAGAGTACCAGAGTCCCCTCCTCTGCTGAGCTGACCATGCCAGCCACTGCTGAACCCTTTCCTCAGCTCTACGACCCGCTGGAAAGACACCGGTCTGGGACGTTTCTACACATACAGATAGCTGAGCTTTTATTTCAGAATGCTGACAGAAAGACAAGGCGCAGATACTTGGCTGTCAAATATTGGCACACTTCTCTTAGGTCCGTAGTTACTCTTACGTCCTGTTGTGGTGCCTGAATGTGTGTGTATACAGACAAGCATGCGCACAATGTACACACATACATACAATGTGCACACACTTATATCTACCCACTCATATGGCATGCTATGCTTTACCACGCTACGTTTTCCCATTGTTAATTGTTTATCTTACAGGGCTGGGCTATTGGATGGATTTGGAGGAATTGTGTGGGTGGCTAAGGGTGGGTAAATTACCTGCAATACAGGTTTAGGATAGAAAGAGGGGTGTAATTTGGGGGCTGTGGAGGAGCAGTGTGTGTGTGTGCGTGTGCGTGTGTGTGCGCGCACGAGCATGCGCACACACATGAGGGGCAGAGAGCAGGCAGGCGCAGAGACAGTGAGAGAACACAGGGCGTCTGGCTCGCTGGGGAACAGGCACCTGTATCTGCTCCTCCAGGTGACCTGTGCCGATCATTTCACGGTCACATGTTTTAATTTCCACCCCACTAGCACTTCTGCCGCTGTGCATTGGACTAAAAAGACAGATTGTGGACAGTGGCCAATCTGGAGTTTTGCTGATCTTTAATGTGTTTGCTGAGTGAGTTTCCCACAGAAGCCCTGAGAACTTTCAGCAAAGTGGTATTTATTAAAGGCGGAGACACTGGAGGGAGGGAGGGAGGGGGGATTTTCTTTTCTAGGTGTTGTCTTCTTAATTTGCATATACGACAGTGGTGAGTATCTCGATCTGAGGCCTTTACCTTTGTAAGGCTGGAAGTTAGCAGGCAGCCCCGAGGTGTGATAGGGCGTGACAACCACTCCTGCTTGTACATGACAGACCCGCCCTCAGCACTTTAGACACACGTCACAGTCAGTCCTCTAGGAACCTTCGGAGGCTGCTCTTGTCCCTCGGGTGACGGCGGGCACACAGGGTGACGGGGGCCGCTTCAGATACTGTACCTGGGAGAGCAGGAAGTCTGATCCCCGCCCTGAGCTCAGCACCTTTAAGGCGAGTCAGAAAGACCCAGTGTGAACACGGAGCCTTGAGCCCTGGCTTTACATCCACTGAGCTCAGTCCTGGCTTTTGCTTTTAAACTCTTTTCTTTTTTTCCCCCTGGAAGAAAACCCCAGCAATACAAGAACTTTGTAGAAAATTCAAACACTTCCAAAAAATGCCGCTCTGAGTTTAATCTTCATTTCTGATCTTTCCAGAAATATTCTCTGCATAGGTAAACGTAAGTGTGTATAGGTATGTATTATTATTTTAAAAAACAACTTTACTAGATATAATTTAGATATTATTCTTAACGCCAAGGTGAATGTTGTAGCCACTGATAGTTCCTCCTAATAACAGGGTTTGTGAGTGTCAGTCGCAGCGCAGAGGGATTCACTGCATTCTTTTCAGAATTTCGGCGCGAAACTAATACAGGCTTATGCAGTTCCAGCGGGTGGGAAATACTGCGCGTGGAAATAGTGCCTCCTAAGCGCCAGGGATTCTCCCAGAGCTCCGCTTTCTCACTTCATCTCTCGTGCGCCACATGAAATAGGTACTTTAGAGTCCCGTTTCTCAGAGAGGGGGCCCGAGACTAAAGGAAGCCGAGTGACTTGCTCAAGGTCACACAACTAGCGCTCCGGAGAGTTCAGATCCAACCCAGAAAGACTATGCTTTCACCAGTGCTCTCCGGCCTCAGGCTCTTCCGCAGCCCTCCTCTCTCCACACGCGCCCAGATGCCCCCCAGATAGAGACAGAACTCCAGCCTGGAACCTGCAGGCGGAAGAGAGTAAGGACTTAAACGATTCAGCTGCCGCAAGTCCTGCTAAAGAGATTAAATCACTTACACTCCCACCGTGGGGTATCGGCCCATCTTTAAGAGGTCAGTCCCTCGGTTCCTCCGTGGGTTCAAGCAGAGCTCTGTCTAACAAATGTGTCTCCCCCGTGGGTGAGACAGAGACCTCCTGCGTCCGTGTCTGGTGACTTAGAGTGTTCTGTGTTCATCACCCCCTGGCAGAAGGCGCCCACCCCTTACGCCTCTCTCTGGTGTCATCTGGGTGCGGGTGTTGTATTTGCTAGCTGCTTGGCGGCCCTGTGGCTCACACACAGATGTTCACACAGTGCTCCGTACTGGCCGGACACCGGACGCTTTTCTGGTTACTGAGTCACGCTCACTGGCTGACAGCACGAGCAGGTGGGGAAGGAGGGGACCCCACTGCTCTGGCCAAGGAGTGACACTGCGCCGGGACGTGGAGGGCCCCGGGGGTTCCTTTGGATGAACAGAACCTTTGTGTGTGAGAGGTCAGCGGAGCTCATTTCCTTCCTCCACTGTCCCAGTGGCCAAAGCTACCTGGGCAATTCACACTGGACCCTCTACCTCCACGCCTTCAGAGACCACACAGAAGGGGAGACATTTGTATGTTCTAAGGTGTTTGCTATTCAGATCAGATTGTAATATCAAGCTTCTTGCCTCTGTTACAATGTTATGCCATTAATCTTCTCTGCTGGATGGTTAACAACAGAGGTTTAGAGACCAAAAATCAGAGAGATAAATTGGGCCAGGGGACAACCAATATTCTGGCTACGCCCTCTGAGGTCAGTATAGATTCAGGACAGAACAGAACCTCTGCTGTGACATCCTATAACTCGGTTGAGTCCTTGATTTTCTGATCAAGGAGATTATGGGACCACAGAGGAAAGTGATTCTATATGTAGTGTGCCTAAGAAGAGTCACCAGGAGAGGGAAAATCTCTCAAGCCTTCACAGAAAGCAACGTGGTCAAGCAATGGCCGTGACTCATGCAGATGGCTGACACTGACAGAAGACCAAGAGATGCTGTACTTGGTGCCCTTTAAGTCAGAAACTTTTTAACAGCTGGGCAACCACTGGGCCTGATGGTGTTTTGTTTGCCCTGAGCACTGTGTTTTAAGAATCCAGAGTTATTTCCAATATGATAAATATCGGGAAATTTCACATAATAGATTTGTAATGTTTTCTGAAGAAGAAAAGAAGCAATGTAGCCTGTGGTAACTTTGGGAAGCCACACAAAAGGGAGCAGCTGCTTCCCTCCTTGGACTGGGCAGGTGCTCTGCATCGCCACACGCCCTCCCACCCCTTGTCCCTTGATTCGGTCTTGACTTGGCTTATCCCTAGAGGCGTACGAGTTCAGGCTCCCCGCTCTAGGTTCTTGACACGCAGCATTCATGTGCGTACGTAGGTAGATGTGCACTCATGCATGTGCAGGGATGTGGGTGTTACTCATATTTACTGAGCACGTACTATATGCCAGGCCTTGCACGAAGTACTGAGGGGCTAGTGAAGGAAGAGGGTCCAGCTCCTGCCCTCTGGAGCCCTCCAGGAATTAGGGAGCCTTGTCTAACTGTCACACTAAGGACTGAGGAATTACTCTTTCCCAGAGCATTAAGGAAGAAAAGTGCGGCAGCGGGGAATCCCAGTGCCTTTGGAGGAGGCAGGGGAAGCACGTCAGGTAACTACTGTCATCCGCAGTGCTCCAAGTGAGGTCCGGGCTCAGGGAGGAGGGTGACCCCTGGCAGGGGTCCCCGGATGGGATGGCAAATGGGGGTTTCTGTGGACAAAGAGCAGCTGTCCTGCTCTGGGACTTCCCCTTTGTTCCCCTGGAGGTGGACTCCTCCGAGTCCAGGGTCTACAGCCGGCCTTGCGAAGCCAGTGCCCACACGCTTTGCCGGCGTCCCGTCTCTGGCCAGCTTCAGCTTGGCAGCAGCTCGCGGAAGGGAATGGATGTGAATCAGCGTCCTGGCCCCGCACTCTCTGAGGACATGGTTTACACTGGCTCCCAGAGTTCTCTGGGGTCAGGCACCAATTACCCACGGCCGCCTGCAGGACAAGCGCCTCGTGCTGGGTGCCTTCTTTCCCTGCACATTTCCTCTTCACTCTCCCGCTGGAGTTTCTGGGGGAACCTGACAAAGACCAGCCCCAAGGCTAGTTGGGACCAGTGTTGAGGGGACACAGAGGCGGTGTGGGAGACAGAGAGCCCTGGTACCTGACGCCCGCCTAGCACGAAAGCACCCTGCTCCGGGGTCTGAGTTTCCGGAAACGGGGCTCCTAGCTGCCGCCGTGGCTTGGCCAGTGGCAGGTGCCAGCTCCTTGTCCAGGAGAGGGGCGGGTGAGCGAGCATCTGGGGCCACGAGGGGAGAACCCATGGGCACTGCAGAGGCGGGTCTAGGTGTCCCTGACACTTGGGAGCAGAGTGGCGGTCACTGTTTGGCTGGATTGGGACCCAGAGGGCATCCCCCACAGAGCCGCCCGAACCCAGGAGGCAGAGCTGGTGGCCTTCCGGAGGTGGTAGAGCGATGTGAGTGGACCTAAGCCACTTCAAAGTGCTGACCGTGTACACTTTATGTTACGTGTACGAGGTGACTGCCCGGGCTGTCCACGGCCGCTCCTGCCCCGGGCTTTCTTGTTCCGTGGTCCCTTCCTGCCAGGCGCAGCCCGTGCAGAGCTGAGCAGCGGGAGGGAGCGCTCGAGTTTGCTAACTCTGCCTGCCCAGTCAGGTCTGAACTCAGTCTGAACTGAGTCTCTCGGGGACCAAGGACCTGTCTTCTGGGGAGGGGACAGAAAAGCCAGGCTCTGGCTAAAGCCTTGTCTGACGGTTGGGAGGTTTCCTTTCCCTGGATAGATTTTAAACAGAAAAGGAAATAAAATGCTGCTTTAATCCCTTTGGGCAACACGCCTGTTCAACATGTGGCTGCACGGCTGGCATTTGTCTGATGCCCACGATGCGTGGGCTCTTTGTTACATGCCCTTAGGTCCACTGAATCCTGGTCGGGAGGCAGATGGTCCTAAGGGGCACACTTTTAAGGTGCGGAAATTGGGCTCAGAGAGGCCATGAAAGACTCCTGGGTCTGCACAGTAGGAGGCACATTCTGAGCCCCACCCTTACCTGTGTCCCGATGGCCACCACGTAGGCCCCTGTGTTCATCAGGAGGCCAGTGAATGACCAGCCCTCCTTAGGAGATGGGGGTCTGCATCAGCTGGGCTAAGTCTGGGATAAGTTGAGACCACAGGCCCTAGGAACTTCACATCATGCCAGAGAGGCTGAGAAAAGTCATGGTCATAGCAATAAAAAAATCTACTAGTCAAATGAAACTTACTCATTTGTAAAATGGGAACAATACTTCTTGTCTTAAAGGAGAAGATGCCCCAGAAGTAGTATACACAGTGTCTGGCATAAGGAAAGTGCCCCTGTAAGTGACATTTACAAGAATATTTGACTTTCAGCAATAAGAGTTAGGGAAGATTGAGTCACAGATAGGGTCAAAATGATTTAAAAACTGTACCAAGCTGAGTGTGGTGGTGCGGGCCTGCAATCCCAACACTCTGGGAGACTGAGGCAGGAGGGTCACAAGTTCAAGTCCAACCTGGGCAACTTGGTAATTTAACAGGATTCTGTCTCAAATTTTTAAAAAAAGGACTGGGGATGGAGCTCAGTGTGAAGACCACGGGTTTAGTCCCAAGTACCAGAAAACAAAACAAAACCAAACATTAAATTTATACAGCAGTTTTGGAAGCATGGCCATTTTCACTGTATTGGTTCTGCCTATCTAGAACAAGGGCTATCTCTCCATTTTTTGATATCATCTTTGATCTCCTTTTCCAGAGTACTGTAGATCAGCACCACTAGTTAAAAAAGTTACCCTAAACATAATAACGATAATAATACTAATGTGATAATAATAAAACGCTCGCCTTTCTTAGGGTTTTGCATACGCAAAGCTGAGAAAGTGAGGTCTTTCGTAGGCTGGCTGAGTTCCAAATATACACTATTCCTCTGTACCACTGCACCTCTTCCTCCAGCAGCTGTGCTACTGCGCTGAGACCTTCCTGAAAGCCTATGGATTTTTTTTGTAATTTATAGTGGCCTCGGTCTGTTCTGCTTTTTCTTACGGCAGGACCCTCCAGTGAGTTCCGTTCTGGGATGTGCCTGAGAAATGAAGTCTGGCAAAGGAGCTGGTGGCGCTGGTGTCTGAAGACAGAGTGGACTTGAGAAGAGTCCACAGCCTGAGCTGGGTAAGTGGGCAGCCGGCCAGGACAGGCTCGGCACTTCCGGAAGCGCCTTGACCTCAGGATGCGCCGCCTGACACCCAGAGGCACGTTAGTCACTGCAAATCAAGATGTGAGTTCCCCAGGCCTCCTTCAAGGATTGTCCCCTGCATGCAAGGCTAAAGTGCTAAAAGACATTCCCGGGCCATCAGAGTTTCTATTTTCTCAACAGATAATGGACTTCCCCTCCCAACTCCAAAAGCAGAGGCTCCCTCTCATGCCCATGAGAGAATTCCTAAGCAGCCCGCATTACCAGAGTGTCACATGCCAGTATTTCGTTTATCAAAAAAGATCTGGAAAACAAGGCCCACATTATTATTATTATTTTTTTAAATGTAAGCTGATTAGAAAGTTGGTTCTGTATTTGATTAAGTTCTGCGGAAACTGGGCTTGTGATGAATCATTAAACAAAGACACTTTTTTTTTTTTTTTGTACAGCAATAAAGCCTCCAATGATTAATTAAGGGCACAATGCCAAAACAAGTGGCTTTGTTTAAAACGCAGTGGACAAGACAGCTTGGGGAAGTTGATGTCTTAAGTAGACGCCACAACATGTTTTTAATTATGTCCAGGAAGATGAACAAGAATGGGAATCACCAACTGTTTAGAAAGATAATTTTTTTTCGAGGAAAGATTAGAATTAAAAAAATAAGCGGAGCATTATTGATTTAACACGAATGCCATTTGTTGGGCCTTTTGTAATTTCCTTATTAGTGTCATCATTCTGGAGTTCACATCCCCCCCTCTGCTGCAGAGTCTGGCGTGCGTTCAGCTCTCAGCAATATGATACAGTAAACAGGAGGCGACTGCTCATATTAAAATGTTTTATTTGTTGTAACCGTACAGATGATCAAGCGGTGCGCGTCCTGCATCATCCCAATCATTGCCCAGGCCAATCGGAAGAGAGGGCATCAGTGCCCGTCGTGGAAGATGAACAGGCAGGCCCGGGGTGCGGGCTACGCTGCCAGCCGGAAGGGAAACAACAGCAGAAAACCCCATGAGGCAGCGGCAGCTCTTCCCGCGGCACCCCGGGAGCCCCCCGCGCTTTGCGGAAACAGACGTCAGCCGGCACCGAGGAGACCCGGAGTGAAGGACGCGCTCGGAAGCAGCTGAACTTCGGGTTGTACCAGGCAGTCAGGTTCCGCCTGGATCCATGCGTCTGATCTCAGGATTAATGTTCATGATGGGGTGGAGCTTCAAACAAGTCCAGCTCTTAACCGTCAAGTGCCGAAGACAGACCAGGAGCCTCGCGGTTTAGTCCCTTTCCCCAAAATTGTCACGAAGCGGCCTCGACTTGTTTGGAAATTGATGAAGGTGCGGCAGAGAAGGGCCAGGGCTCTGTATTTCCAGAAGTCATGTAAACCTGTCACTCACAGGGACCCGCAGTACCCTTTCTTCTTTTTTGCTGCCATCCCACTAGGCTTTAAGAAATGGTTAATTATTCATCTTGCTAGTAAGTAATGGTTTTATTTTATCATGGCATTAGTGATATTAGAGACTGGCTTGGAAACCGCAGGCAGGATGCCCTGCCTTCCTGACATCCCTTGACATTCCTTTTCTTCACTGACGTGGTTTGAGGACGTGGTTGGCTCTGAGCTCATTCCAGGAGTGCAGAACGGGCGGGGACAGCATTTCTGCGGCGGACACACATTCTGGGGACCAGCAACCTGGCGGTAACAGCGGGCTGTGCACAGCTGGAGGCCAGCTCGGCTCTCTCTCCCGAGGGGATGGTGGGACTATGGATTCAGAGATGGATTCGAGGAGCCAGAAAGCCTGAAGGTTGTCAGCAACCCCTCAGATTACAGCCATCAGCCAGGTCTGTCCTGCTGCTGCTTTGGTAAAGGTAAATCGGGTACATCTTTAAGTGGTTGAACAGCAACTACAAAAGCAAGAGAAGAAGAATATGTCGTGGCGTGTGAAAACAACACGACACCAAATTTAAGTGTCCAGAAATCACACAGGAACATGGCCGCTCCCATCTGTATAATCTTGAGCTGCCTTTGGGCTGTGTTATGGTTCGGCTCCACCTGGCATCCCCCACACAGCTAGGGTCAATGCACAAGTGAACAAGGCAAGGCTGTGCTCTGATAGGGCCTTGCTGCTGGCTTCACTTTGCCAGTCCTGCCTTGAGCAAATGCCCTTGGATGTCTGGCTGAATTGAACTACTGATTGTACTTGGAGAGAGAATAAATGTAAGAGATCACGGGCAGGAAGGAGCGTGTAAAAACAGGCAACTCCAGTCTCTGCTTATTTTTGTGAGATTCTAGGTCCTGGGCTTAGTCCACGGGGAATTCGTGGGCATGCGCCCACATGCAGAAAGGGGACGGTCTCCAGGAATTTTCTAAGGCAACATGCAAGAGGCATATTGGGTATTGTTTTGTTTGTTTTTGTTTTTCTTCCAGTATCAGGAATCGAACTCACGACCTTGCGCTTGCCAGGCAGGCGCTGTGCCGCTGAGCTAAATCCCCAGCCCCCTCGGGTGTTGCCATGGTAGTGTGACGTTGCTCCCTGCAGAGTCGGCAGGAGATGACTCAGGCTCCAAGCTCCCCCTCTACCACGCTCACGCACGGACGGCCCGACACCCGCCAGCCACGGGCTTCCTCCTCCTCCTCCTGCAGCCAACGCCAGCTGGACGCCCTCTGACTCAGTTCTGCTCTGACACCATTTGCAGGAGGACGGCGTCGGGACCCTCAGGCTGAGGGCTCAGCCTCAAGTCTGCTTCCCGCTTTGGCGCTGGTCCCAGGCCCCAGGTTGTGTGTTTCTGACTGGCTGTACATCGGGGTTCTCATCACGCCAACCTTGGGTTCAGTTTCTTGAGTGGCTCGCAGAACTCGGGCAATGCTTCCTGGCTGTTACAGAAGATGCAGACGAAGAGGTGCCCTGGGAGAAGGGCACGTGCCCTCACTGTGCGCGTGTGTCACCCTCCAAAACTTCCCCTCGTTCAGCTCTCTGGAAGTTCCAAACCCTGTCTTTTTGGGTTGTTATGAGGGTTTCCTTGCATAGGTGCAGTAAAGCACAGATAATTGTTTCAAAGTGTGTGTGACACAGGGTGAGACTAATGCTAGCAGACCTAAGCGGGGACCCGGGGGAGCCTGTCTGTTCTGATTCGTCCTGGCCTCTCTCTGCAGCTTTCCTTCCTTTCGGGGATGGCATAAGACCCCTTCTGCCATGGATAGCCCACAGAGACTGCCCAGAGAATCTCTTCGTGGTCAGCTCTGAGAAAGGAGGGGGAAAGATCAGTTTCTGTGATCGATCTTGGGCAAGAGAAATTCCAGTTTCTATGGCCTGCTGGGTGGCAGGGCTCGGGGAGTAGTACACCAGGAATTGTAGACCAAACAGACAAATAACCAACCAACCAGCCACCACCACCACCACCAACAACAAACCCCTGTCCACCCCGCACCTCTGTGCTTCCCGTGTGAAAATTAGCCAAGATGCCCTTGGCACGTGGGTGCTTCAGGGAGATAACTTTAAGTGGTGTTGAGTTTGGAGTTGGCCTCAGTGAAAAGAGAGGCAACGCGTCGCAAACAGGAAGACTGAGGAGCAGCGGGACATCAGGTTGATTTTGGATGTCACTGCCACCACCGCTAGGTCTGTGCAGATGGCAGGCCCCCGGTGTGGCCCTCCTGGGGAGGTGATCCAAAGGAGCGTCCCTGCCCTCCCTCTCTGTTTCTCTCAATCCCTGTGTCACATTTAAAGTTTCCCCAACAGTTATCACCGCATGATTTACTATTATGTAATTACTTATCCCCTTATTAAATCTTTGAGGACAGGAGTGTGGTCTGCTTTGCTAAATTCTCCATTCTCAGGGCTCGATACAATGCCCGGCACAAGGTAAGCAAGATTCACTTGCTCAACAAACGGTCAAGAGGATGTGGTAGGTTCTATAAACTATCCCGAGCCTGTGCAGTCGAGCCTGTGGGTTCCGCCTTCGCAATGCCACTTCCTTGGTTCAAGCCAGGGCCTTCGCTCACCTTCTGGCACCACCCAGTGCCTAAATATCCGCCTGACTCCATCTGCACTCCTCCAAATTCGGCTTCCCCGCCGCAGACTGGCCTTTCTGGAATGGGACTCTGATAGTGTCAGCTCCTGGCTGAGAACTCTGCAAGTGCTTCCTGTCACTCTTAGAGCAAAATCCCTGGCAGGTCTGTGGACCTCAGGGTCTCCTAAGTGGTGCCGCCTTCCTGCAACCATCGCTGTGAGTTTGCTGCTTTTGCTCTCCCCAGGCCCGCCTCCTCTTTGTTCTTTCACAACCTTGCTGCCACTGCTCCCCTGCGACCTCAGAACCTCACCCGGACACTTGGTGGTTCTGGGCCTCCTTGCTGCTCCGCGTCACTTGGGTCTCAGCTCCATGACTGGCTCCCTCAGACGCCTTCGTCCCTGGCTGCGCTGTCTGGAATCAGCCATCTTACCACCATTCCTTGCCTCTCATCACCGGCTGGAATCTTCTTGTTTATTCTAGTTTACTAGCTGATGGTCTGGTCTGTTCCTTTAGGATGTTGGTGTGTTGGTAAAATTGACCTTGACCACGTTACTCCACCACAAGGACTAAAATAATGCGTAACATTACACTCAGAGGCACTTTGAATGACTGATTTGATCTAAGTACGGAGCACTTCCTGACAATGAGGAAGTTGCTTTTCTACCCTGCTTCCAATACCTGGCTTCCCGAACAACACATGTCCGTCGCTGTGGTTCTCCCACAATTCTGAGAGATGGTCACAGAGCAGCATGTGCCTGCAGATTGCTTGTGTGTTCTTAGGTGTTACTTGAAGTTATAATGAGCTTCAAAATCAAAGCAGGACCTGACTAAAATTCAATGTTGCAAAGGGTGTGGTAGACCAGGAGTGGCCAGATTATTACCTTTGGGTTCACAGATTTTGCAGAATTATCGCCTGTAAATCGTCTTCTAAAGAAAATATATCCCTGCCGTAATCCTGCCTGCCACCAGCGAGCTGTTTCCAAAGTGAAATCAAAGTCAATAGCTGTTTTATAGGTGGAGTGATTACAGATTCCAGCCCTTGGTTGAATTAACATGTAGAGGGAAGTCTCGGACTAGCGTAATTATGGGATATTTCCTTAATAAACCTTATCTGATCCTTTTCCGCTAATAATTGTATGTAATTATATTTATGTGCAAGAACATTGCATATTAATGGAGTCTAGGCCCCTGAGGATTTAAAGAGCTTATGATGCATTTGACTGGATACGACCGATCATTACATGTCACGCAGAGAACATGGAGCAAAAGGAATTTGTCACAAAGAAACCGGAGACTAGAAGAAACCCAACTCTTTCATTAATTGATAATATTTTTATTAGGTTGTTACTTTCAAGTGTCTTTTAGTACTTGCACTTGAATTTAAATGTCTGAAAGAAATGGGTATTCAGGAAAAGAAAAGTAATTACACCCTGTAATTCTGATTTAATTACAAGGGAATAGATGTAACATGATGTGATAAAAGTTATGATAGGCTCTTTAAATGATATATGTCATTAACATGTTAATTGGCATGAAATCTGAACTCCCAGCCAGAGAAATCTTAGGTGAATACGAGGTCATCTCCATTACAGGCCATCTTATAATGAAAATTCCATAAAAGCATTTTGAGTTTTATTCTGTGCTGTACGCTTTCCCATTTATGTTCAATACGATGAAATTCCAGTCCTGCCCTTTAAAAAAAAAGAAGGATAAAAGGCTATTCCTACAGAGCTGGTGTGGCTAGCTTGAGCTTGTAATTGAATACATGCAAAGTCAGGGCGAGATTAAATGAGGAAATGTGTTTTCTTCTGTACAGCGACCAGGTCATGTTATAAAAATCTGGCTCTTTCCACATCTTAGCATGATGATGAAATAAAATGCATAAAGATTTTGATTATGAAAAGTCAGCTTTTTTCCCCTCAAAGATTCATTGTAGGTCCTGTTTATTTTATTTCATTGTAATTTTTTGGCTCACGGCTATGGTGAGTGTAAAGAAAGTATCTGTGTATGTGTGTGTGTGTGTGTGTGTGTGTATGTTTTAAAGACAGATCTCGCTCTGTAGTTTAGACTGGCCTTGAACTCACTATGTAGCTCAGGCTGGTCTTGAACTCACGGTGGTCTTCCTGCCTCAGCCTCCCAAGTGCTGGGATTACAGGTGTGTGCCTCCATGCCTGGCCTTTAAAGAAAGTGTCTGCTCTGCAGAAGGAAGGAGCCAGACCAGAGTGGGGTTGCTGGCGGGACGAGGGTCCCTCCTGAGGCCTCAGAGCTGAGATCCTGTGGGAGAAACAGCTGAGACTGAATCTGAGCCTGGTTTGGTGACTCTGTGACTGGTACGCTCTGGTATTGAAAATCACCAGTGCGTCCTGTTTTACAGCTGCCAGTGACAGATGTGCTGTTGTGCAAACAGCCAAGGTGACACTGCCCGACACAGATCCATTCCAGGGCATTTGTATTTGGCAATCACCTGAGCACAAGGAAGGAAAGACGTGGGGAGCTGGTGGCGGAGGGGGCCCTTGGTCAGGCAGATGCCAGGGCGGGGCAATGTCCCCCTGGGATGAGCAGTGCAGGGGCAGTGAACAAGCCACAGGCTCTACGTATATTTGATGTGGCCATGCAGGACCCACCCTCTTACCATGCGCACCTCCTCCACTCTCCCTGGGGCCTCCTCGATGTTCTTCCCAACTTGCTCCTGCCCCAGGGCCTTTGCACATGGTAGTCCTACCATCTGGAATGTGTGACTTTTACTTCTCTCTGCTCATTTAGATCTTGGTTGAAATCTCACCCATCTCCAGTAGCTCTGGCTGACAACTCCATCTAAACCAGTTTCCCAAGCCACATCTTTTATTCCACTGCTGCTTTCTTTGCAGCAATAACCTCTTTTATTTTATTTTGTTTTTTGGTACCGGGAATTGAACTCATGACCTCGTGCTTGCCAGACAGGCACTGTGACGCTAAACTGTATCCCCGACCCGCAGAAACGACCCTTTATTGTCTCATTTGCACGTCTATTCCTTGCTGGTCTCTTTGCTGAGAGCTTTGGCATCCTGAGGGCACCGGGCTGGGAACCCACAGCTGTCACAAGGGGCAGACGCAGTTAGGGTGAGGGCGCCGGGACAGATGCCCGCCTGTTCCCCTGTCTGTGCCGGAGGCTGTTCTCAGGACACGCACACAGCAGTGAGCAAGACAGCTGGGCATTACCAGGCTGACCACAACGCATAGGAACCTCAGTAGTCTTGGTGGTAAAATGGAAACAAGAGTTCAAGGAACACAATGATCAACTATATGAAACTCTCTTAGCATAATGCTCAGGCCCGTTAGGTTAGAAATGGTGGTGAGTCATTGGAAGATCCAGGTAAAACAGGCTGGGCCTGAAATTTGAGTCTGTGGGACCCAGGGAGCTGGTGCAGGTGGGGAGGGCACGGTGCTTGCTTTGGCTGTGTGCTGGGTTTCCCCGCAGTAAAGCTGCACTCATCTGCAGGCTGGTGGAGGATGGAGACGAACGCCTCCGTGCAGAGCCCAGCCTCTGCCGCGCCCAGCCCAGGGTGCGGGGTCAGGCGGCTCCTCTTACAGGGAAAGCGGCAGGGGAGAGGCGCCAGGAATCAAGCAGGTGCTGACTTCCAAAGGGTGAGTGAAAATAGAAGGGAGACCGTGATTAGACAGAGGACGGGGTAGCGAGGTGTAAGGGAAGGCGAAGGAGGGAGGCGTACCATCAAAAGAGGCTATGCGCTTGTACGCAAACGCCATAATGACACCCGGTATTTAGTGAAATTAATGTGCATTCATAAAGATATGTGTACTTTGGGAAAAAAATCAGACGTAAAAAAATCCCAGCTCCCACTACTTGCCTCCTGGCTCGGTCAAGTGATCTGATCCAGTTTCCTCTTTTGTAAAACAGACTTGAAAAGCGTTTTGTTCCCCTTGGGCTGCGGCGAGGACGCACTGGGGGTGGAAGGAGGGTCCTGAGCACGGCGCGTGGGGCCCGGCGCAGCCTCACGCCCTGCCGCGGCCCTGTGTGCCGACAGCTGCCACCCAACAAAGGCTGGCCTCGGTCGAGCGCGAAAGGCCACAGGCTCGCAAAAGCCCTCAGCACGATAGAGGTGAGAAGCGAACTAGAACAGCTCTCCGCCCCGCGCGCTCTGCGGTGTGTGGCCGGCCGTGCCCAGCACGCCGCCGTCATCTTCCACTGCGATGCTCACGGTCACCCAACGAGACCTCTTGCGCCGCCTGCATTCAGGATTTTTCTAAAATCATTGATTTTTAAAAATGCAGCAATCATACTCTTTTCCCCTGTCGACCCGAACACAAACCCACTTCCTGAGACTCTGGAACAAACCGGCCCTGGTGACCGAACACCAGCGGCCAGCTCGGCGGTCAGTCGCTGGGCGATGGCTCGGTCCCAGGTGTCCTGGGCACAGAAGTGGGACCGAGCAGATGGGGCAGGAGCCCTCTGCGTGTGTGCAAGAAGAGTTTGAAAAGGCGAGGGCCGTGCTGCTACGCCCAGCACCCTGCCCCGGCGCCCTGCTTGTTTTGGCCGTGGGCTGCCTGTGATACCTTCTTTTCCATGCCGTGGGCAGCTCCAGTTCACCAAGTTCCTTTCTACATCTCCGAAGCAGAGGCCACCGCAGGGAGCTGTGGATGTCTCTTTGTAGCCCCTGGACGAACCCCCCACTCCTCACCTGCTATCACAAAGACAAGAAGGACCATTCATAATTTAAGCCGGCCCTTGCTTCCCGGCCCCACCACCAACATGAGCTGGGTGCTGGAGGAAAAATTGAACTCTCTCTCCCAGGACACACCGAAGATCAAGCAGAATCTCATTAAGGCTCACTTCAAAGATTCGTCCTTTATTTCCATACAAACAAGTTTAAATTATTGTGCGTGAATCTGCTGTTAGCAGGGCCTCTGTTCCATTATGCATGATTCCTTGCTGCTCGAGTCATGAATAATGGCAGTGCTCTATTAGCGATTTCCAGTAATATGCTAAACTCGGGGAGTGGTCACGTCATTGGGTTAAAGTTCTGTCGCTGCATATTTATTTTATTTCTTACTCAAGCTGTACGGCTCTGGCTCATCAAAACAGGTGTTAGGATCTTGTTATAATTAAACAGTGTAACATACGCTTTGGCTATATTTTCTTTATTAGTATTTAGTATTTTCTGAGCATTTACTGTGTGTTAGGAATAGCACTCAGGATATACCTTGCACGCATAATATTATTTACTTTCCACTGGAACCCCTGAGATAGAGCAGTTACCATCCCCATTTTACAGGTGAGAAAACTGACCATTAGGCAGGATAAATGACCATGGGCAAAAACTTGTAACTGATAAGGATGATTCACATTAATCTGTCAGACCTCAGATACACTTAATTAAAACGTATACTCCTTTTGCTGTTCCATGCTCTTATTTTCTGAAGAGTTTCTACAGATCCCCTCTAGTTGGGGAAGCAGGTGTTTTAATGCCCATTGTACAGATGAGAAAACTGATTCTCAAGAGGTGGGCTGATTCCTAAGAGCAAGAAGATTTTTGTGTAAGTACTGTTTGCCTCCACTTGATCTCAAATACATTGGCCAGTCTTCCTGGGTATGATGACTGTATTAATCCTTCTGCAATGTTTAGGGATTTGGAGCAGGATTTCCTCAGCATTCACATTCTTGTCTGGTCCCTGTCTGTGGATGCTCCTTAGAGAAAAAGTACATATGTCAACTCATTGAGTGACTGGGCAAGTTATTTAACTTCTATGTCAGTTATATCATCTGTATAATGGGAACAAATACCTGCCTCTTTTGGCAGCACTGTTGGGAAGAAACTAGATAGTATATATACTGGAATAAATTAGATAAGATAATAGAATAAACTTAGTAGAATAAACTTAATAGAATAAACTAGATAGGACGTATAAAGTACTTTATTTTTACTATACATTATCTGGCACATACATGTGGGCTACTATTTTTGAATTATTCCCTTAAAGGTAATTAATGCCTTCCAATGTGTGTACCTCCCACTACCCTTAATCACACCCACACTGGCACACCTTTTCTTGGTCCTCTTTCCTTTGACATTCTATTGCTAAACCAATGACGTCCCAGTTTATTTCAATGTTCTTTTTATTCCTGTAGCCTAGGACAGCCACTGGCCCACGGCACATCCGCATGGCCAAGCTCATGACTTCTTGAAAGATGTCAAGATAGTTTGAAAAACTGATTACAAGTATTGTCTCACAGCTGAAGCTTAGCGTACCGAAAAACATTTGGAGGGGAAGTTTGCATTGGCCATGGCTCTTATTTTTAACCTTTTGAATTAGCTGATGTCAAAAGCAGATCCATTGTCAAGACAGGAAATGCTAGGGTCCTCTGGAAAATGTCTTAATAATTTCTGCATTATTTATTCAAGATATTTGGCTAGCTCGATGGGGAATGCTTTTCCCATTTGAAAATGTGTCACCGAATGCCCTGGACAGGAAATCAAGTCAAGGAACCTCTGCTGAGAAATGGCCTCGGCTCCCTGAGCACACCCAGCCCCTTCCCGCAGTCTTGGCTCCTGCCCCACCCGCATCTGCGCTTCCGGCTGTGCCCACTCATCCTCTAACCGCATAGGTCCAGGTTCCATCAATGTCTCAAGATCGATCTCACAGTCACACTTTTCTTATTCCAGAAACTGCTGCCACAGCACGGAGTATTGATATCACCCTGTGCGCTTTCTGAAGAGCGCCTCAGATATTATCTCACGGGCTGTGTTGAATGTTATCTGTCCTTATTTTTTTCCTGTCATTTCAGCTTCCAGTTCACATGACCAAATTCCCATTCCCCCATTGGAAAACTCTTCTACCTTCCCTTCCTGCTACAGAGAACTTGGCTTCCCAAGCATGGCTCCTAGGCCTTGTTATTTAGATCAAGGAAATGGGTGAGAAGAGGAGCTGATGCTGCCCTCACTCACACACAAGTATGATGAAGGAGCCGGGCCAGGAACAGGCAGCGGGGAGTTGAGTGGGAAGAGGGGGAGAGGAGCAGAGCCAGAGAAGGCTGGGTTTGGAAGGGACGGTGGAACATTTTTTGGGTGAGTTATCAGGGACAGCTGGTATTTCATGAGCTGTGGGGCTCTGAGGGAAGTGGGTGGTGAAACACACTAAAGAGCAATTTTTAAAGAACAGACACCCCCACGCCTTTGGCATTTGGGGGAGGCTGGAATAAGGATTTATGATGTTTTGCAAATATTTTATATGTTGGATCAGCATTTCTCATGAGAACAACACCCAGGCCCAGACTGTCCCAGTCCCTGTGAGTCAGTGTCTGCTCTAGGATGCACGTGTGCACCCTCTAACCCCCGGCCCTCAGCACATGCAGCCTATGGACTATACGCTTCTTGAAGACAGGGTTTGGGTCTCATTTTCACTTATGTTATTCATGGGCTGTGCTCACATTTAGATTAGGGACAAATGATGCTGATTTATCTACTTCTTGTTTAAAGAAATATTGCCTCCTCACCCAGATATGATCAGATGACCAGAAAATCCAGATGGAGCCCAGGGCAGTGACTGCAGACGGATGCTTCACGGTGAGCTCAAGCTCCTGGGTGCCGGGAGGACTGTCTGTCAGGAACGGGTGCACGCCCAGGCAGTCAGCTGTGACTGCTGCAGAGCGCAGGGCAGGAACCTACTGGACTCAGAAGCTGTTTGTCTACATTTCAGCCTGGTTGTTTCCAACCATTCAGCCTGGGACAAGTTATTCAACCTCACTGACCATCTGTGTCCTTATCACACACCCTCCCAACATTAAAAGAAAGAAAGAGCCATATGGCTCACTTTGGCTAAATTGATTGACTCACAGTCTGCAAGGAGGAGGAAATATGTGAAGAAATTGTCTGTCCCTGAGATGGTGAATAATTCTTTCCAGTATTGGAGATTGAACTCAAGGCTTTCACACTAAGCTACATGCCCAGCCCTTTATAACTTAATCTTGTTTTAAATTCTGGGGCAATGTCTCACTAAGTTGCTAAGTTGTCAAGGCTGGGCTCACTTTTGGTTGTCGTGACTGGGGTGGGTGGTGCTATTGGCATCTGGAAGGCAGTGGTCGAGGGTGCTGCTAAGCTAGCTGTGGTAGACAGGACAGCTTTGCACAATGAAGGCTCACCCTGCCCAAGATGCCCATAGTGTCCATTTGTTCTGAAGGATTCTAAGTCTGTGTCTCAGTAGGAAAGAAGGCGGTGATTGATTAGTGATGTCTGCTTGGGATACAGGAGATGAGGCTGGGATGCACATGTATTTGTTACCAGGATACAAGGCCAAGAAGAGGTGATAAAAGCTTTGGTAGCTTTTAAAGGCACATGGCAAGCAAGTGGGAATGCTCAGGTCACAATGGATTGCTTTTCAACCTGCAGTGTATTACTCAGTACAGGAACTGGGCTGGTCTGTTTGGTTGCCATATTTTCAGCGTCTAGAACAGTGCCTGCACATGGCGGACGTTCAGCTGATGCCTAATGGATGAGGAGTTGAGCTGTTCTTGGAAGGAGAGCTATTTTACCATCCCAACACCAAGCAAGTTTTCTTAATGCCTATAAATTTATCTTCAGTTTCAACAATACATGTGAAAATAATAAAGCTATGAAGAACAGGAAAACACTTGAATATCTATCACCTTCTTCTTGAATAATGATCATTTTCTTCCCAAGAAAGAATGTTGCTTGTTCTCTGCTTCCCTTTGTTCCCAGTATCAACTGGTGATATCTATGCATAGAATTCTCGATTCTGTTCTGAGACCCTTATCCAGAGACTACCTTTTATGCATGTACAACCACCTAAAGGATGACTAGCAGGTCTATTTTTAGTCATACGGTATCTCAGTTTTGTCTTTTTAAAACCTAGAACAAACCATTTATACTTCTTCCCGCCCACCTGAATGGAATGGATGAGATTCAATTTCTGGAACCAGTTGGAGGGAGGGCTCAATGACAGAGCTCTTCCCTAGCACGTTCAGGGCCTGAGTTTAGTCCCCGGTACTGCCAACAAAAATAGTTGACATTTTAATAGAGGCTGACTGCACTATTAAAACTCTTACTGTGTGTGCACACATGTGCACATGTGTAGTTCTGCATGGTTTAATCCCCTGTGTGGATTTGAGTAATCACAATCAAGGTACAGGACTTCTCAGAACAAACAGAGAGTAATGATATTAATAGCTGCCATTTCTTGGGCATCTGCTATGTTTTAAGTACTCTGCTGGGCATTTTATGGATGTTATGTTATTCAACCTTCACAGCAATGTGGCAGGTGTTTCACAATGCTATGTGTGTTTCACAGAGAAGAGAATTGAGTTTCAGAAAGTAGAGGGAACTTTGCAATGGTCACCCGCCCAGGCAGTGAAGAGCAAAGTTACATCTGCTGGAGGTCAAAGCTTGCCCTCTTTTATTAAATCCATGTTAAGATTAAATTTAAGGCAAATCACCCTATAATTATACCATTCAGAGAGAACCATACTAAACAATTTGGTATGTTTCATTCTATTCTTTTTCTATGCCTGTGTAGATTTAAACCTAGCTGTGATGAATCTGTTTGCACAATTTCTATGTCACTTTGTCTTGACTTACATCACATCTTAAATACATCATGAACTCTCTTCAGGATGATCATTTTCAAAGAGTGCCCAATATTCTATTGTTCTATCATGGAGCAAGATTTCTCTATGTCTGGTTGACCAATAAAATTGCTTCCAAATTTTCATTCTTATAAGGATTGTCATGGTGAACATCTATGTTTAAAGTATGTATGTCCAGTACTAAAAGCTGTTTTTACTACTAAATTCTTGAGCTATGGAATGACTGGACAAAACATGCAAAATATAAGAATCAGTTGATATTGCTTAAATACTCACAAAGCAATGTCTCTAAACCATGGTACTCATTACTTCTGATCAGGAGCTGGTGAATTATGGCTTCCAGGACAAATCTAATCCTGCTGCCTGGGTTTTCTTTGTTAATAAAGTTTTATTGGGACATGGCTCTGCTTGTTTGCTTATGTGTCGTCTATGGCTGCTTTCATAATGCATAAAAGCCAAGTGGTTGTCATAGAAACCGTATAGCTGGCAAAGCTGAGAATATCTGCTCTGTGACTCTTGATAGAAAAAGCTTGTTGGCCTCTGCTCTGGAGGAAAGCTACGCATGAGATAATAGAGACAAAATTTTGCTATAACAACGATACAAATCATAGCCTCCTCACTAGGGTCTGTGCTGGAGACAGGGGTGCTACAATGGACAGTGGAACAAGAGGGAGCAAGCTTTGAGATTCCTTGCTCTTTTAGGTAAGGGGAGCAGGCACACAGCTGACGTCTAGTGAGCGTTTGTTGTTGGCTGTATTGATAGTTGCCACTGCTAAGCATGGAGTCAGTAGTAAGGATGGGGACTTCCCCATCCTCCCCTAGTTTTGCGCAGCTCTTGGAATTCACCCTGGCTGGACCACTTCCTTCCCACACCACTGGTGTACACAGACAAAGCAGCTCTGCTATTTAAATTCTCCAAGATCAAGGATGTAAAACGCAGGCTGCCCCTGGCCCCCTAAGACAACCAAATAAATCTCACGGCTTCCAAATGTGACTCTGTCACCCTGGGATTAATACCAAGTAATCCAGTGCCAACATCAAGACAGTGAAAATAAGCATTTACTCTCCCGGAAAATCATTTTATACTGATTACAAGTTGTAGCCTGTCACTAGGATGTGAATTGAAAATGTGCACATTTGCAAGGTTAATATTTCTCTCTAAAGCTCCTTTCTCCCTTGCCCCCCACCCCCCCGGCCAAGCTGAAAAGAACAGGCATTCCAAATAAATATTTGTCCTGAGACATCCCTATTCCAAGAAAGTTTTAAGCACCATCTCATTCATCTGCACAGCGGCACAGCAGCAGGAGGACAAGCCACAGTGACCCGGAGGAGGCCTTCCAACCGCAGCACTATTGACACTTCAAGCCAGGTCATTCTTTGTTCTGGGGGCCGGCCCTGTGCATTGCAGCTACGTACCAGCAGCCCTCGCCTCTACTCACTAGATGCAGGCAGCACCCCCTTTCTCACCTGTGACCACCAGGACGTCCCTAGACATAGTAGAACGTCTACTGGGGGTCAACACACCGCTGTTGAAAACCACAGGCCTAGACGTGTCAGAGGCAGCAGGAAGCCCGCCCAATAATACACGAACAAGAGAACACGGTGACCCACCTCAGCTTCACTTGTGTTGCTACCTTACCTCTCATCCTTTAACCCAAAGCGTGCTGTGCTCTGTCGTGAACATGTGCTGTTTCTTGTTACTCTACCTGGGATTTACGGAAAATCGCCACCCCCACGATGCCTTCCAGGACCACTGTTTCTTCAAGGCTAAGCTGGTGCTAGACTCAGTTTCCCCTGGTCTCACATCAGCCTTTCAATAAATGGTGGAGACACAATCATGCATAAGCTAGGCTCCAAGTCAGCACTTCATGCAAAAATTGCCCATAACAAAACTACCCTGGGAAAATCCCTCACAGCCTCCCAAATACACTGGGAGTGGTTTTGTGGAGTTGACGCTGCTTAGTCATTTTTATGCTTGCCAATGTTTGAGAGGCAGTGAGTTACCCCGGAGGAAGGCATACTAGGGAGGAAACACTCCACGCCAATGTCGGGACCTTCAGACATTTGTGCCTTTAGACAATCTCCAGTGACAGGTGAGGAAAAGATATCACATTCCAGGAGGTTCCTGTTTGCCTGCAGGGTTTGCTTCGTTCACTCTTAACATGGAACCTCTGTAATCTTAGTGTCAACAAATAATCTGCCTTTGGAAGAATTAAACTAGAGATATATTGGAAAGCCTAAATACACTTACTGGCGTGGAGTGGGCATACAGTGAGGCTCTCTGTATTTAAAACTAAATCTACACTGGTCTCTGAAATTTACAGAGAAAGGTTTTCCCAATCGGTACTTTTGTGTGTATGCATGTGTGTATGTGTGTATGTGTGTATGTGTGTATGTGTGTGTATGTTCATTCTGGAGATGAACCCAGGACCTTCGTACTGAACCACAGCTCTAGACCTTTCAATTTTTTATTTTGAGGCAGGGTCACATTATCTTCTTGTATTTCTACACTGGTACTTTCTCTCATGATTGTGATTGTCAAGCTCTTGGCTTTTGGGCTCATGTCCTCCAGGGTCTGCAGACCGGGTTTTCCTTTTTGTTTGTTTTGATGTGCATTTCCCACTGAACTATGAGTTACTGGAAGACTGGGGCCTCACCTCATTTATTTTTGTACCCTAAAAGCCCATCACAAAGCAAATGCCCAGTAACTGGTGTGGGTTGTCATTTGAGCATAGGAATAAGAATCAACCACATCTTTAGAACATTTTACTTACAATTTGAAAATTAGTTCCCTGCTGAATAGAAATGCTGTAAGATACTATATCATCTGGGGCCAGTGTATTATCTTACAAGGATGAAACACAGTCTTTACACATAGTAGGCAGTCAACAAATATTTGCTGTGCTATTATGAGTTTTGAAACTTTTTAAAGTAGAGGCAAGAGCCAGGCGTGGTGGCACATGCCTGTAATCCCAGCACTCGGGAGGCTGAGGCAAGAGGATCCTTGAGAGTTTGAGACCAGCCTGGGCTATAAAGTGAGCTCAAAGCCAGCCTGAACTGCATAGCAAGACCCTGTCTCAAAAAGACAAAAAAAAAAAAAAAAAAAAGTAGAGGCAAGACAGCAACAATGGATTTGTTGAAGGAATTGGCGTGACAGATGTTGTTAGATCTGTTTGGTATGTAAATTGAACCATACTCTTACTTATAACCTATCTTGGATTTTCAGGCCCACTCTGGCTAAATCGACCTGCAAGGCACCTTGAAATCTGCTGAGGAATAACAGGGAGGTTTCCAGTTCACAGGGAGAGCCCTGGAGTTGGGCTGGTTTTTCCCCAGTGGAGAACAAAGGAAGTCCAGGTGTCCATACTGCTGCCTTGATTTATCTCTGCTGGCTTATGCCTAAATTGACAAGTGTCACTGTCTTAGGACTGCTGTTTTATCATGTCCAGACTGACCCTGAAAGCTATGCTTTAATGACACCCAAGGAAAGGAAGCCCAAAGTTTAGAGACCATCCTCATACATGCCTGTGCAGAATCTAACAAAAATAACAGCAAATTGGACATGAACCTGAAACCAGGACCCAGATGTTCAGAGGCGGCTGCAGGTGGGAGCTTTCTGTGTCCTTTCTTTTAGGGAGGCATTGCTTTTTAGACCCCTGTTTCCTACATTTCATGGGGGGATTGCATGGGAAATTTTTACAGGAAGTGAGATCCTACAGAGCTGGATATGCCAGGCATTTGCAGTGGGACCTTAATGAAAATTCTGGTGAAAGTGATCGCTCGCCCCTCCTTCTAAAGAGCCTCTGTCCGGGCAGGTGTGTGGAGTCAGAAGCCAAGGAGGGGGAAGTGGCAGCCATGTTCCAGACCCCTGACATCCGGGTGACCTCAGACACAGTTATTTAATTCCAAGGTCCTTCAGTGGGCTATTCACACCGAGGGAGGGAAAAGAAAGAAATTTATATCCCTTTCATGTATAAAAGGAAACAGATGTTATTTTCTTTACAAAAGAGCATTTCATTAAAAAAAAAAAGGCAAGGCGAGGGAGAGTTAACATAACCATTATTCTCCATCTCAGGAAAAGCAAATCCTGTTTGCCTGTCATTATAGAAGGTAGCGAAATCCTTTCATCCAGTGATTAGTTGTAAACATTCCACCGTCTTCTGGGAGCAGGCCTCTGTTTCCCATCTCACACTGAAGCCATTTTCTTAGACTAATGTTTTATACACACAGCTCAGATACAATGCAAACTCCGGGTACCCCAAAGGCAACGGGGCATTCGTTTATACTAAATCAGAAGTGTCACCCTTGGCAACCTGCAGCAGTGAAACATTTATTCAGTCTTGCATTCCTGGCACTTAGAATTATTTCTTTCATGCCTGATAGCCAAATTACAATATGGCAGGTTTCCCTGGAGCCATGGGATCATTAGTGCCAGCTCACAACATACTTTCAACTGATATGGCATTTCATGTACAGCTGCCAATCAAAAAATGGGATATGCAAATGGAGACAGGAGCACGGGTGTACAATTCCTGTACCGTGAGCCCCTCACAGATTTCCTTAATGACTAGCAGTCATTCTGCTGAGTGGAAGAAGTGGAAAGAACACAGAAGAAAATTCCCCCAGGAAGCTGGTTGCAAGAGCCAGAAGTTTTTACATTTGATTTCCATATTTATTCTGGGCCTTGCCCCCTTTGTGTGTTTCTAAACAGTAGGCCTAAAAATACTTGAGCAGGGCTTGTTATATAAATACTGAGTCGTGTGGCTGCAGTGGAAATTCTCAGGCCACGCTAAGATGAGAGTGGGGGGTTCCTTCTGGCTGGGAGACTCGGGGTGCAGCCCTCCCTGGCTGGGGAAAGCAGTTCACGTGGGGGATCACTGATGCTGTGGATGAGAACCTCTTCTCAAAGAAGGCAAAGCGGAGCTATGAAGCCAGAGTCCTTGCCCAGGGCTGGCGTGAGGGAGCCCCTGTGTCTGAAGTGACCTGGCCCCTGCTCTTACGTCCTGTCTGGGACACTCTCCAGCTTGGCTCACAAAACCCCAGCCGGCCGAGCTGAGCCTGGGCTTCAGATTCTAGGAAGTTCTAATAACCTCCTGCCTGCCGGGGGCAGGTCCTGGGCTTTGTTCCTCCGGGCTGTCCTTACCTAGCACCCAGCTCAGCCCTGGAGGTGACCGAAACTTAGCTGTCATCTGGACCATTATCCGTGTAGAACTGTATTCGGGAAGCTTCCATTAAAAAGGAGCCTACCAGGAATTTAAAAACATCTCTGTGGGAGACGCTTGCTATACCAATTTAATCTTTTCATGCTGTGCACATAGATCAGAATATTATCTGGCATCCCATAAATACACACAATTTTAATGTATCAATTAAAAATAAAAAAAATCTTTAAAACCTGCATCTCAGTGGTGACAGAGGATGAGAAGAGTTCAGCAGGTGTTGTGAGGAAGGCTGTCACACCCTGAGAGTGGAGGGCGTGGTCCCCATTCTTCCCCTGCCTTTAATTGTGAGCCCTTTCTCCCACCCCACGGCTCTCCCCAGCTTTTTCCACATGCAGGGGGAGCTCGAGTGGTCCTGGGGTTCATCTCTAGCATGGGTCAGCCTTTTCCTTTCCGTGGGAGTGAAGCTATCTACTTAGCCAGTGTCTGTGGGACGCTAACATCTAAGTGTTCCTTTGTTTTTCATTTCTGAGAAGCTGAACTATCTCAGGCCAATAATACGACATCCCAAAGTGATAAAATCCCTTTTGTGAAAGGTTATCTTCCTCCTGCTTGCTGTTTCTGCATTATTCCTACCATCCGTGGATGCCTTTCCCTGCATATCTAGATCAGGTCCATTCCTTTATTTTTATAAATGAGAAAATACCACGTCACTTGGTTGCGGGTTTCGATGTACCTTCTGTTTATGTCCAAGACAGTGATCTGAGGATGCTGAGCAGTGCAGCTACCACCGAACCCATCTCTGCTTTATCTGGGTGCTGGTCAGGCAGCATTTTCACTTCACCTGGGTGAAGCAGGGGTCTCCATCACTTTATAAAACTGAACACAGGCCCAGAGAGGTCAAGCTTCTCACTGAAGTCACACGGCCGAAGTCAGTAAGACGAGAACTCGATGTCAGGACTGTAGCTGGCAAATCCAGTGCACGATTCACAGGCCCTACTCAGAAGAAGAGGCGACAGGGGAAGAAGATACATGCTGTAGAGTGCTCTCCCCTCACACACATAAAGTACCATCGTTGAAAGTGCTGTCTTCAAACCCTAACCTGATTTGCTTAACTCTGTCTGCATGCAGCTTTCCTCGTGAAGCAGTGTTGGGATTACATTCTTCCTGGAGAGTCCAGCCCCGGTCAGAGCTCTCGCCTTCAGTAACGAATGTCTTCCCTTCTCCCCCTCATCTTCCTGCTATTTGAGCCGGCACCCAACCGTGTGCTCCCCACATAAATTTCTTTGCCTTCCTGGAAGAAACACCTGCATCTCAGAGCTCCGCAGAGGTCCGCTGGTCTCACACCTGCTTTGGCCAAGGTCATCCATTCTTCCTCTGGGGACCTCCTAGGGGCGCCATTCTGACTCCTTTGGGTTTTCAAAAAAACAGCTACAGGGTACACGGCAGAGTCCTGGGTGGCTCTCACATGTCGCCCTGAGGAGCGTTCTGAGAGTGGTCCCAAGCACAGACAGCAGGTCGAGCTTCTTTAGGAAACCCATGGCTTTTAGTTACCTCCTGAAATCCTAGAATCGAAATAATTAGCAAGCCTAAACCAATGGGGTATTTAGGAGGAAATGGAAGCAGATTTTTAAAGTTATAATCAAACAGTTATAAAATGAAAGAAAGTCACTGATTTGTTACCCCTGCCCTCCCCAGTGCATCTCGGGAAGCGGGCTGTGCTCGGGCTGATCACACATTACTAACGCAAGTGATGTCTAATATGCGGTGTTTCCAGGACACAGACGTTCTTGTAGATAATCTGTCACAGCCCTGGGAGGAGGGACCAGTGTCTGTTTTTGAAGATAAAGATACTGAGGCCGAGGGCAGTGACTCACCACGGTGACAAAACTAGGTAAAATAGGGCTGGGGATATAGCTCAAAGGCACAAGCACCTGCCTGTCAAGTGCAAGGTCCTGAGTTCAATTCCCTGTACCAAAAAACAAAAAAGATAAAGAAACCCAAAACAACAAACCAAAAAAATGTAACCCTGGGCTGGGGATATAGCTCAGTAGCACAAGGGCCTGCTTGGCAAGCGCAAAGTCCTGAGTTCGATTCCTGGTACAAAACAAACAAACAAACAAAACAAAACTAGGAGACAGAGAGGTCCTGCCTCCAGCCCAAGCCAGAGGGCTCTGCTGACCTCCCACACTGGGCCGTGTCTTTGGTCCTGAGAGTTCTGGGGTTTGGAGTCCCATGTGTCGTCACTGTGAAGCTATGGTCCATCCCCTGAGGGGCGGAATGGTCCAGTCCAGACAGGAAATCACAGGCCTGAGGGAGCCGGGGACGCCTGGGAAAGGCCACCAGGGCGGGAGAAGGGCAAGGCGAGCGCCGCTGCCCTGAGCTTTCCATTCCGCGTCCTGTCTGACCTCCCTCCCAGCTGTCGTCCGCCCCCGGCCCCTTCTCACCCTGTGGGCTGTTGGCTCGCGTGGTGGGATAATATTGTGACAAATTCATCCATGGTTCCCCCTTTCAATTTTTTGTTTTTTTTTCCTAAACACGATGACTGTTCCTCTTTCGGCTGAGCGATACTCGGGGAGAAAAACCAAGCATAAAGAACCAAACTTTGGGCTTTTGAGGTAGAGCCCTTCTGGAGCCAATCTTTATCCTCCTCTGCCCCTCCCCAGAGAGGGTAAGAACCGCCAGGGCTGGGGAGGGAAGAGCCTGTCAGGAAAACAAGTGGGTGACGTGAGAGTGGGGCTCTGGGAAAGGACCCTGAGGTTTGGCCACCAGTTCCAGCTGGGCCAGAGTTAGACACAGGACTGTCCAGGCGCGTGGAGGTTCTGAGGAAGCTCAGGCCCTACGGCTCTGCGCAGCTCCCAAGAGCGCTCCAGCTACCAAGATGGGCGCATCCTGTCCTGGCTGATTTTCAGAACAGACATTTCTCTGGTGCAAGAGAGGAACAGCATTCAGCTTGCATCCAAAGTGTATGCTCACGTGGAGATTGGGGCGACAGCGGGTGATTGTACGGTATGGGAACAGGGCTACCTCAGAGACCAGCACGGAAAGACTGAGTCCTTCTATGGACTCATTAGGGCCCTAGACAGACACCAAGGGTTCCGCGGAAGAAATGGTCCCTGAGGCCGTGACACATCTCCACTTCCTCCCATGCTTTGCCTCTATGACCCTTAGAGCTTAGAAGCAACCCAGGAGAAGGCCAAGTGGAAAATCCCTGAATCAACTGGGAAGATCCTGAAACGGTTGAAATAATTTTCCCTTCTAGGTATGCGAAGGGTTCCAAGAAAGACATTAATTTATAGGGTAAAAATAAAGCAAATTACATATTTCACACACTAGTTTGTGTCCTTTGTAAACTGGATGAAACACATGCACTTAATTGTCCATTTCCTCCACCTCGGGGCAAGTGTACTGCCCGGCAGTTAATGGGTAGTAAATACACATATTTAAATGAGCGAATGAATAAATGGACAAATGAATGATTCAGGATACTGATACGAAATGAATCATCAGAGGCCACGCTGTATTAGAGAGTGCTGATATTTACTGTCAAGCAAATGGGTTCATGTTGTACCTCTTCTCTATGGGACACTGGTGGATGGCATACAGTAGAACTTTACCAATCATACATTAAACATGTACACTTTGGGATACATAGGACCAAACCGACAGGCCCCCACCATGCCACCATTTGTAATTTCGCTGCATTTCAAGAATATAGCACAGGCTACACAGGAAAAGGCAGCCATCAAGCTAGAGGCGAACCAGGAGGACGACCCAGCACGAACTTCTCCAAGTGGCTGTGGAGCCGTAGTCCTGTGCTCATCCTCACATACGTGATTCTGAAGACAGGAGAGCGCTGTTCCTCTGTGAAAGCCGCAGAAGCAATCTGCTCCTGTGAGTGATGGTGGCATCAGAAAGCAGAAGGTCCAGAAAGTGACCCAATTACTCCCTTTGGGAACACAAGTTCTGCCATCCATTTTGGGAGCCAGTGTCTCAGGATCAGCTTTCTGCAGGCCAACACTTTTTGCTACATCTCCCCTTTCCCAGTCCCCCTGCCTCCGTGGTGTGTTGCATTTGTGATCCCTCAGCCTCTTTCCTGCTCTGGCTTGTGATGTTACATGCGGGAGATCTGTGGCCGGCTCATAAGGCCTTTGGAAGGAAGAAGGTTTTAATCGCAGATGTCTCTGATGGTTATTAACCAGCAAGCCCCTTGGAAGAAAGCCATTTTTCCCAGAGATTCTTGGGGTTACTTTGGCTTTTCTCCTCATAGCGTCAAAGGTGTCCCTCAGAAACTTTTCCCATTTGATTTAATTGCTGTTTAATTTCTAAAATGTTGCTTCAGTGAGACATCCTGCTTTATGGCACCCTTGGGCTTTTCCTGGCAAGCACACCCCAAGAGACTGTCCACTTCTGGCTGACTTTAAACAGGCTCACCTGTGCCACTCTGTGGGCAGTGCTTGGGAGCAGCGGAAAGACTCCATCCTTAGGTCATGTCAGATTCCTTCCCACGACTCAGAATTTACCTGACGATTTGAATAACTCAATCTGTCCACTCTGTGTTTGTCGTGAGCCTTCCATGCAGCTAGCACTGTGCAAGTGAGGCAGATGAAGGAAACAGAACAAAGAATCCACAAAAAAACCCACACGGGCCCCGTCCTCATGGACTGGTTAGTCCAGCGTTTGAACAACCAGGATGGGGCAGGAAACACTTATTCTAGCATTTTCCAAAACAGAATAATTTGCTGTCTTTACAATTTATTTCCACATCCCCCATCAACTCGAGTACTATTTTTCTTTTTTAATTTTATTTACACCAACTCACTTTTTGAAAGATAAATATGTTCCTGGGCTTATTCTAAGCAACATCTGTAAAGCAATAGACTCCATGTGGCAGTAATGTTTTAAAAACACATATTAAAATAAATTTTATAGTTAGCAAATGGATAATTCAAGTAAAATGTGCTTTAGCCACATTACATTACACATTACATATTATATCAAAACTTTTCATTTATTACCAAAGATGTACACTTCCCACTTTGGAAAACATTGATTTAATTTTCCAATGCACTAATTGAACTCTTATCTTGTGAAAAAATCATGTAAATCTGTTATGAATGTTCAGTTTGGACTTGACTATGCAGGAAGCTTCTTGGGTCTTAGAAGAACAAATTCAGCATGAGTTTGGAGAATTCTTTCCTGGCTTTCAGTTTAAGGTGTGGGAGATGTGGAATGCAATTTTCCTTGGCCAGTAGCCTATCCTGGCGTTCTGCATTAGGCCCTATTCTTTTGATCTTTTACACAGGATTGCCAAATGAAAGTGGAAATGTCTCTCACCCTAGGACAGTGATGGCGAACCTTTCAGAGCTTTCAGTGATAACAAATAGTCGGCTGTGGCGTGTGTGCCGTAGGTTCGCTACCACTGCACTGGGATGGATACCTTTGTTCACATTTCCCTTGGTAGGAATAGAGAACACACGTACCCGAGACGTCATCTAATCCAGGGGTCAGCATACCAAGGCCTACAGGATTCGGCCAGGAGTCTGTTTTAGTAAATAAAGTTTTACGTGCCACATCGATTCTTTCATGCCTTGTTATAAGTGCAAAGGTAGAGTTGAAGAACTGCAACAGAGACGGAGGGCCACAGAACCTAAGAGACCTATTGAATAGACCTTCACAGAGCAAGTGCCGACAGCCAGTAGTCAAGACTCTGGATAAACAAGGAAGCACGAAGAGATAGTTCTTCCTCCTCAGTCCAAAGCAAACCGGGAAGGCTGCTTCCCCCTGCTCCCTGCATCGCCGTGAGGACCATCTTTCTGTTCTTCAAACACACCACGTTCCTTTGTGCCTCACACCCAGGAGCCTTGCGTAGGTTGGTGTCCCTGTCTGCAGTGTTCTTCCTCCCTCCCCTCCTTTGGCTGATTTCTTCCCAAACTCCCGGTTCTCAGAGTATCCCTCTCTAACTTTCAACACTCCCAAGGCGAGGCGCGCTTGTCAGCACACACTCTGTACGTCTCGCGGCACTCTGTACTCCCTGGTGACACCACCCTCGGTTGTGGTGAATGTCCTCCCCCTCGTGAGAGTGTGAGGGTCACCGTGCTGGGAGAATTATGTGTGTTTTGCTTCCGAGTTCATGTTGGTCACAATAGACACGTAATAAACAAAGGCAGAAACGAACAAATTAATGCCAACAGGTACAGCTTGTCAGTAGCAGAACTACAGCTGACACCTCAGACTGTGGGAAAAAGGTGTAAAGCTTCAGAATACTTCAAATCCATTTGGTGATGAGGAGATAACCCGGCATGACCCAGGTCCCAAGGCCAGGCCAAAAGCCATATTTCTGGTGCACCAGAGTGTTTCCCAATGGCTCTAGAAAGGGCCAGTGGCAATACAAGTTTGACATATATCCTATGTGAGGGTCTTTTTTTTTGTTGAGACAGGGTCTCGCTATGCAGTTCAGGCTGGCCTTGAGCTCACTTTGTAGCCCAGGCTGATCTTGAACTTGCAACGATCCTCCTGCCTCAGCCTCCCAAGTGCTGGGATTACAGGCGTGCACCACCACACCTGGCTTTTGGGCTAGTCTTGATGCCGCAAGAAGGGAAGAATCCTGGGGCATCTGGGATGGGGATGGAGAAGCCGGCAGTGCCACGGCTCCCAGTGTGGATGCCGAGATCCCTTGCGCTGTCGTCTCCCTTCCCTTCCAAGACAGAAAGGAGCCCGGAATGCTGGGATGACAAATGGGAGGATATGGCAAGATTTATTGGACAATTACCAATGTTTTTTCTCACTCAACTTTCCTTTGGTAAGTCATTATTTCATTTGGGGAATAACTACCGCTCCTGTCACCCCTCCGGTCCTGTCAGTTCATGTCCTCACTGAGGCTGGTTTGTCGCCCTGATTTGTGGATGTACATAAGAGTGTGGATTGCGAGGGTTTCTCCCTAACTGAATCTGAGCTCTGTTCTTTTGTCATTTTCATATGCAGAGAGATAAGACATGATGTAACTCTGTGTTTTCCTGTTTCTGCCATATTCTAGAAGCTAGTTTATGATCATTCTCTGAGTATTGTAAAAATTGATTAGTTTTATAAAGGTTAGTCTCACCCCTAGAGCATGATTCAGTGACCATCCTGGGTTTGGGGCTCATGTCTGTGTGTGGGGCTGCGGGCGTGCATGTGTGGGTGTGTAATTCTCAGTGAAACAAACACCTGCCAATATAGTTTAAAAAACATGTCCAGCAAAATCATATTTGCATGGAATAAGGGTATTAAATATAGTTTCTTTTCCCTCACTTAAAAATTATCCTCTTAGAGTATATGTAGTACATTTATCACACGCTGGAAAGAGGGGCTATAACTCGAGATAACCTTGTTTCCTTCTCTTGGAAGCTGATTTGGAATTGCTAGTGAGACGGTGCGCTACCTCCCGGAAAGGAATCTCTCTAGGTTCCGTCTAATCCGCTGTAACGTCCTGGCTCTGGAACTGGGAGCTCCGGCTCTATGCAAACCTCCTTGGAATGCTAGAGACATTTTTAACTCATTGCTGTCTCTATAACTACGCAGATGAGCCATCAGTAATTCCTGTCAGCTCAAATGTCAGTTGAAAATATACCCCAAATCCTGCCATTCCCGTATCCCTCCCAGCCTGCTTGAAAACATCACAGCCCCTTCTGCCTGCCGACACTGCCCTGTTAACCAGTTTTCCTCTGACCATTGGGCTGAAAACACGAGAAGAAGGCCACTTGTCGTCAGTTATTATGTCCTAGCAACAGATAAACTCTTAATAGGGAAATCAGGAGCAAAGCAATTTAAATATTTAAAATACTCGAAGCACAAACAATAGAATACAAAAAAGACCACAATGATTGGATGGCCTTGTAATGACATCTCGGGTCAAAATCAGCCCCTTTTAAAATCCCACGGACCATATTTTCTTCATAACTTATCATCCCTCTTGGACATAACATGCAGGGTGATTTTAAATTGATACGATAGAAGAATAAATACTGAATCAGTCAGAGAAGTCAGCAAATGTTCAGAATTACAGAAAACCATAGAAATGGGCTCTAATTGCATCATTATCTAATCTCTGTACTTCTGAATACCCTTGCTGTGAATGGCCTCACTCCTCTTATGTCATTTTCTTTTCTGGTGAACTTTTCCATTTTCTCCCAAGAACAAGACATCCACATTGTCGGATTCGCTGTATTTTGCCGTGCAAAGCAGTAAAAAGGCGCCTCAGAGATGCAATGGGAAGGAAATGGGTAAAGAAATGTAGCCAGAAAAGAAAAGGCTGTGGAAGATGTGGTGGGAAGTCACGGAGCACTTTGCTGTAAGTTCTTTACTCACAGGGACAAAGAAAGTAAAAAAGCGCTTTGCTCCCCTCTACTCCAGATGCTCCAGGTTTTAGGAGGTGGTTTCTCAAAGAGGCCCACTGAAGCTTAAACTCTCAAAGTGAGGTTTTAAAAATATCAGAGGAAATGTTGCTTTTTCATACCCCAAATAGTTGATCACTGATGACATGTTCAAGACTGAAGCTGGACTTTAAATTGGCATGTACCAAGCACGGTGGTGTATGCCTGTAACCCCAGAACTCGGGAGGCTAATGCAGGAGGATTGTTGTGAGTTTGAGGCCAGCCTGGGCTACATAAGCAAGTGCAAGGGCAGCCTGAACTGCACAGCAAGACCCTGTCTCAACAAAACAGAGCAAAACAACAGAAATTGGCATGGGAGTTTGGAGGTTGGTTCACACTGCCTGAGGACTCAGCTGGGTAGAAAGGTCGGCAACGATCCTCAAGGACAGCGGGAGGGTGCAACTGTCCAGGTCACAGAACTGACTCTGAGGTGATGGGAGGGATCTGGAGATGACAGAACCTGTACTGGGTGGAATAGAGTTGCCCCAAAATTCATGACCACCTGGCACCTCAAGATGTGACCTTACTTAGAAATAAAGTCTTTGCAGGCATAGTTAATTTCAATGAGGTTATGTGGGACTTGGCTGGGTCCAAAAGCCTATGAGCAGTGTCCTTATAAGAGCAAAGGACGCAGAGACACGAGGAGAAGCAAGCCCCGTGCAGGTGGAGGCAGAGATGTGAGCGACACAGCTGTCACCCAAGGGATGCTGGAACAGGGGACGCACGGAAAGACTTTCCTAGCACCTTCAGAAGGTGCAGCCTGACCTTGACATCTGACCTCTGGCCTCTAGAACTGTGAGAGAAGCAGGCCTCCATTCTGGGAGGCTGAGGCGGGAGGATTGTGTGTTTCAGCCCAGTCCGGGGAGTTTAGAGAATCAGTTTTTCTGTTTTAAGCCATTCGTTGTGTCAAACCCAGCCTACGAACTTGTGGGCTCACATGAATTTTTTGTTTTGTTATATTTGAATTGAAACAATCGCTAATAATAACCCACAGAGAGCGGGCATGTAACAGCCACAGTTTGCATTTTTCTGCTAGAGAAGTCTAAGGTGACCCAGCTACCTGGCTCGGTTTCCGCTGGTGTGGAGGCAGGGCGACGCGGTCCATGCCGGGTGGTCTGCGTCCACGCCTTGCCCGCACACCCTCTCTGTCCTTTGCGTCCTCCCCAGCTCGGGTTCTTTCCCGCGCCTCTCCTCACTTCAGAGACGGGAGGGAGGAAAGTCAGAAATAGAAACTCGCGCCTCGTGTCCCACGGCGCGCCTGCCACGGAGGAGGTCTGAGAGCCAGGCTTTTGGATCCCTCAGCTTCCCACCCCAGCGCATACTTCCTCCCACAGAATGCCACAAGATGTCCCCTCCGGCAGACTTCCCCGGGCTTCTAGACGTACAGAAAATTCAAGGAATTGACAAAGAGCTTCCAATGCTTTATTTTGCCAAGAAAGACTTTTGTTAAAAAAAGAATGTTGCGTTTCCATCCTTTCCTAAAAGGAAAGAGTTCCTAGCACCGATGCAGCAGGGAACACACGGGCTGAGGGCGGCCATGAAAACAGGCTCGGCTCGCATGGGCTCTGTGCCATGCGCCCGCAGCCCTGTCTTCCTGGGCCCTCGGCCCTGCTACCTCATACCCTGGGCTCCTTGGCATTCTCCGAACACGCAAGGCCATTCCGGCCTCAGTGACTTTTCATTTACTCTTCCCTCGGCCTGCAATGCTTCCCCAGGTGCCTTCAAAGTTCTGCTCAAGTCTCTCAGTGCTCTACGGAAAAGTCATCTTCTCATGTGGCTTTTTTACACAATGGAGTACTACTCTGCCATAAAGAAGGATAAGCTCGAGACGTTTCTAGCTAAATGGATGCACCTTGAGACCATCCTCTTAAGTGAAATAAATCAGACACACGTGTGTAAATATCTCATCATTTCTCTGGCATGAGAAACCAAAAGGTAAATAAGGACCAAAATGTATAATAGATATTGGGAAATGGGAAGGAAATGTTCAAGTGGGAAGGGGAACTAGAGGGGGAGGAGGGGGAAAGGAAGGAAGGGAAAAGGAAAAAAATGAGAAAAGGAAAAATGGAAACAAAGCTTTTGGCAAGAAGGAGGGGTAGAGGGGAGAGGACTGGGGAAAAAGAAGCATCAGGTATATCAGGTACAGGTACAAATTCCCTATGATGAATGTGATCTTTCTGTATATCTAAAGTGTACCAATAAAATTAATTAAAAAGTAGACTCCCAGGCTGATTTTATGGCGACAAAAGTAAATTAAATGTCACCTCATGGTGCATGTCCCTGGTGCTGCAGTCTCTATGCCTTTATGGCTGCTTTCCTTTTGACGTTTATCATTATCCAATATACTCCATACCTATTTGTTCATTGGCGGTCTCTTCCCACTATAATGAGAATTCCAAGAGAACAAGGATTCTGTTTGCTCTAGCGTCTAGAGTCATGCCGGGCACGTAGAATACGTTCAGTAAATTTTATCAAATTAGATTAACGACAGTGCTATCCTCACACTGAGTACATTTCAGCTGTAGAAAATGTCCAACACCATCCTTATTTCCTCTCATTTTGCTCAGGAGAGGTGAAATGTTATCCTGTATTGTTATTGGTTTGTGGGTTCCTGCTCAAATAACATCTAGATGATAAAAATTATCGTGGGTCCAAAGCCCTGTTGGTGCTTTGGTTTGCCTCAGCACTGATCAATGTGTATAAAGATCTTATGGCCTTTGGCTACTCAGTCTCCCCTAAAAGAACCCCCGCCTCTAGCTAAAACATGCAAACCAAAAAGCAATAACAAACTAATCACCGGACAGCAATCCTTCTGGGGCTTTCTACAAGCTGCTGTAATGACCCTTCGTCCCAGGGCAGGAGGAAAACAATTCTGTGAGTCCAACTTGTAAAATCAGGGCTCCAGCACATATAAGCAAGTGTGCAGAAATTACTTTATGGGATCAGTGTTTCATTGTTTTTAATATCTGAAGTCCCTGAAACAATAACAAAAGGTAGATTTGTCCTTGGTTTTCATTTCTAGCCTAGGCTTATCAAGAAAAGAAAAAGAAAATAGAAGAGGAAAAATACTGTGTAACTTTACAGTCAGCAGTACCCACCATGCCAAGGTTGTTATGTGGTAAGTACATGGCAGAGCCAACCCAATCTGAACTGGGAAGAAGAAAGTTCTTCAGGAATTGACAAAATTCTAAATTACTTGGCATTTGAGAAGCGAGGCACTAAAATGCTAGTTAAAGAGTACTGGCTATAGCATGGGGTCCACGTTTGGACCTTGGTATGTACAGTTAAATCCGTCTGCCCTTGAGCAAGTCATGTGACCCGGGACCTTCCTCTCCACAAAACTGAGCTGACAGTCCAGGTGCGTGGTGGAACTGTTGCCACATCAAATGAAATAGTGCATGCAAATTGTCCAGCAGAGAGCAAGAACTGAATATTGGTATCTATCACTGTGATTATTGGAAAGGACAAATGGTTCTGTTACTTTCAAGAATGTGGAATGACAAAACCAGACTACATGGAGATTCCATCTCACCCCAGTCAGAGTAGCTACCACCAAAACTCAAAAAATGACAAATACAGGTGAGGATGTGGAGAAATAGAACCTTTGCCAACTGCTCATGGAATGTAAATTAGCAAAGTCACTATGGAAAACAGTATGGACGTTTCTTAAACCACTGGAAACAGAGCTACCATGTGATCTGGCTAACTACTCCCACGTGTGTACTGAAGGGAAAAGAAGTCAGCATAAGAAAGTGATACCTGTATATCCATATTAGTTGCAGCACCATTCAAAATAGCCAAGATGCAAAATCAGCCTAGTTGCCCATCCACAGATGAATAGCTAAAGAAAACATGGAATCTATCTATCTATCTATCTATCTATCTATCTATCTATCTATCTATCTAAAAGCATGTAGTATTCAGCCATACATAAGATACTGAATCATGTCATTTGCAGGAAAGTGGGAGATCACCATGTTAAATGAGATAAGCCAGACATGGAAAGACAGGTACTGCATTTTCTGTCATGTGTGGAAACTGTAAAAGGATAGCTAAAAGTAGGTGAGGATGGGAGGGAAGGGAAGGGGAGCAGGGCAAAGTGGGAGGAGAGAAGAGGGCAAGACTCAAACAAAGCACACTCTATGTGTATGTTAAAATGTCACAGAGAAAACAATCTGTATAATTAATATGAGATGGTAATTATAATAAAAATACCAGTGTCATCTCTTCTTAGGAGGAAAATGAATGTGCAATAGCAGAAGCTATTGGTCAGAGGGGGGGAACTGTGGTACGAGGGGTGGGTCATCCTCCCGTGGTATGGGCAATGCGAGCCTCTGCTCACCCACAGTGGGGCTTCCTATGTGACACCAGTGGTACTGCTTCTCTCACTTAACACCCACCACAGCCTTATGGGGAAAGCGCTGGAAGAAAATGGCCAGGCAGAGCTTAATGTTGTATCTAAGAAGGGAGTAAGAGGCAGAGCTGGTATTAGATCCCAGGCAGCTGGAATTCAGCACCAAAATGTTTATTATCCTGTTTGGAATCGACAAGTGTTTGTATCTATAAGAAGCAGAAACTCAAAGAAATTTTTGAGAATTTATTTGCTCAGATGAAATACCTTCCTCCCTTCCTAATTTTCACAATGGATAGATAGAATGATAACTAACTCCACAGAAGCATTCTCAGCGAAACTGTGGATGTCACACATGGACAGATGGACTTCGGGCTCTGACAAGGGAATACAGAACCCCACCTCCACGGTGCACACTAAACCCTGCCCCTTGGAGACTGCTGTAAAATAAACCCCCTGGGAAGGGCTGGATTCCTCTTGCCTCCAGCCGAGGCAGTGTAGAGGGATTCAGACTCTGACACAGAGCCTTAGTGGTTTGTGTTCCTCCCTCCCGTTCTTTCCACTGCAGGGGGTTTGAAAGTTAAGCGCTCCCTGCCTTTGAGGAAAGGGGAACTACATTTCAGTTAATGCTGGATTTGGGACTACAGAATCTCCAAGAACTGGGATTGTGAAAGAACAAAATGAAGAGGGAGAAAGGTTTTTGTGGCAGAGGAAGTGGGACATTCTGTTCTCTGGAGCAGGAAGGCTCCTGAATCCACTGAAAAGGAATCTGAGTTGATGGCAAAGGAAGATCTCCAGGAAGTCCCTGAGGTCTGGAAGGTAGGGAGCCTGCTGCAGAGAGGCCAGTGCTTGGAAGGAAGGAGCAGACGGGTGGATTTGACTTAGAGCAGCAGGGAAAAGCATGGGCTGAGAGCTGGGCAGGGACACGCATGTGTCAGTCCCCAGCACTGCCAGCAGGGGGCTCAGCCTTCACCTCAGTGACTGCAGCTTGTTACTTGAGGCAGCAGACCACAGCTTCACTTTGCCAGGACCTAGCATGGAGCCGGTCATCCCTTAGCGGAAGTGGCCTCTATCCATGTCCCGGGTATTGCTTGGTTTCCAAAACTACAGACAAAATGAGCCCCCCGAATGGTAGTAGAATCGGGTCCTAGGGAAGGAGGAGTTTTGAAATTCACGTGTCCCTAGGGGTCCATGGACTTTAGGGACCCATAATGGGTGAATGAGCGAGACATCCACCCCTAATCTGAAATAACTGTTAACAACACGCCCGGGACACAGGCCTCCATCACATCAGGTGCCTTTAGTTAAGGGCCAATTGGCTACTTATGAGGATGTGTTAGAACTGGAAAAACAAGCCAATCATTTCACCCAAACATGACTCTTCATGACAAAAGCCCCCTTCATCCTCAGACCCTGGCTTCCTTAGGAGCCAGGGAAATATGTAAACACTCAAGGACAAAGATTTGCTTGACTCCTGAAGGGTTGGGTATCTTCAGTAACAGGCAAACCAATTATCCCCCTGTTTCAGGATGGCTTCTGCACATTCGTACTGTTGCTTTTGGCTGTTTTGCCTCTTGGTACCCGGTGCCAGCATCCTGGAGAGCAGCCACTAGTGCCTCCACGCTTTACAAGGGGCATCTCTTTTCTCAAACCTGAGCTGTTCCAGGCCACGGCAGGTTGACAGAGGACTTGGCCATTGCTACAGAAACAGAGTCATTAGAAGTAATCAGGCCTCGGCCCAAATAGTGGCTTGGATAAAAGAGGGTCATAAAACTCCTGCTGGAAGTTCCGCTGGGGTTGGCAGTGTTGCCTGTCAATGTTGGGGCATCTCTGCCAAGGCAGTGCCCTGTGCCAAGACCTGAAGCTCCACAAGCCAATATGGCTTTCCTATTTGGGGCTTTCCCACAGGGATCTCCAGCAACATGCTATTCTGAAGCTTTGGAAGGAAAAGACAATCACCACCTTCCATGTCAACCGCTGACTTTGTAAGGCAACGCTTCCAACATTCTGAGTGTGTTGAAGGAAGAGAAAACAAATTGGCTGGAGAAGTGAGGCTGGATAATTCTAATTTATGATTCACCTTCTCCCTGCATTTCCCTCTTCTTCTCTCCAGCATCCAGGCAGGGAACGATGGCTCCCAGGGCAGGATAGGAAGGAGATGCCCTCAGTGTAACTCCCTGATTTTTGTCTTGCAAACATGAAGAACGAAGGAATTTGACCATCCCAGCGATGCCTGGGGCTGTCCCCTCCCTGTTATCCCTGCTTGTTCCATGGAGATGGCCAGCGCTGGACTTTGTCTTCCCACATGGTGATACCCACCCCAGCTGAACAGAAGCAACTTTGTACCATGCAGGCCCTCCCTGGCCCTCCACCAAACCCACTGCTCCTTTGGCAGGGAGTTGAACCCTGGACCCTGAGGCTGAGTGTATCCAGACCATTTGTCACTGTGGAGCGAAGGTTTTCCTGACCTGTCTTTTGAAAGTTTGGTGCCCTCCCCTCTTGCCTTTCCTTCCCCTTTCCCATTTGACTTTTCTCTATCCTGTTTATTACACTTAACATAATTCATGTGATACATTTTATTATAACTATCATCAGTCCCTGCTATAGTTGGGGGAATGTCCTCAAAGGCTCACGTGTTAAAGACTTGGTCCCAGTCTGTGGTATGACTGAGAAGCTGTGGAGCCTTTAAGAGGTGGAGTCTAGTGAGAGAGAGTGAGGCCACTCAGGGGGTGCCCTGGCAGGGGGTACTGTGACCCTGACACTTTCCTCTTTCTTTTTTGCTTTCTGCTGCCATGAGGCAAGCAGCTTTGTTCTACCGCACTTTCTCCATCATGACATACTGCCTCACCACTGGCCCAAAGTGATCGGACCAACCTGAGCCCAAAGGAAACTTTCCTCCATATAAGTTGTTTGACTCAAGTATTTTGTTACAGTCCTGGAAAGCTGACTAACACATTCTTTTTTAATCTGGTAAGGAAAATGATTTTATTTGTATTGCTCGCCATTGTATGCTCAGTGCTTGGCACAAAGTTGGTGCTCACTAAGGATTTTGTTGAATAAAAGGATGAATGCTTTACAAATCATGTTTCTACTAAAAGTGGAAAAGAAAAGATGTGTCTATCTGCATGACTTTCATATACTCAGATGGCTTCACTCATTCATCTGCTTTATTTCTGTGGGTCTGAGCTACAATACCTGAAGACCAGAGGCTGGTCCAGTCTTCAGTAGTTCCTTGGTGCTGGAGCATGGACTACATCTCCAGATCAGTGCAGAATTAGGAGGAACCTCAGTTCTGAAGGGGACACATGGAGGAGGAGGATCCGTATCCCAATGATATGATAGCATGATACTCCTTGGCATTGAACAAAACTCCAGACTTGGATGGAGCACGGAACACTGTCTGTCCACCCTACCACACTCAGTATCTTCTTTTACCAATATCCTTTGCAATGGTGTAGGTTAGGCTGGGTAGACCAGAAGTCTACCCTGAGACACAGGCATGGATTTAAATAGTTGCCACAGGAGATGATCCCAAGAAGCATGGTGTGTGTGTGTATGTTGGGGGCAGGGATTGTGTAGTGAGTCAGGAAGGTGACAAGTCTAACCAGGATGGGTGTAAGAGTCAGTTACCTCTGTGGGCAACTGAAGCTCATCCCCACTGGGGACCTCAGGGAGGTGACATTCTGGGATTATCCACCCCAGGGTGACAGATGTGTTGTGTAATAACTGGTCACAGGCTGCTTCTGGGGGCACAGAAACATTGAATCTGACAGCCACAAACACAGACTGAAATACAGGTGTTGTACAGGAGACTTGAACATCACTCACAGCACTGCTTCCCCCTTGTGATTTTCTCACATGCTGGACAAGTCTGGGCATGATTAGAACAAAGCATTCTTCCCTCCATTAGACTGCGGTTCCGTTTCAGTAAAACCCACGGCATGCTCAAAGCACAGGAAGGACACATTGTGTGCTTACAGCAAACAGACATGGGTCTAGGGACAGAGAATCGGAAACTCACAAGTCAGACATCAGACAATTTGTGGTGTGGGACCACTTTATACACTGTAGGGGATTTGGCATTCCTGGGTTCTGCCCACTAAACACCAGTATCTCCTCTCGATCTTTATCACAACTGATTCCCCCAAAGAATTTCCAAAACCTGACCAAGGTTGGTGAAATTCCCATTTATAAACTACCAGTCCAGAGAAGGGCTGGGGAGGGGCTGAGACATGGTGAACTGAGATCAATGGGGAATTTGCGATGAAAACGGAAGTTGAATGATGAAAAGGAGAATTTGTCCTGTGGGTACCTCTGATTGCTGTGGCCAGATCCGCAGCCATTCCACAAGCAGAGAGGAATGCTGGATAAGCCTCAGCGTATGACACACAGCTGTAATTTTTTCCAGAGGAACTATCATTTATCACAGGGACAATACCTGCCTATTATGGTGCAGGCTTGGGGAAGACGCAAAAAAATATCATTTCTCCCAAAGAACAGCTTCTTGCAAAAGTGTCATTCTTTCTTGACCCACATCTAAATTCAAAGATCCTGGGCAAATGATAGAGGAGTTTGCTCATCATCGGTGTATGCAGCAGTGCAGAAGAATCTGACAGGCGTGGGGTGTGTTCTCGATTTACCAAGCCTTCAGGACTGACAGTGAGGAGAGGGCCAGTGAGCACAGCCAGCCTGAGGCAAATCTGGGGGGCTGGGTGCATGTGTGTGTGTGTGTGTGTGGCACAGAGCCCATATGCAATATCCAGCATACAAGGGTTCTTTCTGTGCCCCATGAGATCAAAAGCAAAACTGGAACTTGCCCTCCAGGTTGGGCAAAAGAAGAAAGATCGAGGTAGCCCTGCTGTGCAGAAAGTCACACTGGCAGCAGCAGAAGGAGGCAGGCCCTTGGCTCTGGGATGGATACACACGTCTTTAAGGTAGTTTGTCACAGCCCACCAGCTAGGAAGCTGGCTTTGGAGTCGGACTGCCTGGGTTTGACACCCCAGGTTTGTCCTTTACAAGCTTTGGGCCTTGAACAAGATACTTCATTTCTGTAACATCCATTTCCCTGTCTGAGAAATGGGGATAATGCTAAATCTTTATACCTAAAGATAGGTATAAATATCCATGTAAATGCTTAGCATAGTGCTTAGATCACTGTAAGAGCTCCTAAGTGTTTGTATTATTAGAAGTCTGACAATCACAACTTTTTGGAAACTGAAATATCACTTGTGTGTTCTAGAAATAAAACTACTTATAATTTCAACAAGCTTGTTAAAAATCAAGCCTGTGTCTCACCAACTTCCAGGTCTCCTGTGTCCAGGACTGTGGCTGATGCACAGCAGAAGCTCAAGAAATGTTTATGGACCTCAGTTAACAAGGGTGGAACCCATGGGCAGAGAACACCGAGCAGGGTGAGCAGATAGGGATATCTCACCACTTCTAGCACGATACACAATAAATCTCAGCTCAAAGAAGAAGACAATACATGCATAACATACAGTGTAAAGAGATGAAGTGAGGTACACCATTCCACTGAATTTCCATTATTACATTATGTTTATATTACATACACTTCCACTGTATTTACAACCTGTCTTATTTCCTTCCTCACTCTGACATCTTGATTTTCACTATGATGCCTTCCTGTTGCAGGGAAACTTAGCAAGGGCTTTGCTGGGGCATCAATCTTAGTACCTTGAGGTTAAAGTGTACTGAAGTTATACCTCTTTCCAGTACCGAAGTAGCCGTTGGAGTTGATGGCTGCCATATTTATTAATCCTTTACTTAGTCCCAGAGGCTGAAGACATCTTTATGTCTTAGAGATGACCTTTTCCCCACAATATTTGTTGAGGGGCAGACCAGTGTACTAGTAGGACTGACTGAAGGTTAAAACCTGGTTTGCAGCTTACCTGCCATGCGATGTTGGACTTAACCCTTACCATCGTGAGCATGGCTCAAAGGGCCCTCCATGGCCTGGTTCCTGGCTGTCTTTCTTTCTCTCTTTTCCCTCTCCCTTCCATTTTTCTGTTCCAGGCACAGCAACCTTTGTTTCTATCTCAAATACACTGAGCATATGGCTCAGAGCTGTGGCACCAACTGGCCTCTTTGCATGGATCTTCACCACGTGGAATAAATAAAGATTAAAATAGCCTCATGCCAGCACAGTTTCCTATATTTGCCAAATGACTGCTGGTGCCAGATTTGTCCTGCTGGATTCAGTAGGTGGAAATATAACACACTCAGTTAAATTTGAGTTCAGATACATATTTTTGTATAAATATGTCCCCTGCTGTCCTATTTGTGAAAACACTTCAATTCCCAGAGATTTGGATTTCAGAATGTAAGGGATTATGGGCCTGCATTATTTTGTCCATTTTATAGGTAGGAAATTTAGGTACAGAGAAGTTGAGAAATTTGGCAAAGATCACACAGCAAGAGAGTAAGAGGTGGGCTTGATCCCAGCCTGTTTATAAATGAAGGTCTCTGATGCAGAACTTCTTTATCTACAAAATAGTGTGATAACTTCTACTCCGCAGAACTATTGGTCACATTAAATACAATAACATGTACAAAATACTTGGTATACAATAAGTTTTCAAAAAACATTACTTATAGATAGTGGCTATAACAGCAACCATGGGAAAAATATTAAGAGAGGGAATGTTTTAAAACAGCATGTCATCTTGGAAAGTTTGGTAAGCGTTACTATTTGTGAGGCAAATGTTCATAATAGATATTTGGTTTTTGATTGCTAAAATAAAAAAAACATTTAAAGGAGTTTCAGTTTTATAAAATTACAAAATTCAAAACAGTTATTATTTACAAGAGAACAAAGGACTTTGTCACCTAGGTTGTCTGCCAGTTGAGTGAAATTTTATTTTTATTCCATCAAGTGGCAACGGACCATTAAAAAATAAAATCTCTAATGGATGAATGGTTTCTACAATTTATTTCTCCAAATAGATCTAACTTGCCATTTTATTTTATGCACAGATTTGTGGATTTTCCCGTCAAAGTGTTGGAAATAAGTTTTAAAAAAATAGCAGAAACTAAGTTTCTGCCTGCTCACAGTTGCCAGGACTTTTGTCCCTCTTACACTAGGGTCAACGACTGTGGAAGCAATTCACAGTTTTGTCTCTATTTTCTCCCTGAATACACAAAGGCAAAAATCGGTCAATGAAAGGGGTACTAAGAAGCAAATAAAAAAAATGTCGCCCTGTCCTCGTAGGAGTAGTCTGTGTCCTGGGCCCAGCATGGTCCTTAGAAGAGACTTGACTTTGGGATGGTAAAAGTGGAAATGAAACTAATCCAACTCTCTAGATCTGTCCAAGAATAGTTTCCCAATCTGGAAAGCCCAGAGGATGTTTAGAGTAGAATGGATATTTTGTTTTTACAGAAATACCTGCTTCTAGTCTCTAGGTTCTGTTCTGGTGGTTGATGTTGCCACATTTTTGGTTTGGATGCTGTTACTTACTCTAGAATAAAGAGAATTTTGAAGGTTCTGGATGGAGTTGCCCTGGGGGAGACTCATGAGGGGCAGAATCACTTGTCTGAGACCTCAAAAATCTGGGGATTCCATAGGTTGTACAAATAGGCATATGGAGAAATCCCCAATGAAGAGGAACAGGCAATCATTTCACTAAGGCAAGCTCAGAGGATGGTTTTAATATCTATTATTCTCAAGCTAGGACAATTACATTTTCATGAGAGGGTAATTGTTTTTCTGAGCATGAATAACTGTTAGAAAAAAATTTCACCACAGGCTAAAAACTTATTTGCCTTTAAGCTGAAAAATTAGTTAGGAGTTATTTTAAATGGAAGTGAAAATTTGGCTTTAAAATTTAGTCTGCTTTTAGTTAAAAATAAGCCCAGATTATAATGGTAGCACCACACTTGTTTTTGGTAGGGACTGAACCCAGGACCTTGTACATGCTAAGCAAGTGCTCTTCCAAGAACTTCAGCCCCCGCCCAATAAATTCTTGACAAATTAATTATAATATTAAAAGTAAGAGGTAATATGAATTTATTCTAAAGTTATAATATGCAGAATATTGTCCTGTGTAATAGTGATTATTGAAAATATAACTTGTCAGTCTCTGATACAAAGAAAAATTGAATACAAGAAAATATTTTGCTTAGAACTTTCTTTTCCACTTGATTTGATTCATATTTATTATTATTGTTGTTGTTGTTTTCTGTTTTCTGGAAAGAACACTGCCAGGGCAACACTCAGCCAATAAACATGGACAACAGCAAGCTGAGTGATAGAAAGAGTCCATTACATCATCAAGTTAATCTCAAATCTCAGAACAGGCCACCACTGGCAAGTCAAGGGGTCTCAACCCTTTTGTACTATGAGCCCCTTCAGTATCTCATCGAGCTGGGCATTCTCCTGGGAGAGGAACATACCTAGGACTTTTCTTCCTGTGTTAACTTTAAGAGGTTGCCCCTCCTGCCTGGTTAGCTCATCAAGATCGTCAATGGGTTGATCATTCTTCCTGTGGTAAAAAGCCTAGAACACCATTAGAGTAGCTACACAATTTGTAAAGTCCTACACAAAACCAAAACATGAGACCTCTAATTAAAAAAAATTACTGAGCTTTTCAAGATGGTCAGAGCAGGGCATTAAATCAAGCAGAGGACTCTTCCAATCCCAGGACCCAGTGTGACTGCAGAGGTATCATGCCCATCAAGGCAGCCCTACAAGTGTATGGTGATGGTGAAGACTTCAAGCTCTGCGGCTGGGCTTCTGGAACCCAAACCACAATTCTCTTTAAGATTACATGTAAGTTGCACTGTGTCTTGTTTTCCATACTTATGATAAAAGTACCTATGTAACAGAGTTATTATGAAAAATAAACTATTCTCAGTCAATCCTTAGAATAATAAGTATATGATGTTGGCTGATATTATTTTTTATTAAAGAAGAATATGGTAGCTAGATGTGGTAGCACCTATAATTCCAGCACTCTGGGAGGCTGAGGCAGGAGGGTTGCAAGTTTGATCCCAGTTTAAGCAATGTAGTGAGCTAGTGAGATCCTGTTTCAAAGAAATTTAAGAAAAAGGGGTGGGGGTTGTTGAGAATATAGTTGGAGGTAAAGATCTTCAGTTCAGCCCCCAGTACTGGTAAAGGAAAAGAAGAAGAAGAAGAGGAAGGATATGAAGAAGAAGAAGAAGCAGAAGAAGTGGAAGAAGAAGAAGAAAAAGAAGAAGAAGAGGAAGAGGAAGAGGAAGAGGAAGAGGGAGAGGGAGAAGGAGAAGGAGAAGGAGAAGGAGAAGGAGAAGGAGAAGGAGAGAGAGGAGGAGGAGGAGAAGAAAAGGAGGAGAGGAAGAGGAAGACAAAGAGGGAGAAGGAGAAAGAGAAGGAGAAGAAGAAGGAGAAGAAGAAGAAGGCGGGAAGGAGGAAGCGGAAGGAGGAAGGATAAGGAAGAAGGAGACAGTCCGTTATAAATCATGTCATTTCCATTAATCAAAATCTCTCAATAGCCCCGAGGGATGTGAGGCATTCTGCATATCAGGCCTGCAAGGTCCTGTGTGACTTGCTGCTGCCTGTGTCTCCAGTTTCATTTCTCATCACTTCCGCTCTTGCTCAGCACACTCAAGCCATCCTTGCCTTCCTGTAGTTCATTTGCATGCTGTACACTCTCTCAGCTCAGGTCCTTTGCAGACCCACTCTCTCCTTGGAGTGTTCTCCCCATCTGAGCCCTCTGTGCATGAGCCCTGCATCAGGGTGAATTCCCTCAGGAAGTCCTTTCTTCCTTGTGCCTATTCTTCCTTTTCTTCCTTCTTTTTATTTTGTTAACTGCTTCACTGACTTATCACTTGTATGCATAAAATTAATTTATTTGAAAAGCACAATTCATTGCTTCTCGCTCTTTTGGCTATGATCAAGTGTGAAGAGTACAATTCAGTGGTTCCTGGTATGATTTCAGCAACATTCATGATTATTTAATTTTAGAATATTTTTATCCTCCCAGAAAGAAATCTAGTACTTATCTGCAGTCTCCATTCCCACCCCTAGTCCCAGGGAACTTGTTACCTATTTTTGGTCTCTACACAGGTGCTTTTCCAGGACATTTCATATCATTGGTATTACACAATATGTCCTTTTTTTGTTTCTGGATTCTTTCATTTAGCCCAATGTTTCTGAAGTTCATCAGTGTTATAGCATGTATCAGAACTTCTTTTATTAGTTGCACATTAGCATTTCATTGTATGGATAAGCCATATTTTATTTATCCATTCGTTATTTGAAGGACATTGGAATACTTCCACTTTTGGGCCACTAGAAAAACAATATTACCAAGGACATTGCACACAAGTAGAAAGGCCTTTCTTGACCATGTTGCTTCTTGTCTCTCAAGAGTCCTCTTGGGATCTAGTTAATTTCCTCCAGAACACGCATAATCATTTGTAATTACTTTTTCTGTTCTTTGTTTTGCGTATTTTAAAAAATCATCTCCCTTATTACAATATAAGCTCCATAGAGTACAGATTGGGACTGCTTTGATTATCACTGTACCCTTAGTGGGTATGCTGTAGGGAAAAAAAATAATTGTTAAATGAATGAATAAGTTAGTACATCCTCTGTTTAAAAATCTGGGATGAAATCCACATAATAGGTAAAGTATACTTTGTTCCTGCATGAGGTACTATCTCTTCTCTTTAAATGAGTCCTAAAATGCTGTCATTAAGAGTAATGTTAAGCCTAAGGTGAAAGATCAGAGGGAAAATGTGAATATACATATGTAAAGAAAAATAATTAAAAACTAATAATGTATCATAAAAGGAAATGAATGTATAAAAGAGACTCAATCCTTTATAAACACCTGTGAAGGGCAGTGCTTGCTCATATACCAAACTCTGTGTGTCTGGACACTAGCTTACCTCGGCCCTTGTCTTTCCTGAGTTAGTGACCTCTTTCCAGAATTTTCTTCTCTGAGTCAGTGAGTGATAACGGAGAGCATGCCAGGCATATACAATGGTGCTTCACGAGTGCCCCTTTGGATTAGAACAGAGCTCAAATTTAGACTCTGCTTCAGTGCTTTGAGCACTTACTCTGCAATGAGACACACAGGTTCATCTTTTTGGGCTTAAATGGCTTTCTTAAGAAGGGGTAGAATTTCATATTGCTACTATGCAGTAGAAGCCAAAATGGCAACACTCATGCATTTTCTTCCACTCAGAATTTCCACAAGTATCAAGCCCCTAAAAGATAGGGTAGTAAAAGATAAGAATTCAAATCAACGTTAATCAGCTGAGGGGCCAACCAGATACAAGAGAGGTCAGTGGGAGAAGGACACCGCACTTCTGAATGTTCCTGTCCTGGGAATCCCAGAAGCTCATATTTTGTCCAGTTTATGTTCTCTACTGCATAATTCTATGTCCTTACATATCAAAGTTCTTGAACATGGCTCCAGGCCTAATCAATTATTTGGCCTCCACTATCTTAGTTCTGACAATGTGGTTACACTTTCGCCTTGTTATGACCATTGGTTTAGCAAAGATGGCCAAGATGTTTCACTTCCTCCCTGTGTTTACTAACACATGGAAATCCCAGTGTAGCCAGCTGGCCTCTGGTCTTCTCAGCTGGGGTAACTGACTGTCCCAGTGTGCCTGAACTGTCCTGATTTTAACGTGGAAAGACTCAGGTGCTAGGAAGTCCTTTGGTCCTGGGAAAGCAAGATCAGTTGGGCATCCATGGCTGGTTTTCTACAAAAATTGTATGACGAGGATGCTGGTACTCATCCATTAACCTAGTCTTTTATATTGGTCTAAACTGATTTCTAATGTCCTTGTTTTGACTGTCCAGTGATGAAATCTGCGATGTTGTATATGACATATTTATTTCAGAAAAGCCTTAAAATAGGTAACCCATCAGTCTAGCAATTTTACTTGTGGAAATGTAAACTGAGGGATCAGTCAAAGATGTATGCAAAGATTTTGTTTATAAGGATACTTGGTTCTGCACTGCTAATTAGGATACAAGTTAGAAACAATCTAAACACAGCACCATAGGCCAATGGTAAAACAAAGCGTGCATCTGTCCCATGGAATATTGTTAGGTGACCTTTAAAAAGAAATGTAGAATATTTAATGGTATGGGAGGATGATCAAAAATTTTAGATTAGGAAAAATCGACTTAGAATGTATAGGCATAACTAGTTTTTTGCAAAACAAAGTTCTATTGGTGCAGATGTGCATACAATACTGATAGTGAACACCTGCACCACCAAGGGAGGATCTCTTATGGTTGGGGGCAGAACCTCACTCCTGCCTTTTTCACCACCACCAATCCCTCCATACTTTCAGGTACCACAGGTGCTTCCTATGCAAATCTATCTTTGCCAGAAGCCTCCGAGGTGCTCTTCCCACCTGCTTACCAACCTTACCAGCTCCTCACTGACATTCCTGAAGCATCATTTTCTGTTGATGATGAAATTACTCCAGTTGGACGACAGCTGGTTTTTTACTGTTTTCTGTTTTGATTTTTCTTGTTTTCTATTTCTTTCTAACTGGAACTGTATTAACCTTATTTTTCTAAGTTATATAAGCTTATTTACATGAAGAAAGGCATTTGGATAAATCTTGTTAGGGTGGCCAGTGGAAAAAGTAGGCAAGTAATATAACTAGAGATAGTGGCAATAGTAGAAGATTAAATTTACCAGACAGAGTGGAGGTGCTGCTCACGAGGGGCAATTTTCAGTAACAGCAAAAGGATTTTTCACCCCCACATCATCTTTCCTTCAGCACTAAGGCTGGTGCCTAAAATTCCCACATAATATTTTAGAGTGAAAGCATCAAAAGCTACTACTGAAATGCAGATATGAGGCTAAGTCATGGTTGGCCATTATCACCCGAGTGTTAAGATTGTGGAGGTACTGTGTGAAAAGGGGGACACATTGTCAAGTTTTGTTGAGGAAGGGGCAGTGATGAAACTCCGAGCTTCTGCAAACTCAGCACTGTCCGCTGATGCAATATGTTAAGAAAAAAAAAAAAGAATCTGAGTTTAGGAGAGGGGCAAGAATGAAATAGAGAGGGGCGAAGAACTGACCCTCACCAAACCTTCACCACAGCACTGTGCCCCACCCTCGTGCAATGCTTTTCTGTGTTGCCTTGTGAAGATTTGCACAGTTTTAGAGTAAGAAGCCAGACTGCAAAAGAGCCAGTGAATGATAATATGATACAGACAGCAACTTTCAAATAATAACAATAGTTGGGCCAGGGATATAGCTCAGCGGCACAAGCTCCTGCTTCGCAAGCGCAAGATCCTGAGTTTGATTCCTGGTACAAAAAAAAAAATGATAATAATATCTTTTACTGTGCACAGAGCTTGCATCAGGCACTGAGTTATTACTGGGTACTTTATGTGCATCCTCTCTCTTAATTTCTCCCAATAAATGTAGGGAGTGGTGACTCGTACAGATTAAGAAATGGAAGCACGGGATGTTAAGAAGTGTGAAAGGTCACAAAACTAGTAGGTGGGGCATCTGAAACCAAACTTCTCTGCTCCCAGTTTTCCTCCTTTCTCCGTGCTATGTGGGGACACTGTCTCTCTGACTTTTCCTTTTGCTACCAGCTGGAGAAAGAGCCCTGACTTTACAGGATGGTGGTTGGAGCTGGCCTATCTGATTTGGATCACTTCTGCATTTTAAGGTCAAGTGATTGGAGATTTTAATTATATTTCAAAATCCCTTTGCAGCTGCACCTAGATTCGTGTTTGATTGAATACACGTGGGTCAGAAATCGTGGGACCCATCTTTAGGGTTTTGCCACTATGTAAAGTCTTCAAGGTCCTGCTTGTAGTCCTAGCTATTTTAGAAGGCTGAAGCAGGAAGATCTCAAGTTCCAGGCCAGCCTGAGCAACTTTACAAAACCCTGTCTCAAAATAAAAAAATAAAAAGGACTGGGGATGTACCTTAGTAGTAAAGCGCTTGCTTAGAATGTGTGAGCCTCAGGACCCAAGCCCTAGTCACCTCTTTCCAGCGAAATTTTGGATGGATAATTGAGCTAATTTTTTATGTGATCTAGAGTGATACTTTTAATGGCAGAGAATCAATTAATACTTGTAAACACTAAGCTGACATCATAGAGGTAAGTGTCATTAAAATCCTATTTGCAAAAATATCTTCATTTCCTTCACTTTTTTCTCTATCATAGATTCTTTGGGTTGTAATATTGTGTTATTATGTCAAACTTTTTTGAAACTTGCAAATTGTTTGGAGTTCAAAGGAAATGTCACTTCCCACCTCCTCATTTTAAATATTCTATAACTGATTCTGGATAAAAACACTGTTGACAGAAAAAAAATCTTTTCACTCAATAAAGGAAAACAGTGAATTAATGAGTAGCTTATTTTTTACTTAAAAATATCTGAGTATTGGCAAATCAGAAGTTGACAAAATTATTCTTGTCCAATTTGTGGATCAAATGCAAATAGCCCCTTCTTGGCTTCTTTCTAATGGATTGTAATTGAAAGGTTACATTTTCATTTTAGACTGACAAAGGGAAAAAAAACACTGAGCAATATTTGCAGGCCAAAGATTATGGCTGGAACTCCTAAATAAGTCATTTCCTAACAGCTTTGTTCCCTGCATGCTGGCTTATCAAAACTGCCCAGAATTTCATTGACGTGCACTATTCCAATGGAAAAGATTTGGTGAGCAGGCATTGTTTTAAGCAATATTATTTCCCAGTCTCTCTAATGGTATCATATGGGAAAACCCTGACATTTCATAATGGCTCCAGGTTGTGATAATATTTAGAGAAATACAGGATTTTCCAAGTGGAATATTGGCAAAATAGACAAAACATGTTTCATCTTTGTGAACAAACTGCAGCTTTCCAACACTATAAAGGTCCTCAATATCAATCCCCTGTTAATTGATTAAAAAGTATTTATGTATTGCCTGTAAGGTTCTTGTGGCACTGTTCTAGGTGCTACAAGAACATCAGAGAGCAGAACAACAGTGAAATTCCTGATTTGGTGGCCTCAGTGAGAAGGGTCTTTGCCAAATGTGCTAGGGGAACGTACTATGAGGCATGTGCCAAGGTCGATGCAATCTCCTGATCAAACTTACAGGCAAGTGGATATTCTCCAACGTCATATGTATTTGGGGTTGGCCTGGGGTTGGTGGCCAAACACAGTAAAATTCTTACAGTGCTACTGAGGCAGAGCACTGCAGGAGACTAAAGTCAGCCCATCTGGAGATTCTGTGCAGCCTTCCATTCTAGCTGCATTCCTCATTGCAGTTTTTTTTTTCCCCCTTCAAAATGGTAAAACAGAATTGCACAGAGAGGCGGAAAGGGATTTATATCTTCCATGGAGAACCACTTTCTGTCTCAAACAAAGTCATTTGTGATAGACTGAACACTGACCCCTGAGATGCTCATGACCTATGTCACACAGGAAGAGGGGCTCTGACGATCAGATTAATGGTCTAGCGATGGGAAGATAATCCTGGTTTGGCCCAGTGGACCTGATGTCACTCCTGAGGTTCTTAGAAGAGGTAGGAACTCAGCATCATTAGTAGGATAGGTGACCCCAGAGCTGGGATAATTTAAGGAAGAGGCCGTGTGCCAAGTTGAGCTGTGGGGAAAGGTGTCTGCTGCAGCCTCCAGAAAGGACCAGCCCTGTTCCCACCTTGATTTTTAAATTTGTGATGTAGAATTAGACCTCTTACTGCCAGAACTGAAGGATAACAAGTTGTTGCCACTTTAGCCCACTATGTTTGTGGTAATTTGTTATAATAACAACATAAATGAATATATCATTGAAGATGTGCCTTACAACGCTATATCTGATGTCTTTATACCAATTACTTCTGAAAAGAGCAAGTGTAGCCCCTTTCAGACAGCACCTGGGGAAGCCACAATTATTGAAAAGGCTCAGACATACTTCTTATGAGAACTTGGCCCTAAATATAGTGCAAAATGGGCTTTGTTGTTGTCATTTGGCATATGTATTATTCGGTAATTCTCATGAAGTTTTACAGATGCGGAAACTGAGGCACAGCTTCTCAGTTTGGGGCAGAGCAAGGACTCAATCCTAAGGAGATTGGCCCAAGACCGGGCCTCACTCTGCGGACGGCCGCAGGGACGCTCCTGGGCACGCTGTCCAGCGGGGCTGAGCAGAGCAGCTCAGCCCTTGAGCAAAGCCAGAAGCCACTTAGAATAAAGAACAGTGAAAGAGGCCAGGTCATTTTGCTGAGTTAAACTGCTTTTGATCTATGATGAAGTGTAATTATAATGATTATAATCTCGTTAGTTTGCTATCCTTGTGGGGCTCATAAGGCAGCTCCTGAAGAAATTTCGCAAAAATCTTTGCAGTCGCAGCAACCATGTTAGAATAAATGTTTCATCCTCCCGGGGGACTCCTTTGAAGGAAAACATCTATTTACAGTGGACGTCCTAAGTACATCCTCTTCTGAGAGAAACACTGGGAAGATGCGGCAGATGTTTACAGTGCAAAGAAAACTAAGGGGTCTGTAGTATTCCTCATCCTTTCAGGACTGGTTCCCCTCTGTGACTCAGCTACTCCTCAGATTGGTGGCAAATGCTGCCTCACCCTCCAGATCCAGTTCATTCTGTTTTTGTCCCCTTGGCTTCAGTCTATTTTTCTTCTATTTTTTTTCCCCTCCACTGAAAGACAGTAATTGTCAATGGCTCCTGGCATTTCTTTTTACCCACAGTGTATGGTTAGCTCTTGTTCGTTTAGTTTTTCAGACCTTTCACTTAGTTAAGCTGTTTCCTGGGCACCTTCTCTGTGCCAGGCGCTGCTCCTGTCTGAGAGGGTGCACGGACGGGGGGAAGGCAGGCCCTGTCCACGTCACGGCACACACAAGCTTCGTCCCCTTTATGGCCCCTGCACCTCGCAGAGGCGCCCCGCTGTGTTTATCCATTCATCGCAGGGTGTGGCTTTTGGCTGTTGTGAGTAGTACTTCTATGAAAACTCAGGTACAAGTTTTTGTTCTGTAGAATACCCTTTTCCCCCAACTCTTTCAGGTATATATACCTACGAGTGGAATTGCTGGGTCATGTAGGAAGCTCATATTCAACTTCTGAGAAGCCACCACACCGAAAGGGTCACTTATATGGCTCCATTTATGTAAAATGTCTGGAACAGGCAAACCCACAGACACAGAAAGCAGATTAGTGGTTACCAGGGGCCGGGAGCGGGGCAGCGAGTGAGGAGTGACTGCCGAAAGGGCACAGGGTTTCCTCTGAGGGTGACGAGAGATCTTCTGGAACTGGATAGCGGTGTGAATGCGTACCCTGTGGATGTACTGAAAGCCACTGAGCTGTATATTTTACAGTGGTCAAAATGGTGAATTTTAAGTGTATCTCACCACAATTAAAGAGAAAGGACTGACAGGTTCCCAGCCTTATGAACTTACAGGTTAGGGAATAGAGACAGACAATAAATAAATCAATATTTTACACAGTGCGATCATGTGTGCTCTGAAAAAAGGAGCTGAGTAAGGGGGCGGGAGGGGAAGAAGGGTTTGCTGCGGGGTAGGGGGTCGAGCAAGGTCGGGCTGGGGCGTTGACAGTGGGAGGAGGAAGTGAGGGGGTGTGGTTGGCCCCTCCAGGGGCCTGCAGCAAAGTCTAGAGCCGCTTGTGGCCCTTCCTCAGGCAGGGAGTGTGATACCCACTGTGGGTGGGTAGAGGGTGGGGATGTTGCTCGGTGTCCTACAGTGCACAAGATGCTCTCCCTGAGCCCCAGCAAACGTGATCCAGCCCCAAATAAAAACTGTGCTAAGGCAGAGACATCCTGGTCTAACTCCTGAGAACCCAAGCTTTAACATCTGCTGAGAATAAGCCAGTTTTGTATAACATAGCGCGAGGGACTGTTCTCCCAGACTGCTACCTAGCCGTGATTCTGGGGCTGATCCCTGTGGGAAAGACTAATGCTCCCTCAGCTGTTGAGCAGGAGGGCTGGGATTCTCCAAGACTCATTACTGGCCCTGACCACACACTTCCATACAGACCTGGAACTGGACAAAGGGGTGTTTGTATTAACAACCTCAAGCCTGTGTACGGGGAATGGGCACCGAGAGGAATTCCACAAGCAAGGTTTGCATCCAGCAACCTTTTGTCTATGAAACACCTGAGAGCTGGAAATCTACACTCAGTGACCCAGGGCTAAGTGCTGTTTCTTCCTGGTTGCAAATGGATACTTTGCTGCTCCCTCTACTGTCTCCTGCAGGAAGCCACCGAACACTTATGGTACTCAAGAATCAAGGCAGCCGTGGTCCCCCCTGGAAGTAGCCGCACACGCTTGGGTCTTCTGTCAACAGGCACATGCTAAGCACCCTTCTGATGGCCCCAGAGAAGTTTTCCAGCCTAGACTTCCCAGCCACAATAAGATATTTACTCTCTTTACTGGAGAGATCAAACCCACACACAGACATCACATTTCTCAAATTCCATCAGTAGATCAGACAAGCCATCTCCAGAAAGAGGACATTCCAGCCTGCAAGTTCAGAGTGGGCTGGCTCGAGGGCCATTCCCTTTCTATTTTCTGTCGTGCACCCTGAGCCTTTGTTGTCTCTGCAATGCTGATAAATCAATCCATCAAAAAATTTCCTCAGTGAAACTCAATCAAGAAAGGTCATGTCAGCGGGAGAGGAACAGATTAAATTAGCATCAAATTAGACATGGAAAGTGAGTTCTGTCAAAATCATCGCAGCGCTCAGCACAATTAGAATATGTTAATTATGCATTTCATTAAGGTGGATGTGAGATGAAATGTCACTGGGGTAGGCATCCGAAAAAGGGAAGATTGCCAGGCACAACTTTCTCTAGACAATGTGTGACACCTTCATTAACATCAAGAATCATAAGTCTGCCTTGACTTTTTCTGTAAGGGATTAAACCATTAACTATTTGCTGGTTCCTCTCATTTGTGTGGGGGGGTCCCTGTCCTCAGTGCGGGCCACCCTTCCTGAGTGACTGGCTTGCTCTTCCTGCCGCCATGGCCCTGGGGGCTTCTGGGAGTGCCCGGTGGGCAATGGGGAGGGTGGCGGCTTTTAATGAACTCCCTGGCAGCGGCGAGGATCCTTCCACCGCCTAAGGGGTGGCAGGATGCTGAGGAGTGGGGAGACGAGAGAAATGAGGGGTGAGGATTACAGGGGGAGGGGAGGAGGGGCAGGGAGGAGGCTCTTGGCCTCAGTCTTGGGGATGGAAGATATAATCAACATAATGGAGGGCGGGCAGGGGGATCAGATTTACAAGCGTACACTTGGAAGACTCTAATTGGGTGAATTATTTTGCGGATCACTCTCTGAGTCACGGTAACCAAGAGGATTTTTCCTAGAGTGAACTAGTTCCTCATAAGGCATCTTCATAAGGTACTTCTTAGATACTCATGGTAGAAGAAATATTAATTTGTGCTGTCTCTTTTCCTCAGAGATTTCCTGTAATGTGTTCCTGTGCTTTTCTGTGCTGGAGGAGGGACCTGGGGGGTCCTCTGCATGGGTTCCCATGGGGCCCCTGCCTCACCAGCACCATGAGCTACTTCCGGTGTCTAGGCGGCCATAGCAAACTCACCAGGTGTCTCCAATGACCCCTGGTGAAAGGATTCTCTGTGCTTGGTTCTCTTTCTGACTGCTTCTCACTCCTCAGTGTGCACAAGCACGTAGTCGTCCTTCCCTACACGATTCCTCTCCTTTTCCTTGAGTCCCTATTGAAACCTGGCATCTCTGGATGTGTCCCTGACCATGTCCTTATATCTGCAATGAGATGCTCTTCTTACTCTCCTGGGATTCTGGGCTTGTTGCACCAGCCCAGTGTTGGCTTCTGTTGCCTGCACCCAAATAATGAATGCACACCCACTCCATCTGTCCTATCAACCATGGTTCATTGCAGCTTCAGGCTGTGTGCTTTATATTTTATACATATTTTTAAAACACTTATTTCTTGACACAGAGAAGGTGTTCAATAAATATGTATCTTAAACAAACAATGAGCAGGTTACAGAAGTTTTACCATACCATAGGTTGTTCTTTAGGGGCAAGAGAGAAAGCAAAGGCAGGTACTTTATTTCTAACCTTTTTTAATAGGGTCACTTTTTTTTCAGACTAACACACACCATCAATGTGTATTTCTTTTTAACATAGCCAGTTGGAATTCATTTTCTGTAGTGCTTGATGTAAACTGTGTCACTGCTGCCGTTTTCCCTTCCTCATAGATCATCAGGGCATTACTGTGCGAATTCACCTGGTCGGTCCATTTGTCTGTCTGTCTGTCTTGCTTTCTTTCTTCTCTTTTCTCTTTTTGTTATTCTTTCACTCTCATCTAAAAATCAACGACCAGCTCTTGGGTTTTGATCCGAGCTATAAGGTAATCACTTCTTATCCAAATTCTTTGATGGATGTGCAGAGTAGCGAAAAGCCTCAGAATCAACCGTAGTGACCGAGACATCAGTATGGTCATCAGCTGGCAGGGCAGCTTTGTTCAACGCAAGCTTGTTTTCTTTGCATTTACATGAGGATGACAGTCCTTATTTCATAACGAAAGTCAACCCCTCTATGACAGTAATGATTAACAGGGATGATGGTGCTAGTGGCGAGCTGTGAACTGATGGTGTCTGCAGTGTCTGGAGGTGTGGGAGGCAGCCTGGAGAGCGACCCTGAAAGTATTGCATCCACATAAATATCTCAATTTACTGCGGAGAAAAGACAGCATTGGCCACCATTGCCCAATTTAAATTTTGCATGAGAACAGGAAAACGCGCAGGGGACCTGGACCCTCTGGCAGAAATACTCCAGAGCTGTGAGATTCTGGAGTGAAACTTTGCCCCTTGCCAAAGGCCCAAAGGAATTCCAAGGAGACTGACAAGGGACATGCTGTAAAGACTTCTGCTGGAGCCGGGGACGGGTTATTAATGCCTGACTCTCCTCCGTGTCTCATTTTCTGAGCTTCATTTAATTTTTAGGATCACCTGGGGCCCAGCCTGTTAGAAAGGGGAGGACAATGAAAATTACTCCTGAGCGGCTCTGATTTGATGAAGCCAACTGCCTCACCTCGCGGTGAGAGCCTGCGGAAGGGGAGGAGGGAGCGGGCTCACGGGGTACAAAGCTTCCTCCCAGCCTGCCCTGCCTTCCAGCTTCCTTGTCAGCGCTGCCATTGATATTAAAATCAAGGGGTTGGCACACAGCGCTTGGTAGTGCTGGCAGAATTCCAGTCTGGCTCTAATGAGCCTCACCTGGGCTAATTACATTTCTTACAAACCCTGCTGGAGAGGTTGGAGTTGCCAACTGGTTGCCCAGAATGATAGAAATCTGGGATTTCTCAGCACTGAAAGTTCTCTCTACCTGCCGGCAGTTGCAGCTCCTGAGGGCTGAGAAGGCACCAAGCAATCCTGGCTACTTCCTTGTGTGGTGATGCCTCCTCTATCCCAGTTGTACCAGAAAGAAAGGAAAGCTGTGGAGTCAGAGGTGGTTTCCAGCCTCGCTACTCCAAGCTAGGCTCCTTGGGTGTCTTGTTAAGAGCACAGCTTTTCAAGCCTAGCCCTAGATCTACTGAATCTACATTCACTGACATCCTTGGTGATGAGTGTGTAGTTAAGGCTGAGACACACTGGTATTGAGTCTCTGAAAGGGATGGCAGGAAGATATTCCTTAAAACTGTACAGTCTTCAAAAGAGAGGTAGTATTTCCTAGAACTATTGCACCAGCTAGGTTTGGGGTCCCTACTCTACCATATATCAGTTGTGTGACTGGGGCTAGGGGTTGAACCTCCCTAGGACTTGGTTTTCTTACCTGTAAAATGGGTATACTATTGTATATCTACCAGAAAGTGGCTGCAAGGAGAAAATAATATACTATGTATGGGTTTCTTCACAGGGTACTTGGAAAATAGCAAGCAGTATAAATACTATTATTGTCATTGATGATATTGAGGCATCATTGGTCCCCAAGGGAAACTCAGGATTCCCATTCATTTTTTTACTGGTTATATTGGATCCGAGCTTCAGCAGCTCACCTGTAAAATGGAAGAACAATACCCCATCCCTTAAAGTTTGTGTGAAGATTCAAAGAGATACTGCAATAGGTCTGACCAGCACTGCTTGAAAGTGTTGAGGTCATCAAATATGAGGAAAGTCTGAGAAAGTTTCACAGCTGAGAGGAGCCCAGTGAGACATGACGGCTAAGCATGTTGTGTTATCTCGGACAGGGTCCAAGCCAGGAAAAGGACATTATGGAAAAACCAAGTGTGTTAATTAGCTTCGTCCCTTTCTTTTACACTAACAAAATCTCTGAGAGGATTAATTTATAAGGGAAGTTTGCATTTGGAGTGTCCAGTTCATAACCGGTTGGCCCTCTTGCTATTAGGCCTATGATGAGTCTGCACCACACAGGAGTGAATGGCAGACCAAAGCTGCTGACCTCATGACCAGGAAGCAAAAGAGAGAAAAAGGAGGGACTGGAGTCCCACAGTTCCTTTTGAGGCCACACCCACAATAACCCAAAGACCTCCCACTAGGCCCCGCCTCTTAAAGATTCCACCACCTCCCATAATGGTAGGTTGGAAACCAAGCTTTT